>NC_036624.1:3202200-3502200 GCF_900079805.1 Fusarium fujikuroi IMI 58289
GGGGGAGGGGGAGCTTCTGGGATAGGAGCAGTGGACTTGGGGATTGCCGGTGGAAGAGAAGGCTCAGAATACGGGACTGTAGCTTTGGTAGGAGGTGGAACCGGTTTTCCAGGAGGCAGTGGTGGTGCAGGAGTAGATGAGGACATCACCGGGGGCTTGGGGGGCATTGGCTGGCTAGGGGTGGCTGTGGGATAGACGACTGTCCCAGAGGGCTTTGTGTTCTGCGTGTAAGTGACAGTACACGGGCAGTCTGCCTAGTATGTCAACTGAAATCCAGAAACAAGTAGGTAGTCATCATTACTCACTTGTGATGGTCAAATAAGTTGGCTCCGTGGCCGTGTAAGTGAGGTTTTTATGGTGAAACGTGGTAGGTTCCTGTTATAGTCTTAGTCAAGCTGAACTCAATTCACATTGTAGTTCAGACTCACAGGACAATAGAATGAGTAGTCAGAAGTGATAGTGGTCACGAGGGTCTCGGCCGTGCTGTGCTCCGTTCCATTTCTAAAGGGTGGCTTCGGGACAGGCGATATCATCGGAACAGAGCCAGCAGCAACACCCTTCATCAGCACAACAGCTGAGAAAGCCTTGTAGATCGTCATCTTTGATGTTAAGTTTATGTGTGAGTATGGAGGCCAAGGACGGTTTTAGGGAAGCTATGAGGATGTCAAGAGAATGTAAAATCACTCGATTGTTCAAGACAACCATGCAACTTTTATATTTCGCAAACTGACATGTGAGAGCATATGGACACCACCGAATAACCTTCCAAATTAAGAGACTAGGGGATTTCCGAATATACGTGAAGGACGGCAGACCCCGATGTGAGTGTACGGCCGAAGATGGCTCTATATGGATGCAGAGGGTGCAGAGGATGCGACAACTATGTGAAAGACTCTCACCAAATCGACATTTTCCGTCACAGAGCTTGCTTGGCTTTTGTAGACACAAGATGAAGAATCATCTAACCAAATTATCGATATAATCACGCTCAGGTAAACTCAAATGAAGTTCAATCCTGCGCCAGATTTTATACAGATGCCCCGCGGGCGAGCAAAGTCTCATTGAGACGGTGACGAAGTAGACGCGATTTGAAGTCATGATATCATTTTTCGTTATTGGACGATGTCAGTACCTTCGGCATCGGCGAGCGCCTCTTTCAGCTGCATACCATTGCAATGAGCGGCGAGCCCGTTCGTTCAGATATCCTTCTGGGTTTCGGGTGTTTGCTTGAGTGCTTTGGATTGCATAAACGCAATACTTTCAATGTTACGAGCCAAGAAATTGCAAGTTGGTAATGGGCAGAGTAAAATGACTCCACCGACACTGAAGGCGTTATATGCATCAATTAAGAACTGCTCAATAGGCGCATATCTTCGATTCTATATAGTCAAGTACCTAATGTTGTGTGATGTTCGAAGGAAAGGTAAGAGCAATAGGGTAAAACAGCTATGGATGAGATACCTAAGTAGGTAGGTAGTCAAGGAAACGGGCCCTTCGTACTGACATCGACATCAGTAGATCTCTATCAACGATCACCAAACTTTTTGTTTTCCCGAGTTCAGATCCCCAGGTAATTGTTTTGGGGAAGCTTGATGGCGTCGTGTGTTCAGGAGTCTGTAATTACAAGACTCGGGCACAACTGGGACATAACCACAGGAATCGAGATGAACTATCCAAACATGCGAGAATAGCCTAGAAGTATAAAGCTATGGACAAAAGGAGAAAAAAAAGAAGAAAACCATCACCACATAGATAAATCTATCAGTGCCTATCAACGACTTTCAGTAGAACGGAGTTCGTTAGTCAAGGTCACGTGTCAGTGCACGAAGGAACGGAAGTCGTCACAAGATTCAATTCACCCCACCTCCAGCACTTCATCGTCATATCCACGACCTCACAGTGAACTTTTCGCAAGTTTCTTTCTTCCTCTTGACAAATACGTCGATCAAGGGAAACTCCCATTCTACACTTCAATGAACGCCGAGTATGAATATCTGGAAGACACATGCCATAACTTCTTCCCTTTATACCCAGCACCCCCCTCCTACCTGGAATCAAAAGTGTTGACAAGTCAAGCTAAGCGTCTAATATGGCCCATAACTCTGCTCGATTTCAAACGAAATCTGGATTAGCTTAAGGGTGTCAGAACAGAAAGATGAGAGATTCTTCTGCTGTTTAAACTCCCAAGATACTATGCTCCCACCATCCACCGCGGGTTGTTGTAGCCTAGCATAGGTGACCAGACTGCGCAATAAACTTTCCTGGCACGTTGAAACTGACCAGCAAAGCACATGGCTATGTGCGGTCTCCTCCCCAGCCAATTTCGGACGTGAAGGAAAAGCACAGACTTGATATCTTCAACTGATCCAGCAGAAGTCAAGCCGCAGAGGTCGACTCCTTGACCCCGAGCTGCCAAAATCCATGAGCTCAACTAGAGAGTCTTCGAACCTCCACGACCATCATTGGGTGCTATTGAGATAAGCTCAAACATCATCACAAACCACAAACCCTTCTCAGTCACCCAGGACTCGAACGTTCCAGTGTTTCCAAACTTTCTCAACAACGACCGCGCCTCAGATGAGGCATTTCTTACACACTCAGACACTGCACTACTTTCTTGGCCATGAACCTTGTTCTAGACCTCAAAACCAACACGATAAGAGGGAGACTTGCCGGCCGATGTGTGCGGACAGACTTGAGCTCGGAGTGGAGATTTGCTCTTCGGTAACGGATCAGATCAAGTACCTTCGGCCTGGCTTCAGAGATCACCGGGTTGCCGGCCGGTCTCCGAAATTGTGGACCTTTCCACTTACTGCTTGATTTTTTCCCAGCATCTGAACTTCGCACATCAGTTGAAGCAAAGTAGCGCACGCAGGTTCGTGCATCTGACCAACCGAATTTTTAAGTGTGGAAGTTATTGACAGAGTTGAAGTTGTGATCCGCTTTTTGAGGACGATTCACCGCTCACTGGTAGAACGCCTGCGTTTCTACATACAATCCGCCACATGGGACTAAGAAATTATGCGTGTGCGCATGAGAGAGGACTTCTGCCAACTATTGTTAAAGGAAAGATCAAGTGGTAGTGACATGAGGCCTAGCCTCTTCTGCATGCAGCAAGAACTGGTCTGGCACATACGATGACTCGCAACGACGAACTTTCCGCCGACATCACTGGCTAGACACTAGATTTGGTTCGAATTTGGCGAGAAGAGGACATGTCATCGACGACGTAGCATGAGGCAAGATACACTCGATCGTGTCTGATCGAGAACCAAAGCTCGTTCAGCCCCAGACTTTGCTTTTGCAAAATCCTTCACATGCATAGTCAAAGCTGGCTAAGGGCACTGGGATCGACAATCAACAAAGATTGGTGATGTGAACGTCAGACCTCAGAATGGAACTCCACGGGCCTATAACAGCCAGTCTTAACACACTTGCACACCGTGGCACATTCGCTTCTTGGCTGCAGAACGTGCAGAACGGAACCTTCTCGGGCTAGGCCAACGATTTGAGAGGGAAGCCAAAAACCGCGCGGCGCAAAACCTTTCATGACAGTTTCGTACTGTGGGCAACGGCCTAGGCCACCAAGACGGAAGAAAGTCCGCGACGTTTTGAACACCAAGCAAGCGATTTTTTCGTTTGTTCCCACTCCGTTTAGACAAATCCGTTAAGTTCCATACTTGTCTAGTGTAGGGGCCTCAGGCACAAAACCGTGACCCATAATCCTATTTTGCACTTCTCCTTGGCCAACGCAACCTAGCATCATGGCGCAGTTTTCAACAAAGCATTCTCGCGAATACCCAGCAAGCATTGGAGGCATTACAGTAGGACGCCAGTATGTACTATCATCGGGTCGACTCCCACCTTGCCATCTCGTGCCGACGGAGAACCCCATTGCCAGCGTTACCCTTCGGGGAATGTGACGAATCATTGTCCCAGTACCTTAATCGCGAATCGCAAGGATGCAGGCTTCTTCAAAACTACCTTGAGTTGATTATTGGTGACGCGGCAGCCCTACCCTGACCCCCATTGTGATGGATTTTTTCGGTCTATGGGTTACTCTACATAAACAGGGTCAGGAGCGTGGCAGACTCGGGGCAATTGATCGCCAGGCACAGCAAACTGTCAGAAAATTCTTGGTTTGCATTGTTGTCGTCGCGACGTGGCAACATATACAGGGTTTTTCTTATTCATCAAAACCGGACCATTGTCAAGAACTGAATCAAGATCTTTTTGAGGGTCTCGACTCTGCGACTAGGCCCAGGAGAACCAAAAGATAGTAACCGAGGGAACAGATCATGGCGCTCGCGTGCACTTATTTCTCTTTCTTTTTAACACTTCCTGGCATCCTTCAACGGTGCATTGGCTAGGAATGTCGAGTCGTTAGTGTCCGCACCGCGAAAAGTCTGTTCGCCTTTGCAGACTCAGAAAAGCCGCAGTGGCTACGATTATTGAATCAGTCTCCACGTGTCGGCAATGGATACGTAAGTTTGAAGTCGCGGAAGGGAAAGCCACATTGGCGTCAGTGGCCCAGCCAGCCGTGCCAGGATCTCAGAATTTTCATTGAAGTCTCAGGTCGTCGATGATGCCAGCAAGCGAAGCTAAGTGCTTGCATGGGACCAGACTATTCCCGACAGAGTGCCAGCAGAGTCCATAATTTTAACCGTAAGAAAATTGTGTTCTGGTCCTGCAGGTTTTGCTGACGTGCACACCGGTCAGCTTGCAAAGTTGCAATGCGCCCTGCCCAACCCAACGCTGGACCCCTGTACGGTACGTTTGCTCCCGCTATCCGACAGCCTGAAAGAGAAAGGTTCCTCACACCCTCCTTGCGTAGAGCAGATTTCGAAACAAGCCTTTCCAAGTCCAACCACATGGACGCCTGTCAGGTACCAGGCACCGGTAGTAAACAGCTAGCCAATGGGAGACCAGAAGCAGCTAGTCGAATCAAGCCAAGCTGCAGCTAGAAGAAAAAATAGAGCGATATTATGGGACCTGGCCCCTCCCTTGCAGGCTTAGAGGGCACAGTACTGTACAGTACCGGTAGTGTAGCCGCGGAACTGGGTGGGAGCGGCTACGCTGAATCGCTGACAGACGCCTCTTGTCTCTGGTCTGCGGGTTTCTTGGCCCAAACTGGTAGGGACAGCATTGCCTTAGTCCCATGTGAAAGAGGACCCAGAAGCTTGTCTTTCGAACCGGATTTCCTCTAGATGGCTGGGGCCCCTCTGGCTCTGGATTTGTTGTACTGTACTGTACAATACTGTACTGTATCTGTCCATCTTTTGGATGCTTCCTTTGTTGTCGCGCGCTTACTGTGCAGTGAAACAACACCCCCAAGTCACAAAACGACAATTGAGATGAAGCCCCTATTGACACAAATTGTTTCATTTGCAGACGACGAATGAGCGACCAGAAGCGATTGTTTTCTCAAGTCGAAGACAAGATGAAAAAAGCCACAAAGGAAAGCGTTGAAACAACGGCCTGGCCTCCCTTTGTTCTGAAAGCTTAAACATAGAAACGGCCCGCACTCAACAAGCATCCCCCGGACCAGTCAGGAGCAGCTGAATGAGCCCACACCCACACCACCACAGGGACACGCAATTCACCGTACTATGATACATACTGTCTGTATGTATGTACATATGTACTCGTGATTGTGCTGGGGCAGATGAAAGGTGCAACGGAATCACTGCAGAAGTGCTGGTGCGGGGGAAATCAGAGACTTTGTTGGTATCACAAGGCCTGACCTAACTTACCTATGCATAGGTAAGTTGGGTTGCTCCGAGTAGAGCACAGTGTACGGATAGTTCATTTCTGCTTTCTGTTGTGAACTGTTGGCCGATAAAGTGGTTCCGCTCACATCGAAGTCATATCCACACTTATAACTCACCCCCACAACACCACCGGGAAGGCTTTTGCAAAGCCCGTCGGGACAAGTCAAGCCAAGTCAAGTCAAGTCATCCTAGCCTCACCCTCCTCGTGTGTTGACTCCACTGAGGCGCTTGAGCGTTTTCCTTGACAAATCTGATCTCGGCAACCCTAGTCTCCTCCGTATAGTACACCAGGTCTTTGGGTTCTGTCGTGTCCAGATATTGTTTATAAAACGGGCCTTCCTCTCTCCTTTCTCCAGATGTTTGCCCTGATCAACACACACAGTCCTTCCGTTTCAGATTACACTCTTGTCTTCGGACGATCATTCCTTTGACTCAAAGCTTCTCATTCCTTTTGGAAGCACAGTCTATCACGATCCCTGATCAACTTTGAACGAGCTAGTTCTCGACCACCAACTTACTCCATCACTTCGGAGTATCACAAGTTCTGATTCAGTCCTTCATCAGACGCTACATAAAATCAATACTCTTGTCTTGACGACAATCGAGAATTCTCCATACAAACACATCCCCATCACAATTCCCAAAATCACGCCGCCAACATGAAGTTCACTACTGCTCTCGTCGGCCTCGTCGCCTCTGCTACCTATGCCGCCGCTGCCTCGGTCACCTTTGTCACTCTTGACGACAAGGAGCGCACCATCATCTTCACCCCTGACCCTGGTTATGAGGGCCCCGAATCTGTTACTGTCAGCTCGGCCAAGGAGGTTACTGTCGACTTCCCTGACAAATACATTGGCAACTTCTACGCTGTCCAGAAGGGCAAGACTGATCAACCCGGTATGCTTGGTGAGGTCACCTTCGGCGGCTGGAACGGCAAGACTTATTTCGATGTCTCTGCCATCGTGGATCCCAACGACAAGGACAACGTCAAGCAGATGTGGCCCAAGTCTGCTGCCACCCCCATGTCTGGCTGCGAGACTTTCCCTTGTGACAACTGCTACTGGCTCCCTGACGATGTCCAGACCAAGGTCACTGACGAGGTTGACCTCATCACCACCCTTGGAGACGGCGCCAGCCCCTACAAGGCCCAATCTAACTAAACGTCCATGTCGCCAATTCACCGGACGGCCCTTGACTTCACTTCTTCACCACCCCCTTTTACACTTTCACGCTGCGGCGTTGAACACCGCGCTGACGATGATATGAATCCCTTTCTACATTACACTACACGATTCTCGTTTTACATACCCCGAAAGATACCCCTCGTGTGTTGCAAAAACCGAGGCCTTTCTTCATAGACCTTTGGGCTGGAGCAGGTGGCGCTTATGGATGGATGTATGGATTACACAGGCAAGACAGGACAAGCACAAAACAGTGCTCGAGTCACATTCTTTGGGACTCTTGAATACAGAGCAGCGTCATTCTTTCCGTGCTCTCGTAGCATCACAGGCTTGATATCTCTTGTATCAGCAAGAGAATTGAGGCTGGCACTCGTTCTATATTCTTCAACATCTTCTTACACTCGTTGGAATCTAGACCATGTCTGGAGAGACTTTTACATATACTTCTTTGTACATACTTGACTCAGGGCGCAAAAGCTCCTTTACAAAAAGATGAGGTTCTCCCTTTGGGACAACAAATTTTTAGACTTTAGACCTGGACATATAGACTTGAAAACATAGATTTTTGACCTGTACGCATCCATTATTGTCTGATCTCTCCGTTTTGAAAAAAAAAAAAAAAAAAAAAAAAGATTTGAGGTTGTGTTGTGTGCGTAATTGGGTGACGAAGCCACAGCCACATGTAAACTTGAAACAAATTGCCGCCCCTGGCCTTTTCCTTGTCTGGAAGACCTCGTTATTTGGCAGCCCGCCGAGTGCCAACTACTGTTCTTTGATTTCTCACCGTCGCCTGACAGAAGAGGAGAGAGGACACGTCAGTCACGCATCACGGCCTGATGTTGTGTCTGCAGGAACAAGGTTGTGCCTGGCCCTGGCGGGAATGTGACATGGCCTGCATGGAGTCTCTGATCTAACGTAGGTACAGTCCAGTACATACAGTGGCCGACACTAGGTAGGTAGTTAAACTGTCAGTGAGTTGCGCTATGTTGTCCGAGTTGGCGCTGACTGGACACCGTGGGCAACAAGGCTTGAATTAAAGGGGCAATGATAAAAGATGAGGTTGCGCTGCTTAATGTTTCTTCTTAGGAAAGCAAACAGGAAATAGCCACTACTGAATTGAGTTTTGACTGATCGCGTTGCTGTTGATCACCCTGATTGTATGTAGATCATGTACCCCTGCGAAGTATGATTATCCCAACATTGAACCCGCGCTTCAGCCAAAACCGGACAGACCCGGTCGCGGGAGTGTCAACTATTGTTTCCGCCTGTGCTTGTGCGACTTCGGGAGACTCTGTCCAACAAACATGTGAGTCGCATACGAAAGCTCAGACTGTAGACCTGTTTGGTCTGTGCCTTCAGGGATTGGCTTTATTGATGTGCACAAGGGATAATGGTACAAGGGAATTGTCACTGACAAGAAAATCTCAGATTGACCTGGCTTTGAGACTGGAAAAAGAAAAAAAGAACTGACTTTTCAACTTGTAAAGGGAAGCTAAGCATTTACCATCAGATGTAGTGAACGTTGAGAGGCCAGCTTTCACGTCACAAAGAGGTAGCGTTGCGCCATTGAGGGCCCTGCCGAGATCTCGGAAACCCGAGCAAGCGGTTCTCGCCAAGTCTTGACAGCTTCCTCCCGTCGGGAATTCAAGCCTAGTTGCTTACGAGAAGACAGGTGTTTGGATGGGACTTGAGACACTGGAATGCAGTTCGGTTGGAATGCGGGTTGCGGGTTGCGGGAGAAAAAAAGAGAAGCTTGACGCCAGGCTCGAGTCGAGAACTACCAATCTAGCTAGTTTACACAATACTATAACTCGAAACTATAATAGCTCTCAACTGTGAGAGCGTATCTGTGGTGTGGTGTGAACTCGACGTCCGGCGAATCTTTCACATTAACTCATTGTCTACATCTTCGCCTATCAAAGGCGAGTCGGGATTGAGTGAACGTCAGCAATGCAACTACTGGTGCTTGTTCTGCAAGGAGGCACTTCGTGCAACCAGACTCCTCTCGATCATTCGCCCGAAAGAAAGGTGCTCTTAGTTGAGTTGTCATAATATCTACTTCTCTTCCTTCTCCGCCGTGGATTCCGATGCAGGAACCGCCTCACTCTCCTTGGATTCATCATCTCCTTTTTCATCTGCGGGCGTTTCTGTTACCTGCTCCACTGCCTTGACCTGCTTAGACTTAATGATCTTTTGCAGATACTCTCCCGTTTCCCCAAAGCCATCCAGTTTTCCGAGTTTTGTCGTGAGGAATTCAATGTCGTTGTTCATACTGGAGATGGTCAGTTGAACTGCCTAGTTAAAACTCAACAGAACTTACCTTTTCAGGCCAGTTTCAGTCTTGGGATCTGCTTCTCTAAAACTTGACCCAAGCTGATCCCTGTAACTAGCAAACACAGGAAGCATGATCATCTGGATTGATGTCTCAGGGAGGTGCTTCGTTAGGACACGATGCAGAGTAGTTGTCTCCTTCGCCAATGTTTCCATGTATGAATGGACGCCCTTGTCTCCATCTGCTTCCCAGTCGATCGTCTTCATCGTCCGTGAGTGAATGGCAGCGCGGCCGCCCATGATCTCAACCAGTTTCTGGAAGATACTATCTTGATGCTCTTGCAGTAGTCGTCTAATCTTGTCGAACTCACCCATGAGATTTGATACGCTCGCTCCGGATCCAGCGTGACGTCGCACAAATTCCCTAACATGCGGTATCAAAGTTGCTGTGAATGAGAGCGCCTGGGAGGCCAAGGCCAAATGCTTGGTGGTGATGTTCTTTAGCCCAGCTGACCGCGTTGCCCCGGCACCAAGAATTAGCTGGGTGCATCTCGAGTTGAAGAGCTGAAGATACGCGATTAATGAGGTCGCAATATCAACAGTCATAGACGGTATACCACTGATCAGATGAGAGAACTTGGCGATTCCATCTAAACATAGAATGGCTGACTTTGGTAACATGAACGTCTCTGAATCGATTGTAGCAGTCCTGGTCTTTTCCTTGCCGGTTCCGTTTGTTTCGATTGCATCGTCCTCATTGACAGGCTCTAATTCCGAACTAGGTACCCAAATCTTGGTACTGTCTGTCCACTCATGAGGATCATGCGTGCTGCTCCCCAGGATGGTATTAAGCAACTCGGTGTCCTTCTCGGTAAAGTCTTTGGCATTCCACTGATCAGATTCCATACCCTGAGCGAGCTTCTGCATTTCAGCATCGCGATTCCGTTGCACGAAATCCTTAATGTGTCCATTAACCACATTCTTGAGTGACGTGCCGCTTCGGCCAGAGATCGACTCGCATTCGGTGGCAAAATAGAGGTTGAGTGTAAAGTACCGGAGGAAGAGGGTCAAAGGCAACTGTGCAGTCTGCTCTGCTCGAACCTTTAAGACCTTGACGATTTTCTCAATTGCCACGTCGACAGCTTGGCCAAGGAGATTAGTAACGTCGAGGCTCTTGTGGAGCTCCTCCTGAACCTCGAATGTTGCACTGTTCATAGGATTGCTTGGGAATCTATCTGGCCTCGGACTGGATATTGGTGATCTGACTGTGGGGGACATCAACCCTTCCCCTTGTGGGCTCTCAGTGAGGGAGCTGGTAATCTCCAACAAGACCTTGACTTGTGTCGTAAGTCTCCTGAGTGTCTCTGTGACTCCAATGTAGATCTTGATGAGAAGGTCCTCACCATCCTCAGGATCCAAAGAGCGAAGATTCCGTGCCAAAATGGAAGACTTCTCCTGATTTGACAGATGACGGCCACCACTTGCAGTAGAGACTGACATCATCGACTCATTGTCATCATCTGTAGAACTGGGCAAGGGGCGTCTGATCAAGTTTCGGATTTCACGCAAGACAGACTCTCGGTAAGCGACAGTCGCTTCGGCGATATGTTTTGCTCGATGCAGACCAATCATATTAGGCAGCAGCTCGGTCTTCAACTCATCGGTATTTGTGAGATAGGTTGGAAAGACTGAAGGAGACCTAGCATGGCTACCTTTGGATCGACTAGCTGCGTTGCTCCACCTGAGAAGAATCTCTTGGGATGACACAGATTCGACATGTCGTCGTAGATCACGTATTAGAATATTCTGAAAGTTGGTTTCGTATGCCTTTCCTATGCGAGACCGCAAAGCTGTTAGATCCGCGTGGATGCCTTGTAAAGCTGAAGCTGAACGCAGGTCCCGCAACTGAATCTCAGGTTCATTTGCAGTAGTAGCGTCCCTTTCGCCTGCGATAAGCTTTTCAAGAGAGTCGATATTCGCCAGTGCCTTATCGACTTCCCCTTCGTCCACTAGCGTCTCACAGTTTGCAAGGCCATCCGCAATCTGCCTCAGCTGAAGCACAGCATCGTTGAGTTGACGTAGATTTTCTTGGCGCCTTCGCTGGTAGACAATATGGAGGCCTCTGGTTGCAATTTCTTCGTCCAGAGCTTTCAGCTCTTTTCTGAGTGTCTTAATTCTCCCCACGGATTCCGCGGCCTCTGAGTGGAGTTCCTTCAACGATCCCAGGGCAGTAAAAAACGTTGTTGATGCGGCGGAGATGGAATTGATTAGATGAACCTCGATAGTGTCCATGTACCAAGACAACTTCTCTTGCAAAATTGCATTGGTTGCAAGAGCCTTCCTTGGCGCGGCAGCGCTTCCGTTGAGTGAGCTTTGCCCATCATTGGCGTTGGCGGGTCGGATAACCTCGGATCGTTCGCTCACAATGTCAAAAGTTCGGGGGTTCTCGAGATGGAATTCATCGTCAAAATACACAGTCGGGATCGTGGATAGAGGAGGGGGTCCATGCGTGGACCTTCGAATGAAGCCAGCACTTGGTCTTCTCACAGGGCTGTGACCATCATTCGAGTTCATCGAAGAAAGTGATGCAGTCGAGCCTTTCCGAGTTGGACGAGGTTTAGGCCCCGGCCGTAAGTATCCATCACCACTCGATTCGGTCGTGGTATCTTGCCGGCCAGTGCGCTGCTCTTTGTTGACATCCTCGTCGCTATCTTTCAAGCGCTGAAGCTGTTCGTATAGGCTTCCGATCTGTGACAAATAGGGTTTGAATTCCTCAGTGTCGACCTTTGTGATGTTTGTCAACGTTACTGGGGGGATATCCCGAGCCGTCGGGGGTTTATGCGCGGTTGAGGCCGGTGCTGAGGTGTGAGGCTGAAGACCAGTTCGTACAATTGGGGGTTGAAGAAGGGTTGAGATAGCTTCAAGAGGTTAGCTTTACGATGAAAGATCCGTGAAGTAAAACCAACCATTCTGACTTGACTCGTATACTGAAGCTGCCAAATTACTGGGAGCACTGTCAAGAATACCTCCTACTGAATGTATGGAGCTCGCTGTAGAGCCACGTCGTGATGACGGGTGGGGATGCATTTGAGCATGTCTGTGGCTGTTGCTGCGACCAAGTTAGTCCCGTTTGTTGTATATAATAAAGGCACATAAGACTACCTATGAAAGGGAAGCTCCCCGCGACCTATGGGCGACAATGCCGCAAGGTTGTCCGCAGACTTGGTAGCGTTGGGAGAGCTGGGAGAGAACATGATCAATGGAGATCCGGATAAGCAAGGACAGCTTCAGAGGTGAACGTGGGATGTAGATTAGTAGGGTATCATCGCTCAAAGGATTGCAAACAAAATGTGCACCGTCAAATGTATATGATAGCTAAGATGTGAAAGGACAATTAAGTGAAGAGAAATAAAGAGAGGATCGGAATCAAGAATGCGCCATCATCACCAAAAAGGGTCTTGAATATTACCTTCAGTACCTCGCCGTCTAGACACCTTGTAAGTTACGCAACCTGCCCCCCCTAAACCGATTATTGCCTTGGCGTTGGCACGTGATGATAAGCGCTGAGCTTCTGATAACTGTCCCTTTACGTAGAGCTGCAACCACTATACACACGCGTCGCGTCTCGAGGGACTTCGCGTTTTCGCGTAAATTGACCTAAGGTTACCCTTCCAACTTGCGGAGCAAAGCCCCTCCATCGATCCACAAACAAGATCTCCAAACTCCCTGGTCAACTTTTGGGCTTGTAACGAAAGGAAAGGAGTGATTCACCAGATTATTCAAAATCACGCAGATACACAATGGACCGCGGGTCAATCTACTCGGCTCACGTATATGAGCCGAGCTACGCTGAAAATGGCGACACTCGAATGCAGCTCCAGACACAGCTTGAAACATTCATCCTTGATTTTCGACTGGATAACAACTTCGTCTACAGGTTTGCCCCCAAATATCTATCTTTTCGACAGTTCTTCATAGTAACGGTGCTGTAGAGATCAACTCCGAGAGAATGCCCTTCTCAAGAGATACTTCTGTGATGTCAACATCAACGACTTGATCAGCTTTAACGAAGAGCTCGCGCACCGATTGACATCTGAGCCAGCAGAGATTATCCCTCTGGTAGGGACCACGCAGCGCGCAACATATAAATCTCTAACAAGTCAATAGTTTGAGAATGCATTAAAAAAATGCACACACCGTATCGTCTTCCCCCATGAGCCCAAGGCCGAGATCCCTGATCACCAACTTCTCCTTCACTCGAATGCCGACGACGTTTCGATCCGTAACCTCGATTCCGTGACCATTGCGCGACTGGTGCGAGTCCCGGGTATTGTCATCGGCGCCTCTGTTATGTCATCCAAGGCGACAGGACTCCATATTCAATGTCGCAACTGCGGACACACACAAAATATCCCTGTCCTAGGTGGCTTCACAGGTGTCACTCTGCCTCGACAATGTGCTCGTAGCCGAGTTCCCAACGACCCAACTCCAAAATGTCCTTTGGATCCCTACTTTGTTGTTCACGAAAAGTCTGGCTTTGTTGATCAACAGATCATCAAGCTCCAAGAGGCACCCGACCAAGTCCCTGTCGGGGAACTTCCTCGACACGTTCTCATCTCAGCTGACAGATACCTCACAAATAGGGTGGTTCCCGGATCGAGATGTACTGTTATGGGCATCTTCTCGATCTACCAAAACAAGGCTTCTAAGAACTCTTCTAATGGTGGTGCTGTAGCCATCCGTACCCCCTATCTTAGAGCGGTTGGGATCCAGACAGATATCGATCAAGCAGCCAAGGGAAATGCGACTTTCTCAGAGGAAGAGGAGCAAGAATTTCTGGAGCTCAGCAGACGGCCCGATATATACAACGTGATGGCCGACTGCATTGCGCCCTCTATTTACGGTAACCGCAATATCAAGAAGGCAATTCTTTGTTTGCTGTTAGGTGGCTCAAAGAAAATTCTTCCTGATGGAATGAAATTAAGAGGCGACATTAACGTATTGCTTCTTGGCGACCCCGGTACAGCCAAGTCACAGCTTCTGAAATTTGTCGAGAAGGCGGCTCCTATCTCTATATACACCTCGGGAAAGGGCTCCTCCGCTGCAGGCCTGACAGCATCTGTTCAACGTGATCAATCTACTCGGGAATTCTATCTCGAGGGTGGTGCTATGGTTTTGGCTGACGGAGGAGTTGTGTGTATTGACGAATTTGACAAGATGAGAGACGAAGATCGAGTTGCGATTCATGAGGCTATGGAACAGCAGACTATTTCCATCGCAAAGGCGGGTATCACCACTATTCTGAATGCGCGAACATCGGTCTTGGCTGCTGCTAATCCTATCTTTGGTCGGTATGATGATATGAAGACTCCTGGAGAAAACATCGACTTTCAGACTACTATTCTGTCACGTTTTGATATGATTTTCATTGTCAAGGATGACCATAGCCGCGAGAAGGATGAGACTATGGCCAAGCACGTTCTCAGTATCCAGATGAATGGTAGAGGCGCCGACGACATGACTGAAACTGAAATTCCCATTGACAAGATGCGACGATACATCACCTACTGCAAGACGTGAGTTGCAATTCCAACTTTGACAATCTTATTTTGTTTATACTAATACCTGGCAGACGTTGCGCACCCAGATTGAGTTCCGAGGCTGCTGAAAAGCTTTCTTCTCACTTCGTCTCCATCCGACGCCAGGTTCATGCTGCTGAGATGGAAGCAAACACACGTTCCTCTATTCCCATCACAGTCCGTCAACTCGAGGCTATCGTCCGTATCACCGAGTCTCTTGCTAAGCTTACCCTTTCACCCATCGCCACCGAAGTACATGTCGACGAGGCCATTCGACTGTTCCTGTGCTCTACAATGGATGCCGTCAACCAGGGCAGCAATCAGGGGAGTCGCGAGTTGAATGATGAAGTCAACCGCCTTGAGACGGAGCTCAAACGTCGCCTACCTATCGGCTGGAGTACTAGCCTATCTACACTAAGGAGAGAAATGGTCGAAGGCAAAGGATACAGCGAACAAGCGCTGAACCGAGCGTTGATGGTTCTTCAACGGAGAGACACGATCATGTTCAGAAACCAAGGTGCCCAGGTGTATAGAAATGGAGCTTAATGTGGTGATGGATTCCGGTAATGTAAAGGGCTTGTTTGTCAATTTCGACAGATGTCTCGGTGGTAGACTTTGTTAATGAGTAATGAGGCGGGATCATTATGACTGTTGCATATGAGCAAATTACAAACACAATCCAGTTTAAGCATGTTCCTCGTCAACGCTTTGATTATCCCAACCATGATATGACACATGCCTCGCCGTAAAATGTCGTGATCCTCCCAGAAACCCCTTTTATAAGCATTGGTCATATCTGCATCTGCCCTTGAGAAGAGAATGCTAAAAATAAACTTAGTAAAGAGCCATCTGAGCTTAGGCTAGAGTTACCTAAAGATTTTCATTACTTAGGATAGAGGTCCTAGGTTTTCTTGCCTTCCCTAATCTGCCTCACCACCGGCACCATCGACGTTGATAGTATTGTACCTATATATGTATGTCAGCATGCAGCTCTCAAGTCTGCAGCAAGCTTCTTACAGCCATATCAACTTGAATGTGTGATTTCGATAAGTGCTTTGTCGACTTGAACGTGTGATTTCGATAGATGCTTTATCGGCTTGAACGTGTGATTTGGATGGGTGCTTTGTCAACAGGAATAATGACTGGCTTGTGGCGGCCAAGGGTTCATAGCGACGTCGCTTTTTCGATGGGATGCCGATGGATGCTTTTAACGACTGAATGATAGCTGGCTTGTGGCAGCCAAGCGTTCATAGCGATGTCGCTTTTTCGATGGGATGCCGATAGATGCTTTTGACGACTAAATGATAGCTGGCTTATGGCGGCCAAGCGTTCATAGCGACATCGCTTTTTCGATGGGATGCCGATAGATGCTTTTAACGACTGAATGATAGCTGGCTTGTGGCGGCCAAGCGTTCATAGCGACGTCGCTTTTTGATCCTTCGATGGGATGCTGATGGATGTTTTGATTCAGAAGAAAGGAAGTTGAGGAGCGGGGTATCTCCTCGAGCTCCCGAACGCTTGTGGATCTCAATGACGTCACAGCCAACCAGCATATTTGCTTGTATCAGCTAAGCGATTTGCAAAGAGGTCCTGTTTGGATTTTAGCGTGGATCCATCAGCCTTCGGGGGCTCAAGGAGGTATATGCAATGCAATTATTCCAGACATCCCGAAAATAAAGGCCCTCATCTGTTTTATATTTGGGTCAGCGGGAGGAAGGCATAGAGGCTGGTGCTGGGCTTGATTCGATGTCGTGGCCACGCTAGTTACGCAATGCATAATGTCGACGGTGTCTTTTTTCAGAACAGGAAATAAAGGACGAGGTAATTGGCCACGAGCAGTGATGTTTCTCTGTATGTTATGCACTAACTGTCCACTGACCTGCAGCCGGCGAAATGTCACACAGCGGATGGTGCTGGGCTCGGTTCCATCACCACAACCATACCAGCTATGCGATAAGCCATCTTGATAGCGCTGATTTCCAGTAGCGAAATTCACATGGCTATCAACAACTGTTGTGACATGAAAGCTATTGACAGTCTCACATCACTCCCACGTGCAATCCTTGGTTGTGGGAACCATATCTCGTCGAAGCTTGTGGTGATTATCTCCTCCGACGTCAACCTGGAACAATTTAGAGTAGCGGAGGATCATTCCCTCGTGGGATACTCTTGTCATGGCTAATATGGATGGTTATAGGAGGATGTACCAGTAGGTTTGGCCTACTTGTATTCTCGCGACAGCCTACACGAGTGTCAGAAGTATCCCCATCAACGAGTATAGAGTAAAGACTGACGATACTACTCTGTATCATAGTCTGTAATTGCGTAGTTCCACCCCGTGAAACGAAACAATAGTTGCCGGGAAGGGCTTTACATTAAATAATTACTTAATGGTCCAAGCCCTTCTACCTTTCCCGGTCGGTTAGAGAAAACCCCCTGCATGTTTATTATTGCACCGTGACAAGCAACCTAATTGTCTCTGGTTGGCCAGAGAAAATCCACTGCGCGATTTACATACCTAGCCAAATAAAGACAGTCCTGCAGCCACCATTACTCAAGGATACAACCTAACTCTAGCACTCACACCTGGAATGCATGTAATGAATAATCTCGCTTTGTTTCGAGAATCACACACGAGGGCCAACTATCTACGTTCAGAGCAGGAATATGTGAAAAGCAAAACAAATACTAGGAGGTTATATTCTATTACAAGACTGCACCTTGTAACAAATAACATGTCCCCGATGGCGCAGTTGGTAGCGCGCTCGACAAAGCACCTATCGAAATCACACGTTCAAGTCGATAAGTGCCACGCTCGAGAGGTCCCAAGTTCGACCCTTGGTCGGGGGATCTTTTTTGGTATTTTTTAATGTTCCTTAATTTTCATATCTAAATTGTTTATCTTAGCAGCTAATACAAATCCTGCAGTTCCTACAAGCGCTTAGTCCTCCACAGAGACTAGAGCTCGCCTTCACGCTGTTGTGGAACGTAGCCAAGCTCGATGGTAAGCCACAGTGAGGGAATGGTGCTAATGTGAAACTGTTCCAATGCCATGGAACTGGATGTGTACGCATGCATGCAAGCAAAGACGGCGCTTCAATAACATATGGTGCCATCTTGGCATGTACTTCAGTTAAAACATGGTGTTTACTGTTGAAGGCCGGAATGCTGAGGTGCATGACGTGCAGCCCTGCCAATAGTAGCTGGGTATAACGAGAACGGACGGTTATTTCCCAACAGACAGGAGAAGAACAAGGAAACCAATCCCTGATACTCTATCATTGGATCGTTTTGCTGGTGTTATGCCATTGTTCAATAAGCTCATAGCAGGATTTCTTGGTGCTTATGATCTGCTATACCAACAAGGTGCATTCCCCTTCAAAACGTAAGAGCCAATCGTAGGGTAGCTCTGACAGAGACGCTGCATGGTGGTCTATTAGGCCTACAACGATTTGTAAATCATTCAATCTGGTTGTTTGGCTGTGGTGTGTCAGACTTGGTTTGAAGGTCCGAGCCCGTCCTCTGGGAGCAAGAAAACATCAGGCCTTGATATATAGTGCCAAAATAAATACGGCAAAGGTATCCTAAACTCAGGCTAAATTTATACTAAGCTTATACTAAGTTACCTAAGCCTCTTTGTCACCTAGTATCAAGGTCCTGAGTTTTCTTCCCCCCCTAACGAGCCCGTCTAGCCCGTGTCCGTACAAAGGAGTCTGCTAGCCTGTAGTCAGGCTGGAGCTCTAGCCATGGCGTCTTGGTTCGCGTATCTCAACGAATAACATTGTGCATGATGTTGTGACCGAAATGTAGCCAGCAGAATCGAAAGTTCAAACTTCAAAGCTGAATGGCGTGGAAATGACGAATTACCAGACGCGTCCTAGCTTGCCTGTTTGCCCACGCTCCAGGTCTGTGGAGCACCATATCCATGGATCGAGCAGACGATACCTATCACTGTACATCACGGATAACTATTGTGTTTCTAACATCATGGAGGAGACAGAGGTGTGTCGCCGGTTTGCAATTTTGGGTTTATAGTCTTTGATGGCCAGTGATGATGAGGGTTGTACTTTGAAGGGAGAAAGAGACTCTTTAGGACCACGTCTAACTTGAGGAGTGGAGGCGATTATGTCGGCATCTTGGATCGGTGAGTGCTGATAGAATGCTCCAATGTAGATACTTGGGTACTGTCAGACGACATGCATGCCTCGTTGCGGGGAGGGGTGAGGGCCTACCTAGTTCCGGATATGCATGTGCAGTCAGCAGGCTTATTAGTTCGATGTAACATTGTCGTCCCTGCAGAGAAACTTATCCACAATGTTGAAATAGCTTAGGATTTATACTCAAGACGCCCAGATTGTTATACAGCATATCGACGCACATATCTGCGCTCAAATACAGCGTCGAACTCAGCTTTTGTACATACCAGAGATGAACCACTGGAACGAATCAGCAACCTCCGGGGGAGCTCCCAGAGAAGAGGCCAATGAAAGTTATTCCCGTTAGAGAAACGGCACGGAACGCAGTACGAGGGAAGCCAACCTGGTTTTTGTTACCTGATCTCAACAAAGCCTGACGAGGCGCGGTGGCGCTGAAACCCAGTTCAAGGCCATGCACTCAAAGATCAAAAAGCAATCTGATCTGGCCAGCACATCGACTCGTTCCCTTCTTTGAATGTTGAACAGGATACGAATGGTCAGCATTCGACATAGACATCGCCGGAAGAGTCGAGAGCCTGCGTCATAACTTTGATAGCAGAAGGAAAGAGGGTCGGAAGGACGAAGCTCAACGGCACGGGTACTAAAACTCAAGATAGATGTAATCAACGACTCCAGCTGGAGTCTCTGACTGCTGGTGTGGATGAGTGACAGTTGACAGGTTGCTGGTTAATGAAAGAGATGCTGGGTTAGTAGTTACCTTAATTAGACATTCAGGAGTCTAATAAAAAGAGTTGAGATTCCTCGATGAGATGTAATTCGCCGATCTCCCTTGTGACTTTCTCTTTCGGCTTCTTCGATCTGAGTAAGGCGTTAGGTGGGCGGACAGCTTACCCGAGCTTGGGCTTGGGAAGACCTGAATCGATCTTGTCAACATCTTATCCCCATGGGTGCCTTTAGCCAGCCAGATTCAGCCCTGGAATATCCTTTAAGCTACCCGAGGTTAGCAAGCCAAACTAAGGGATGCGATTCACGATATTTCCATCCGCTGATCTCCATCCCCTTGTGTGTTTCTGATGCCTTACAGGGAATACAATGCTTCGATGATCGGCCCGCCAAGGTCCACATATACCCATCTCTAGCCATCATGAGCTGGCGTGCGATGCCCACTTGAGAGCCAAGATCCCAGACTGGCACTTTGCTGCATTCGTTAATTAGCGCGCACTCGAGATCAAGTACGAAGCTTGAGCGAGAGTTTATAAATATGATGGTTTCAATGACGGCCTATGATAGAGAATGTTTGCGTGACCCATAACTGCGACAACGCAGTGGACAGGAGAGCCCAGACTAGGCACAATGGATCTATACACCAAGTCATGTCATGCCCTCGATACTGATCTGCTTCCCCGGCTGCCCAGCCGAGTTTTGGTGGTTTGCATAAGCCCCGTTTCTTTTAGGCCTCTTTTTATACTTGCACATAGATGCGCAACTGTTGCCGGCGGCACTTCCATTGACTGAGGCAAGATGGGGCTTCAGGCCTCTATCTGCGGCCGCATGGCAGGTCAATTCCCCTTGCAAGCATCCATCCGCTCAACTCACTCACCTAAATGCCGACCTACCTACCTAGTTGCTTTTACTGCATTTAGCAACGCAATTTTTTCTTATTACATGCATACTTTACCTGACCACGGATGCTCCATTTGCATCTCGTGCCTGGTATTGGCTGTGATCCGAGGTGAGGTCAGGTAGCGGGAGGCGAGTGCTAATGGGTGCTTTTTGGGTTTTATGCCCAAGACTTTTCCATGTCTGTTGGTAGGCCAGGCAATGGCAAATATTTATTAATAATCCCACCTCCCCCTGTCATACTCAATAATCTCTAGCTTTTCTTGCCATCACCTTAAGAACTTGTGCTTGCGAGAGCTCATTTTGTACTATATCTTCAACTGTCACTGGTCCTGGTCCTGGTCAGCCATTTCGTTTTCTGACATCCGCATTCGGAAATCATCAAAATCGACGATTTGGGCCTGATCTTAGGCACGCTGCTGGGTGGCTTTCGTTTCAGTTTTCTCTCTCGATTTACTGCCTCTCAAAGCTCAACGATATCTCTTCTGCCATTGGTCCTCCGCTAACAATACACGGGCGGGAATCTTGGTGGCTTCCTGGTTCTCCAGTCCTTGGGAGTTTCCTTCGTTTTGACTTTTGCCTCAGCCGTCTGAAACCTTCAGACTCGAACCATTTTATTCCGCTCTCGACTGAGGCTGGAACGGCTTTATGCTTAGGGTCATCGTCCCTCCAGCTACTTGACCTCTGGGTCCTCATTTTCTATTCTATACCTAGGCATGGTGTTTGCATTGTGACGCTAAACAGCTCTATCCTCGCATTCTGACCAATATTCATTCGCCTGCACGTTCGTGTTGCTATCCCTTTCTCTCACGCAAAGTCTTTGCATTCTCTACAGCCGTCATATTCCCGCTAGAACCACGCTTATCAGAGACCAAATCCGGCTTCCTGGTGCGTCTGGTTGCAAGCTCGCCCACATCCCTCAGGTTTTCCATCAATACACAGCAGAAACACGGCTGACCACACGGCCTCATTCTACGGTCCTTTTCCTCCAAGTCTTTTGCTGCGTATGAGCCTGTGTTTCCTTTGCTACCTGTCTCCAACCCGGACATTGTTGTGGGCTTGTTTGAGATTCTCCCGCTCCCCCCGGCCGTTAGCCAACCTGCTAGTCTCACCCAAAGGAAGGCTTTAATCGATCTGCGTCAATAGCGTCTTCTCAGACCGCTAGGAGCCCATTGAGGCTACACGCCTTTGACTACACCAGCCTTCATCCACTCCCCATCGTCTATCTGAGCAGTGGAACCGCCCGCATTCCATCTTACAGCCTACTCCCTGGAAGTAGTGGGCTACTGGGCCCTTCCCGCTCTTTTCTTCCCTCTGGCCTGGCTGATTCTATTCTCTTATTGGACGCTACCGAAAGGGTTCTGCACTTGAGCACCTGGGGCATAAGTTAGCTGTTGATGCAACCGATCTAAGCCGCCACTGATCTTCCACTAATAAGCTCGACACTGGCGTCTCTCTTTCCCATCCATCTTTGTTGATGGTAGTCCTTCCTGACTGAACCAGAAATATTCCACAACATTCATGTCTCTAACAGCTGTTGAGACCGCCGCGCGAACATCACAGCGGCTGAACGCGATGCCACAGACCATGCCGGAGGCCATGCCACATCCACACGCGACGACAATAATGAATTGGGCACCGGACACACATCATCCTCCTTGGGGTCCAGTTCACTCTTACTATGATCAACGCCTGTATTCCCCGGCGGGTCAACTCACCGTAGGGCCCGATCATCGTCGTCCTTCGCAGCAGCAGCATCATCAACACCCACGAACTGGCCATGTTTACCAATCGAATGAGCTGCCAGGCTCTGTGCCTCAGAACCAACCCTATCCTCCACATCCCCATCCACCATCTGGGCTATATGCTACTGATCATACAGCTGGACAGCAAGCCCGTCCAACCCAAGCTCCATCCACTACTCTTCTACGGAATAGCGAAATGCTGGACCAC
Organism: Fusarium fujikuroi IMI 58289; assembly: GCF_900079805.1. NCBI lineage: Eukaryota > Fungi > Ascomycota > Sordariomycetes > Hypocreales > Nectriaceae > Fusarium > Fusarium fujikuroi. The sequence continues at coordinate 3,224,733 of NC_036624.1, forward strand.
GCGCAGAGCCACCCTCCAGTATATGCACCGAGGCTGCCCTCGGTGTTAGAGCATCAACCGCCCGCCTTCATGCATGGTCAACATAGACCATCAATCGATATGCATGCGGTGGCCCCCTTCACAGAGTATCACTTCAATCCGCCAGTTACAACCAATGGTAGACCACCTGATTCGAATAGTCCTATGGTGTCTCCAACTGAACCGAGGCCTGATCCTATGAGGATAGTCGACATTCTTACCACTGGTGAGAGAAGTGGCGGTAGGACGAGCGTGGACAATCGCTCAGGAGGCGATGGCTGCTTCAAGCTCCAGATACGACAGCAACCAATTGCGGCTCGATCATGTGGATTTGGGGAGAGAGACCGGAGAGTAATCGATCCGCCGCCAATCGTTCAGCTTCTCATCAACGACGCCAGTCTCACGAAAGAAGAGACAGCAAAACATCTGCGCTATCCCCACTACGTAATGAGCTGCTCTATTTTCGATGAATCTGGGTCTTCTGATGCCTCTTTCATGCCTGAAGAGTATCGGCAACAGCGCCGACTCATGGGCTTACTAGTCAGTGCCCCGTTTGTTGGCAAGGATGAACATGGCGAGGAGGGCTGCTTCTTCTGCTTCCCAGACTTATCCTGCAGAACTCCTGGCTCATTTCGCCTTAATTTCACCTTGGTCAAAATTGACCCAATCCGTGCAAAAGAGGTGAAGCGCTTCCCGACTTTGGTCACCGCTCAGAGCGATGTTTTCACTGCGTATACAGCAAAGGACTTTCCTGGGATGCAGGCCAGCACAAAGTTGACTAAGCGACTTAAGGAACAAGGCTGTATTATTTCTATCAAGAAGGGAAATGACCGGTCCAAAAACACCAGGAGTCACGACGATTCAAGCGATGGAGAACAAGATGAGGGCGAAGCTACGTTGCAAGGAAAGCGGCGACGCCGTTCGGCACGGCAGTGAGCTCGCAGCATATAATATACAGGGCGTTCGATGTGTTTTCATGGCAGGCAAGTTTTGGGTCATACACGTACACGGATGGGACAACATGGCGCTATATTGATTGACGATGCTACCTTGGTGTTTCTATACTGCGATACAGAATGAAGGCTGTTCTGATGTGCTCATTATACCATTGGTTTGCCTTTGTTTCAGCAAGGCATGCTTCAGTTAAAATAAGTAGTTTCAACATATAAGTTGACGTTGAGAAGGGGCACTGTGCTCATATCACAACTTGTGGAATATAGAGAACAGCTGTTCTCCATCTCTTCTTGCATATTTCCTCGTTGTCGCTAAGAACCTCAAATGCCCGTTACAAATCGCGACTCCTCTTGAGAATGATCATATATGGCTCAGCCGACCAGATCACACTCGACCGACGATGCATGTAAACTAAGAAGTCGAGCCCCAGCCAACAGGATTTGCATATAAGCTTCTGTGGACAACAACTTTGGCAATAGCCAGGTTATCCTCTTCCTTGCAGTCAGGAGGCGTAGATACTCCTGTTACTCCAGTTACATGATTGTTACTCCTTTGCATGGCCTCTGGGTCTGTCCCAGCACCTATTCGGGCCATGACCAGATTGGGATGATTGAGTACCCAAGAGTAGTTCACGGGTCACAAATCATAGTCGCATTCCAGTATAGCATTTAGGCCCCAACCAGAGGTCTCCGTGGGCATCCACGAAGAAAGTTGCGCAGTGTTTTGTTTCTCATCAAAGTTCAGCTGCATGACCGCTCGCTAGGGAGGTTTCGATGTTTCTGATGCAGGTAGACAGGGTCTGGGTCAAGGAGCCTTGTGTAAATGTGGCAAAATGCGTGCAACTTGTTGAATGTGATCGGTCAAGTTAACTAGTACTTGTTAGGATGTCAGAGTGAGATCTCGCGAACAAGGAACGATCTGATGACAGAAAATTTTGTGACTTGGCAGCGTTATCCTTTGTCGTCAAGCTCAACGTTCTTTGATCGCCCAGCTGACTGCTAGGATGGCATCCACAAGATTGGCACCACACCCCTTCGCTGAGTTGATCGACAACTAGTCTAGCAATGCTGAACCATCTGAGAAGAGTACAGTAGAGTTGGTCGCACTAAGCAGGCAGGCAAGCTATCTAGCTCACATTCACAGATGTCAAAATTGGAGTATCAGCCTTTCTCAGACGGCTGTCCTTGCTAAATGCACACCTACTCGATCAGCGAATGTCAGACAGAACCTTGGTTGAATATTAGACATTGTCAGTGGCTGCTCAATAGTCCATCGTTGTTGGAATATCACTGGGCCCCATACTACCAATTTCTGCTATTATTCTGTCTCCCGGATCCTATACTCCGGAGGCAGGCTCCGCCGTTGCGATGGCTTGGGGCTACCCGCCTTAGACTGCCATGAGACTGCGACCCGTGAAGATATATACAGTACAACCCTACATAGCCACCACCGTAAAGTGGTTGAATCTGGTGCGGGAACTACGCAAGCTCCCGCATCTACTGGATATCGTGAAAGCTCCATTATCTGATCTCGTGTGAGCAGTGAACTAGTTAATTCGGAGAACGCTTGTCATTGTAAGTCTATGAGAGTACTGCATTGCTTCCTCAAGGGAGAATATCCTACGGTATTCGATCTCGTACCATGATGACGGATGTCAAAGTAAATACAAAAAGTAAGACATTAAGATTTGTATAAGAAACAGACTCTTACGAACAAGTTCTTTGTTTCTAGCTCAGGCTGCAGCGGAGAAAGGCATTGGACATGAGTCTCCGGACCAATCGTGCTATAGCATTCCACTGATTGGTGATATGTGAGTGACAAGCAGATGCAGATCTGACATGTGCTTTCTGAATCAACTGTCATTGCCGATCGTGCCAAGGCCCAGAGTGAGACACAAGGTTTTGGGACTAGGGGACACATATTTGATCCAGCAACTTATGACGCTTGTCGCCTCTCGGCGCCGCCCCTGACCATGCAAGCCTCAGCTCAACATGGTACAGTAGATGCGTCTTTCTTGCACATGACTAGCATGGCACTGTCCCCTTTCTGGCATTGTCAACTCTCAGAGATTTTTAACGGCCTCTTTGGTCGATTTTGTGACGAATCAATCTCACTAGCAACAGCAGTTTCGCTGTCAAAGTTGCGTTCGCCGACGTCAACCTATCAATCCTTCATATGCCAGAGCCCAAGACACTTTCAGAGTCCTTTTGCTGAAGACTAGAACTCCATGCTTTTTCTCTTCCAGTATCCAGCTTCTTCTATCGTGTCCCTGTTTATGTACAGAGTGGATGCTGGATCAGATCATGAAGTTTGGCATGCGAGGAAAGCAGTGGTCTTTTCCAAAGCACCTTGAAATTATAACGAGTTATTTTGTAAGTGTTCGACAGGGCAAATTGTCAACACACCATTCCTAGCTACTGGCTCAGCCTCCTGACTTATCGATGGGTCCATGGGGCACAGTATGTAAGGGAAGATTGTGTTTAACATGTTACTACACGGCGAAAGTCTTCTGCATGCAATGTCTCAAAAAACCCCATTGAAATAAACCAGCAGCGTTAGTATCCCTCCCGTACGCCACGAATTACAGATTACGTGCTTCTGACTAAATCAACTGAGGCTGTCTCAGAATGCATTGTAAAATTGGCGGTCCGTTTTGGTGGGAGCGGCTTCATATCGAGATTTCCCACCGCATTTGCTTTTATGCACACCGGCGTATAAATCACTTCTGGCAAGCGTTTGGTTATGTCCATGAGACGATTTGGCCTTGGACCTTGGCGTCTATCTGCAACCTTCAAATAACGGTGAGGGAAAGCCTCGTCTGAAACATCGGCTGACTCTAGAGAGAGTTTATACGGATATCCCCCATCAGCTGTAGAGAACCAACATGCCACAAGCATGTCTTCGAAGAATGCAGGCTTACATGGCAATGTAGCCAACAGATGTTTGGAGGTTCATACCATGGAAATACTCTTCCAGCAAAAAATATATATTTATTCATGTGGGCTCATAACTGGTCCAGTACTATACCGGAAATCTCCGGTTTACTGCCATGAATTAGTATGTTGATGACTTTTATTATGTTCTTACCCGTCAAAACGGACGAAATAAAACCTTTGGATTCAAAATCCTGATAAATTTGGGAGAAATCATAGGCTTGTTACATATCGCTGGGCGTTTCAAGCATCAATCCTGTCTCGTGGCTAAGGGTTTATGAACTTGGCATCAAAGAACATGTTACCAATGATGAGGGCAATGTCTACTAAAGTAGCAGACTTGACGAAGCTAACTATAGATTTAATCTTCATAAACACAGCCACGAATCTATTCTCGTAGTAGACCTTGAACTCACAACAACCCAGCTCTCACATTCTACCAACAGCGAAACTTGAAGAATAACCTCTCTGCAATAATCAAAGTCTTACTCTGATGCATTCCGGACTTCCACCTTCAGCATCATTGCGGTATATAGGGTAGGCAACTCTTAATAACGGACATTACCATTCAACATAGAACATTAGTGTTCACGATGGCCTACAAAACCACGTTTGTGGTTGATCAGAATGATGTACTGTTTCTCTGGGCTTTATGTGGGCGTGGGGTCGAATACAATGGCCTAACTTAGTAATCAATTGAAGAAGCAAGATGGCGGCTACCTGCATCCATTTGCCTAGCATGTGTAACTTTCGTGCAACTTGAAGCATGATTAGTATGACGATGAAGTCACGGCTCCAGTTGCCTTCTTTGAGGTATCCGGATGACGAGTTGACATCAAGCCCACGCAATGATAAACGAGCCTCGTGGTTTGAGACTTCTTGAAAGGATCAGTCGGAGACTCGTAGATACCAGGGCGGCCGCCATCGAGTATCTTTTCAGTCAAGGATGAGGAGATTACCGTAGTTAGAGGGCTCATCAGATAGGTGAATGGTGAGCTGGATCTGAATGCCCATCTAGTTAACCTTTTATGCGAATAAAAAGGAAACCTACTAGCACGATAGCCAGTTGATATCTCACATTTGTGTGGGGACCGGGGATTTAAAGGGTGCTCGTTCAGGTTGACCTCTATTAGCAGAGGAATTGATATTCCTTCCGAAGTTGATCGGGCGTGGCTGTGAATATTGGTACTGCATTTCTACTGCTTCAACTGAATAAAATCCATAACACTAGCTAGTGGATGGTTACTGACTTCTCAGCGCTCCTTGAGATGGAGAAAATTGACAATATTGAAGAAGAGAGCCTCGAAATCACTCGCAGAATAGTCGGATGTTCCATGGCACACTTTGGCGCCCATGAAGGAGAAGAGACATCAACTTCCAAATGGCAGCTGGTGGCGAAGAGTGGTTACAGAGGGACTGCACGCATTCACCAATAGGAGCCAGCTAAACAGTCTAATTGAGAGTTTCCCATTAGATAATCTTCGGCATAGTAGTTGCTTAGTTCGACTCAGGGCAACAATTCTTAGAACAAAGCTTGTTACCTTTCAGGTCTTTGTTATGTCGGCAAAGGGGGGTAATACTATTTAGGACCTCTATCTGAAGTGACAAGAAGACATAGGTAAAGTTAGTATAATTTAGTATAGATTTAGCAGACCCCAGATTAGGTATTTCTGGGCACTTGGCTTGACGCCGGAATTTCTCTTGCTCCCTGGGGATTAGCCAGTCTAGGTTGGGGAGTTGAAGAGAAGTCGGCCGTTGACAAAGCTCGTTTGATGAACAAGCAGGGAGAATCCTGGCGCGTTTCAGGTTATTCTGGTGGAGCTTATGTAGTCCTCAACAGTCAAGAGAAAGGTAGAAGCCACACGAGATGCTCTATAAAAGCCCAGATCAATCCACCGGTGTTCGACCTCTTGCTAGGAGTTAGTGGCGCAACCAAAAACACGCAATTTATGAGTGATATTCGGATACCGCTTGGAGGCTCAACGGAGGGAAACGAAAACAAAAAGGTCTTTGAGCGAAGGCAAGGATACACTGTTTGTTTCTCTGACCCCAGTTCAAGTTGCTCCAGGGTTGAAACACCCGCTCCGTTTCGCGGCCACAAGTAATAGTACAAGGATCAGCCTGAGGTTTCCTGTGTTGCTCAGAACAGCCTACCTGTACTACGGGTTGCAGGTTGACATATTGTGAACGTTGCTGTTCAGAATAAGGTGGCAACAACATACAGATGACTATCGAATTCTCATCAAGTGAACTAACCGTCAATAGTCATAGTCGTTGATCGCCCAAGGACCATCTCGATCATCCAGACTAAGCCCATGGCTCTGCCCCTGCAACGCCAGTTAGATCCCTGCTGTTTCAGACCAGGTCACGATCTGCAGGCACTTTAGGGTGCGACCCTGTAATCTCCAAGATCTGGCGGGCCGGTCCTCATTGTTCTGAGCCTTTTCTGTTCTTTGTGCGTAGAAAACGAGGAGTGACGGTTGTGCAGCTTGATCGCGACTGTGGTTCTAGCGCATGATCATTTGAAGCAAACATCTTCAGGATCAATGTATCACAGCAGATGAAGCCGGAGTGCAGAAATACGGACTGCAGCTCATCAATTCCACCACCACCACCAATCAAACATGACTGCGGCGAATCCAAGTCACACCGACTGCTAGCGCATATCTGTTGTACACTGCTTGCAGTCGTTACCGCCTATCTTAGGACCTTGCCTTACCTCTAGGTACCTACCTATGAAGACATTCACTTAGTGAGCCGTTATTTTCCTATTATAGGGGCAGACTGTGATTCATGGTCCCTGTTAATTTCCCCTGTCCATCATCCACTAACCCGGGCGCCAGCCGCCATGAATGAGATTTTTCGATGCAGGTACACATATTTATAGGTTACAATATAGATCCTGCCCAGCCCTATGAAGAGCGAGAAGGCATATCCAATGATATTTCTGGACATTAGCGCTCGTTGCCGATGCAGCTCTTGTCTGTTTCATCTGACTTGACTCCTATCACGACAAAGTCGAGCCCAAAAATCAAGGTTTCATGCATTAATTTACACATGGCCCCCAGATGTGGCTTGAGCCGCTGTACCCAATCCTCTTTCACCATCTTGCTACACTAGAAAGTTCCGAAAACGCCTGGCGGCTTGGGCGACCCCTGAATTAGGCCCGGCCGTTAGTAAAAACGGGGGAATAGTAGCTCGCCACGCCCATAGGCTCCATCACCATAATCCTTTGATCAAATAGACAACCTCAGTGACGAGAAAGCCAAGAAACCAATGATGGACGTGCACGCGCTTAGAGCATATCAAAGTGGCCGCAGTGACAAGGCCAGTGCAGTGCAGATTATAGTATACGCTGTGCGCCAGTGCAGTGTTGGCAGCTGCGGCGAATGAATGAACGGATGGATCCTACAGGATTCAGCCCAGGTCGGCCCCCGTTCACACAAAGACCTTCACCTCTGATCCTCGTCCAACATACTTCTTTCTCTTCATCCTTCCACACGCTGTTTTTCTTATTTATCTTATTTTTCCCTCGTACACTGCACTGCTGGGCACGTCCTCTCGTTTTTCTACTCACTCACTCATTCATTCTTCAGAGCAGCTTCAGACCTTTCTTTTCTCTGAACTGCTTGTTACCCTCCTTTTCACTGTGTCAACCACCACGATCTATCCATCGTCTCTGATTCACTTGCACTCAACATAGTGACTGGACGGTTGCGAAACATTCTTTCTTCTCACAGGTGCTCCGGTATCACCTTCGTGCCCCCCCGCTTTACACTTGTCTGCTTCCTCTTGAAGAAGAAGCAGGTTTCATTCTCAGCGCCCAGAATCCCAGAGATCTCAACGCTAGCATTTACATCTTTTCCTACTCCGCCGTCAAAGATCCTTCCGTGCGGTTAAACCATTTAGCTCGATACTTTTGAACACCATTTGTCATTGTCAATCATCATGAAGTCCGCTTTCGCTACCGCCGCTGCGGTCCTCGCCGGCGCCGCTTCTGCTGCTCACGAGACGGGTACCTTCGCCGTCTTGCGCTTCACCAACGATCAGCTCACTAGAGGTCGTATGGATCCCATTCTTTTCCCTGGCCAGACCTCCACTCATGTCCACCACATCATGGGCGGCAGTGGCTTCAGCACCAAGGCGACCGGAAAGGATCTCCAGAAGTCAAAGTGCAGCAATGCGCTTGTCAAGGGCGACAACAGTAACTACTGGTTTCCCACTCTTTACTTCCATGACCCCAAATCTGGAGAGTTTGAAGATGTCGAGTTCGACTACTTCAATGCCTACTACTTGTAAGAACACTGCCTTGTCTCATTGCGCCACTCGAGCCCTTCACTTCCCCAATTATCGTATTGTCTTGCGCATATTACTGACAAGGAACAGCTTCGAGAAGACACACGATGATATCAAGCCTTTCCCTGTTGGTCTCCAGATCGTTGCTGGTGATGCTATGACCCGTACCATGCCCAAGGCCGGCAGCAAGCCCAACCTTGACCCTTCAAAAGGTCCCGTCAATCCTGCCAGAATGACTTGCCCCCGCCTGAACAACGATTACACGCTTCCATCTTGGGATGCCAAGTCTGATGGCAGGATGGCTGGTGTAGGTGATCCTGTCAACAAGGGTGAAGGTGTCGGGTTCCCTGATCGAACTTGTGATGGCAAATATTCTCCCCTCCGAGCTGATGTCCACTTCCCCTCATGTTATAACCCCGAGGCTGGCCTCACCGACTTCAAGAACAACATGGCCTACCCCGAGGACAATGACGGTTATCTCGACTGCCCCAAGGGTTGGATTCACGTTCCTCACCTTTTCTACGAGGCTTACTGGCGCACCGACAAATTTACTGGCCGCTGGACTGAGGGTGAGGGCAAGCAGCCCTTCGTCTTCTCCAACGGCGATGTTACTGGATACAGCAGCCATGCCGACTTCATGGCCGGTTGGGACGAAGACCTCCTCCAGCATATCATTGACACCTGTAACGCTGGTACCGAGGGTATGGACCACTGCCCAGGCCTGACTTATGGCCTCAACAAAGGCGACTGCACCATTGAGTCCGAGGTCGACGAAAAGATTACTGGTACTTTGAGCAAACTTCCTGGAAACAACCCCTTGAGTGGATTTTCTTATGGCGATAAGGTCCCTTCAATGCCCTCCGGCGGCGATAGTGAGACTAGCCCCAGCAAGCCCTCTGCCCAACCCTCTGCCCAACCTTCTGCCAGCAAGCCGGCTTCTGGGGAGAAGACCACTGCCGCTGACCTCCCCGGCTACACCAAGCCAGCTTCTGGTTCCACTGATGTCCACGAGGAACCAGTTGTTCCTAAGCCTACTCTACCTTCCAATCCTTCAGTTGTGTCTGAGGCGGCTGCTCAAGCAACCGATGTTCTCTCCAGTGCCCCCAAGCCAACCGACATCTTTGGCAAGCCCGAAAAGCCCAAGAAGTGCAAAACTAGAGTTCATACCGTCTGGAACACCGTGACAATCACACAGACAGCCAGTGTGCCTGTCCAGACCGAAGCTGGCACTCCTAGCTACAAGAGAGATCATGTTCGACGACATGCTCACCACCATGGCAGTGGACATAACCATCTACGCCGCCGTAGCCACCTCCGCCGCTAAATATTGCTTACCGGCGAACTGGATCTGCTAATAGCATACTTTGAATGGTAGTCTAGGTGGCAGAAAGCTTTTCTGTCATTTCTTGTGATGGTGCATCTACGGAGCATCTTGTACAGGGGTCCAGTGACCACTGCGCTTCCTTGGACCGGAGAATATAAGGTTGGCGATTTCATGGACAGATATTTTGATTCAAGTTGCGTGGTGTAAGGGAATGGAATTAAGGGGCAGGAAGAAAGTCGTTGGATGATTCGCTTCTACACGTACATTTATGGAGGACATACCTTGCTTGCCAAGGGGCCAAAGCGCTCGAGCGCACATCTTTTGCCCATCATGAATCCAGGGCATATGCAAAATACATTCACCCGTAGCACACAAAAGTGATCAAAATGTCCTCGGCATACCACGCCCGTTTCCAATCCTACTAGTGACCATGTTGCTCGAGTGAAGAAGCTGTTGTCAGCCTGGGAGTTTGGACTCTGAAGTTAGGAATAGTACGACAGCATCCGTATATCTTCAGTTGTGCCCTAGTCCAATATTGTGCCAGATTGTGTTTTCACTTCCGTACAGTCGCATTCCGAAAATCCTTGATGAAAGCACACCAGGCACAGTACCTAGTCACTTACAACTAATGATTTTGCCCGTCGGCTAAAGTTCGGTTAGAAATTGAACGAACGACCAGCCTTTCTCTCTTACATTTTCTTCATCACCACACGACTCTTCGTCCCTGAAGACTATATTGAAAATGTCTCTATATCATGAGGCAGCAGAGATCCTGGCAGGATCATCATTTGAAGGCGGAAGTCTCAAGTCGCGTGTCTTCAAGAAGAAAAATCTTAAATCCGCACCAAACCAAGTTTACGCCTTGGTGTTAGAGAGTTGCAAATGGAGCCTCATTCTGAAGGAAGTGATTGAGAGATCAGAACTTCTGAAACTCGAGCGCAAGGTTTGCAGCCCGACCCTACGCTAGACTGTGGAACGCCTATACTAAGTATTGCACGCAGCTGACCCCGACGTTGTCATTACTTCTTGTACATGACCTTTTGTTGGCCAAGAAAGGAATTGCTCTTCCACAAGGCCATGGGCTTCGTGCATCAATTGAGAGGCACAAAGGACGCATAAGCTCAGAGTTCAAGCTCGCACGGCTTCGGAGAAAGATACCGACACTCGAGGCTTTGAGAGAGCAAGTTGAGAGGCAATGCGCCGGCGAAGAAGCGAATTACCCTCGCTGGGTTCGTGTCAATGCTGTGAAGAGTACCCTCGAAGAGCAGTTGGAGACGACGTTCTCCAAGTACTCTAGAGCCACATCCATCAAGGAGGTCGTCACGAACACTGGAAGACTCATATACATCGACCCACATGTGCCAAACCTTTTGGCCATCACTGCAGGAACAGATCTCACAAAAACCGAGGCGTATACAGCGGGTAAAATCATTCTACAAGATAAAGCCTCTTGTTTTCCTGCTTATCTTTTAGATCCCAGAGCAGAGGATGGCGACCTAATCGACGCTTGCTCTGCTCCTGGCAATAAGACAACTCACTTGGCAGCGATCCTCAAAGAACATAGACCAGAAACCAGTACGCCAGAGCAGACAATCTATGCATTCGAAAAAGATTCTCGGCGAGCACAAACTCTGGAGAAAATGGTCAAGATTGCAGGTTCGAAGCCTGTAACAAATATTGGATTTGGACAAGACTTCCTACAAGTCGACCCTATGGCAGAGAAGTACAAGTCAGTCGGAGCTTTGCTACTGGATCCAAGTTGCTCAGGGAGTGGAATTGTTGGACGAGATTCCATGCCGGACCTTCACCTGCCAGAAGGTATCAGTAGCACAGGAAAAGGTCCGACATCAAAGCAAAACGGGCGCAAAAGGAAACATGAGCAGACAGAGGCAACTGAGGACAGGATCATGATAGATGATGACGGTAACGAGACTGCCATCAAGTCGGAGAAGGATTTAGAAACACGCTTAGAAGCGCTTTCTTCATTTCAACTGACGCTTCTGTTACACGCCTTCAAATTTCCATCAGCAAAACGAATTACATACTCCACATGTTCAATCCACATGCAAGAAAACGAGCGTGTTGTCATGAGAGCTCTCGAATCCGACATTGCGAAGCAACGGGGTTGGCGCATTCTGTTGCGGAAAGATCAGGTTTCTGGGCTGAGAGAGTGGCCCGTCCGAGGACTCTCTGAAGCCTGTGGAGGCGATGAAGACATAGCAGAGGCTTGTATTCGCTCTTATAAAGATGACGGGCAAGGTGTTATGGGCTTTTTTGTGGCTGGTTTTGTGAGGCCCGATGTACAGAATATCGGGACTAGCAGCAACGAAGGTCCTTACCTGCGAGATGATAACGGTGTGATCATCCGTGACATGCTCGGCATGCCAGCCCTGAAAACCACTGGTGAGCATGTCTCTTTAACGGAAAGAGATGATAAGAGTGGCGATAGAAAGGAAGAGGAAGAGGATACGGAAGAGGATCAGGAGGAAGATGAAGATCCCGAAAGCGATAGTACTAGCAGTACTGCGGCACATGATCTCAATGCTCGTCAGATCGCCTTCGACGCACGTCAAGGATCTTCCACAGACGAAGATGATGAGTGGGGAGGCCTTGACGATTAAATTGGCAGCCCGGAAAGAGTGCAGGGCATTTCTTTCGGCAGATGACAAGACGTCGTATCACGGGCCACTGATATCAAATCCATAACGACAAACGGCTCTCAGCAAATTGAAACTGGCCTCCTCAATCAAGGATGAAAGAATAGGAGTGTAACTCAAAAGACGAAAGACCGCCTGGTATTGGGTGATTCCTACCATCTTACGTGATTAATATGCCTCCACAACTTTTCATCTTGATCGGTAGGCGGTTATCCGAATGGATCCGAACTCCGTCTACTTTCTGTGTTTTATATCAAGAGCTTAGTAGGTCACCATGTTGCAACCATCACATCGCGGCCGCAATCTGCCGCCATTTGGTGAACAAATAAAAAGCATTGTATATTATCAACTTAATCGGATGGACTGAGATCAATCCGGAGTCAATGAAAAAGAAAAAGAAAAAAGAAAAAAGAAACCCCCGGGCCAAGGTTCGAACTTGGGACCCTTTCACCTTGCTCATTTCGATAGGTGCTTTGTCGACTTGAACGTGTGAAACGCGCTAGCCACTGCGCCACCCGGGGGGTGGTTCTATTTGCTCAAAGGAAGACAAAAATCATTACATATACCCACCATTTACCTACCCTTACTACCATTCCGGCACTGGCCTGAAGCTGACGAGGACCATCTCAGTTGAGGAAACGAAACATTACGACGGAATGAAACGAAACGGTGAGAATGAATGAACAATCTTGCAAGTTTTCAGTCGCGTGCATGCGTGAACTGAACTTCAACTGACAGACCTGATCGAGAACGGATAGTCCCTCCGCAGCACCCACCAATAAACCTTGGAATGAGGTGATGTCCTGAAGCGATCCTACCTACGCTAGAAATCGGTCGCAGATGCTATTTTTTGCCTTGTCGTGGCGGGATCCATGGTAATGGTGGCTGGCCCGTTATGGGGAAGCGAGATTTGACCCCCCCTTTTCTAGTCGCCTTTCCTAAGCCTTGCCGTCTTCAGCTCGATGTCCGTTTCGACCAGAGAATACACGCGGGAACATGCATTCTGGCTTGCGAGCAATCAGCCGTGTAACCCGGAGAATATGAGAGTCTTGTATCCTTACAGTACTCCTTACATGTGCATGCAATAGCTTTCGGAGAATGGAGGTTCCCTCTAAGATGCCGGTAGTAAGCGGGCCGGCTTGAAACATAACTGAGCCCTGGTAACCTAGGAATGTGAATGCCGTGGACGCGTAAGGCGCCGAAGGAGGTTTCTCTTCTTCTACAATTGATGTTTTGTGGTTTGTCTGTGTATCAGGAGAGAGTTATAGGAGTGGGTGGTAGTACATACATGGAGCTGGGTGATGAATTATCAGCAGATTTTCATTATACCCTCCTGAACTGTATCGCCGTGCAGCATTCTTTGAGCAATTTTCCTCTTCCATTTGGAAATACTTCGCATTATTATCCAGTTACAGTACACACTTTACACTTTAGGTGACACGGTACAGCACACGGCATCAGGCCCAGTCAATAAACCGTCGCGCTAACAGACACTACTGCAAGCCTCAGAGGAGGGTTTAATTATCCTTGCTATTTCCTGGGTTCAAGCCATGGGTCTCTCTGCTCTTGAACTTGATTGATTCATTGATGCCTGCTCGATCCTGGTCAAAATTGACAAGCATCAAAAAGCAAGGCAGGGCCTGGGCTGGAATCGTTTGTCTCCCCTCCGACTTGGCCCGCTAGAGTCAACTTGGCTGTCCTTGTAGGGGTTGTTGCTTTCTTGTCCGGCACCACTGATCCCATTTCCCGTGATATCCACTCAGAATTCTATACTGGCATCTCGCCCTCTTCCTTTCCTTCGTTTTCTTTTTGCTTGCGCAGCAGTCGAGTTACAGACCTCCCTCTACTTCAGGTGCAGTTAGAGCCGCCGTCGATCACTCGTTTCTCGACCCGCCATTCATTCGTTAACTTGCATCTGTGCTCCTCAACTCCAATACTCCTTTTCGACTTACTCACGACGATCATTTTCAACCCCAGACTCAACTTCATCAGCCCCAACTGCAACTGCAATATACAGTCACTCGTTCTTTGTTATATCCTGTCCCTTTTGAATAAGCACCTGGCCACAGCAACCGCTGCCAAATTTGTGCAAGTCTCGAGCACCCAATAGCAATTCTACGGCCATCTCATCCCCCCCCTGGCAACCAATCCCATCTCGCATTTGGTATATCACGCACCGCATTACACTCGTTCTCGACCATCGAAGCTGCAAGAGAACCCCCGCGAACGATTCTCATTTATCAATTGACTTCCCACTCATCGGAAGTGTCATCCGACTTGGAACCTTGCAATTGCGCCACGCAACGACAACAATAAAGATCCTCCACCGAGAAATTGTTAAATGTTGGCTTTCGGCACCAGTCGATTGACTCACTACCGCTACAACTATCGCTTCAGCGTGCGCTTCACTATCCAATACTGACGTACCACCACCTTTTATCGTGTCAAATTGGGCCCATCGTGGTGAAACACATTCAATCTTGTGTGATTGTCTGTGCTGCCAATTCACTTAAAAGGTTGTACACATCGCCATCAATTCGATTGCTGCACATTTTTGGAATACGATTTTAATACATCTTTGGCGTCCTTCGCCTCGTCGCTCGTTACCATGATTTCATCATCGTGGTCTGCCTCAACAACGACTTACAGTAGGCCCAAGACCACCAGCTACCGCGCGCCCCGCTTGCGAATAGCCTTATCATTTCTCCTACTCCTAGCATGTCTTACTTCTACGGTCCTAGCGGGTACTGAGACATCATCATCTTCGCTACGGCATCGACGACACCATACACCTACGATCAACAGATACGAGCTACACCGACGCAAGGATGAAGACGAGGTCAAGGAGATCGTCAACAAGGAAACCTCTTCCAAAACTGAGGGCAAATCCAAGGCAACAACTGTCACCATCCAACGTGCTGCAAAGACTGCTGCTGCGACAAACACACCTTTACCTGAAGCTTTTGACGGAAACTTGTCAGCCGAGCTTTCGACCACATCAGATAGTAACTGCCCCGCGTTTCTGAATGGTATCCTTTCCGACCCTTCTTACGAGACTTGCTACCCCCTCTCTATGATGCTCCAGGTAAGTTCCAGTCAATGGATGGGCAGGCCGGTAATAAATATTGACAAAATCTCAGACGTCCCGTGGCTTCTTCGAAGCCCAGAAGCAGCTCTTGAGCATAGTCCGAGTACTCGATGCAACATGTGCTGCAAACGTCACATACTGCACTGACTTTTTCGATGCTGCAGCGCGCAACCTCACTGCATCAGAAAACTGCAAGCAAGAATGGGAATCGGGCAATACTATCGTCAAGCAGTTCCTCTATGGCATGAAGGCCTACGAGATGATGTACAAGGCTACATGTCTTCAAACACCCGAAGATGATATGTATTGTTACGCCAATGCTGTCACAAATACCACGACCGCCGCCAACGCCTACTTCTACTACCTACCGTATAATCTTACTTTGCCTGGTAGCACCAACCCTTCATGCAGCTGGTGCATACAAGAAACTATGAACATCTTCCATGCAGCCGCTGAAGACCGTTCTCAACCTGTGGCACTCACCTATGAAAGTGCAGCTCGACAAGTGAACACTCTCTGTGGCCCAGATTTTGTCAATAGCACTTTGCCTCCAGAAGAGACCAACTTGGCTCATATGTCTGCCCCGTCATGGGTTGGCTTAGTACTTGCCCTGGGCAGTGCAGCACTAGTCAATGCTGTGTTATAGAATATCGACTCTGAACGGCACCACCTCAGCTATACTTCTTTCACTTCTCAATTTCGCCCATTACTCTTTTAATATGTTATGATTACAGATCCATACGCGGTTTGTATTTTCTCTTCAGATACGATGCATTTGGCATATCTTCATGACTTGATACCCTTACCATCTTTCTTCCTTTTATTTGTTGAACATTCAATCTTCCAGCCTGCGAGGATGGGAGCAGACCGACATGCAAAACAATGCTATAATATTGTACTACGACGTTACATACATGCTTTACGCCAAAGCTGACTTGGCTTTCTGGACGGGTTGATTTGGAAACCGAGCACAGTCTGGAGTTTTTGCACAGTGGCATTCTGATTTGGCATGATGGGTTTATGCTTTATTTTTATTTTTCAGGTTTTAAATGGATCAGCGAGCTTGCGGCGTGATACATCGGTGGACTTTAAAGGCGTAACGGCATGTTCATCACACTGCGGCCGCAATGTGCTGCCATTCGGCAAATGAATAAAAAGCATCACATATATCTTCTCGACTTGATATGGTGACCTGAGATCAATCCGGAGCCACTGTTGGGTTTAGGCGTAACAGTTCAAGAAGCTATCAAACGGGACCGTTGGGGACAGGCCTCGAATTGGGTTTCCGCCACATTGATCAGAATAACCTAATGGGGCTTGAAAGAATATGCCAGCTCGTTTGAAACCGAATCGCGCACAACAAAACGGATGTTAAAGATGCCGATTGCTGATGACATTTTTAGCAAAACTTAAATGCTTGACATTAGTCAGATAAGGTCGGCGGGGTTCGGCTTCATTCATCTACGATCGCTAGCCTGGCTTTAATCCCTGTTTGCACTTATTCGCACAGCCGGCTGTACGGGTATGAGTCCCCGTTAGATGGCGTTTGTTGCAAAGTTAACCTCATAATCAGGTCCTTGGTGATGCATGTCAGGTGCCGCATGTCCAAGAGCAGCAACAGAACCTGGTTCTCCTCAGCATAAATAATACGCTAATAAGACAGGTCTTCGGTAGAGTACAGCAGGAGGCAGGTTGCCCTCGCAATTAGAAGACGTAGTGTCACCTATATTTCTATTTGTAATTAATCTGCCAATTTACAGCATGCTCCTTACGAGCCAAGTCATAGTGGTGATCTTTTCATGCCAAGTGGCTACAGTAGACTACTACAACGATATCCTCCTCAAAATGTATATTTTGTCGTGAAACGATGTCTCTTCGCCTGCTTGAGTGTTTTCACGGAACACTGTTTGATAATGACGGGAACAGCAAGATTATGATCCATGGGTTAAAGCCCACAACGGCAGCAAGCCCCTGAGGTACAAATCCTTGCCTCATCTGGTGCATGGCCTTCTCTCCAGCCCTCACAGAGACGAGGCGGAATACCATAGTCAATAAAACAGGGTATAGACCCTCCCTATGATCTTCAATATAGTTACCAGTACCGATATTACAGACTTACTATCAAAGTCCTCGAACGTTCTAGATATAGAGTTGCAAGCCCCTATATAGTCAATCTTATTTTGCGTCTTTATGAAAATAGGATCCCAATATTCGCCATTGAGAACAAAGACTTGGTTTTGAATATCGGAGCAATTTACGCTCGTCTTTGTTCTATTTGCTACATAATTCGTGAAGTCCTTCAGGGCTCCACATGTATGTCGATGTTCACGATCGTCGTTGCAAAAGTGACTTGCTTTATTGCAAGACTTGTATGCTGGACACTTATTCGCAGCGCGCATAATTGGACATGACTAGACTTTAACTTCCATGTAATTAGTATGTCCCCTCTGTATAAAATTGTCCATCCTTGCTTGAACTTCTGTCCACCTCTTAGTCCTATCACCCAGTGATGAGTTAAAGGAGAGTAACGAGACACAGTAGCTCTGTCTGTTTACATTAGTAATTTACTCGACCTTAGTAATATGATACCACGTACGACTTTATGATATGTCACATGCTCGGTGATGTCAACTATGGTGACTTTTTTGTACCTACATCCTTGAGGAGTCCAGTCGTGAGTACTTTGTCAGTTGAATGTATCGTTTCTGTCTTGTCTTACATTCTAGAGACTCCGTGCTTGCTGAGCAACTTCCTGTGTTTACTCCAATGCCCTTGCAATCGCCATTGCTGACTATTTTCTGGCGTATGCCGAAAGTTCCAGATCGCAGTCCACGTCGGGTTCATCTCTAGCTCTATCTGACAGCATTGGCGAACTCAACCTTGTGGGACTGGCCGAAGATAAACAGTGGTATTGCATTCAAATAGAAAAGTTTGGTTCCGCTAAATGAATATCCTGCTTATACTACTAGGGGTCGCTCAATTACATTTGAAGCTACTATAGACTTTAGATGTGTGTAGGAAAGGGGAAGTTGATCGTATTTCTGAGGACAGCCATTTCACCACAATAATCCTGCAACTTCCGGGGACAGGTTATTCTCGATGACTACATTATCCAGCAGGGAATATGTAAATGCGCCCAGGGAAAACATCACCAGTTACCATAGGGTACGGCTTGAATAACACTGCGCACTTAGGTATATTGATGGCAACTCTTGGATATTAACGCAAGCTTGGAAAAATTGGGTAGATCGAGACCATCTCTTGAATAACCTGGTGTTTGAGGTACTGCGTATTTGATGACAGTATTCCTGGGCCTCTAAACCGAAACCGTTCAAATATTGTGAGTGCAGAGGTGGTAGGTGTACGAGGGCAATATTGCGTTAAATCAGGTGATAATCTCAAAGCATACAAGACTTTGTTGCTGGCAGTGTTAATAATGAACGTAAGATCTCTGACCGCCTTTTACCCAATCCCTATCTTAAATTATTCCTACAGTTGACTTGACGCCAACGAGTATATGAGGACCATACTGTTGCTTGGCGATAGCCTCATTTTAAGAATAGACCTTATAGGGTGACGAGCACCATAAAAAGAGAACTGTTTATATGCCTAACTGACTACACTGGCTTACTAGTAATACTTTATTCCTTTGCTACGGATGTTGAAAACTACAGTCTTATACTTTCCTTCTTTATCTCATTCGGTCTACCAGCTTTCGCTGATGATAAATAAAGGTTACTTACTATATACTCTGAGGTAGCCATTGAGCTTTTATTAGTTACCTACTCATGGGTCACTACTGGTTCTGCCGGGCTTAATGTGGCCTTAATTTACGAGTCACTCGCCGTGTTAGATGAGACCGTCTTATAGATATCCAAGGATGCTCTTGTTTTCGCTTCTGTCCATGGGCCTAGTTTAACCTTCTGTTACCTCCCCAGAAAGGTCTAAATACTTAGGAGGCTAAGGTAGTTTAATGTAAACGGTGAGTGTCTCAGCCAAGTTACTATCACCCAATCACGCTTCAAAACCAATAATAGGTTCGAGAAGCGGTGGCATGAATGGAATCTTGATAGGGATGCTTGGCTGAGTCTGAATTGAACATCTGCCTGCCACAAGAAGGATATAAGCAGAGTCAACTACGGTTGTCAAAACATGCTCGTGTCTTCGGTGCAACACCATGTTTGATGTACGAACCGAGCTGGCCACCCATTATCAACTGGCATACATAACCATGATTACACAGCTCGTCTTTACATAAACTGAGGTTATTACAAGACCCAGTGGCATTTAATTATTGGCGGCACAGTGATCTTTACCAACAATAATAGTTTAGTGATTGTCGACTCGCCATCGGGCGATGCAGGTGTGCCTGGTCGTCTCCATATAGATTATGGCTAGGTTCTTATTAGCACTCAGTCATCTTGTTGGTGTCTCTGGATTCACCAAGGGCATTTTGCGCCGAGTTTGTTACGAACTCGACCATGCCGAGATACGCACTCGGAATTCGAAGCTGTATGAATCTCATAATTATCCGATACGAAGAACAGTACCTGCTCGAGTATCTACTTTTATACTAATATCATCCGTCAAGGGAACCCAATATATCTACCCTGACGTGACACTCTAGTTTCGATAGGGCCTGAGACAGAATTGTGTATGGTCAATTGATTGGCAGTGACTATCTTATGAGTTTATCCATAGCCCATTATCTGAACAAGCTTTCAATGGCCTGGAGGCTATCTGTCATGCCATCTACCTTGAACTTGTATTTATGTAATCGGCCTTGAAACTGCCAGATGACCCGAGCTGTGGACAACAACAGCTGTTGGTATATCTTACTCCATAACCGTTTACGGACCAACGTATGTACCATCGCGCATCGGGGGGTTTTCTGGTGAGCATTACCAGCAAAACAATCGGTGTTGTGACCATTTTATACCCATTATAGCATTAGCTAGCCCTTCTAAGGGGTACAAAATGGTCACAACATCAATTTCTTTACTGGTAATAGTCACGAGAAAATTGGGGTGGCCTGCTAGGTACCTATGTAGACACAAGCTGGTTTACGGAGGGAGATACTGGTGAGTTGATCCAACGCGTAGAACAGGAGCTTCCCGGGAAGAACTATCGTCAGAAAGTTCACATAAATTGCTGCAACAGCCCACTCTAGTGAATTGGAAGCTATCACGCAACTGCTTTCTAGTCGGTACATCCCGACACCACATAGAACGCAGTCTCCCAATACCTCTACGTAAGGTAATGACGATAGAGGAGTCGTGGCCATCAAGAGCAATTCTAAGTAAAGTAGGTACGATCTGGTAATCTGAACAAGCGCCTCAAATGACGAAATGTTGGGGCAGAGGGTCACCCCTTTCCACGCATCAGAATAAATGGTATATTGGGAAGCTGCAGTGCTGAGATAAACTCATGCCAGGCGGAAGGCTTTCTAGAAGTATTGTGCTGTCTAATTCCAAGATGCCACTTGTATGGCATGTCTACTGTCTCTATTTTGATGAATTGTTTTCTCGTTAATATACATTGACTTACTGTTTATTCTTACAGTTATAATGCTGTAAGTGGTAGACTTTATGTCTGTATCGTGGCCTCTCACAGTTCCTTCCGTCGTAGTCGTCCTTCTTCTGCAACTCGTAATGGCTCGTGTAGGTCCTTCCCAACTCATGGGTTTCACCCCATCTCCTGCCCAATATGTTGGCCGTTACTTCCAGAAGCTCATATCTCATGAGATGGGAAGGAACCCAGGCCAGAGGCCTCTTAATCCCATCCCCGTCCTTTGCTCGACATGACTTTTACAAGATTCATCAGAACAGCTGCGTGTACACTGAAAGCTCAAGACCAAATCCCAAGCCCAAAGCCCAAAGCCCAAGACCTTACTTTAAGAAATTCCTCATCACTTCTCCCCCAAGATGCCTCGTCGATCTGGAAGACTTGCCTCTCGCCAAACTGGTGATGCGAAGGAACATGATGAGAAGAGGTCTGAGGAGGAGCAGGGAGAATCGAGTTCCATGCACGCAAAGGTCCCCCAAGAATGGGATGACGACGAAGACGACGAATACGATGATGACCGGGATACAGCAAAGTATACCCAGAGTCGAAGAAAGATGTCTGCTCGAGCATGAGCAACACCAGCATCTTCGAAGAAGATTCGTGGTAAGTTTACTGTGAATCCCACATAACTACAGTACTAACAATATATCAGACTCTCTTACAGTCACATATGAAGACTCAGAGTTTGAACTGAGTGAAATCGAGGAAGACGAAGAATTCCTCGTCGAGGGCGAGCTTGAACAAGAATGCTTCGACCTCAGCGAACTTCCTCTCGACCCTTGTGAAGTCCCTCCCGAAGAACCAGAGGTTGACGACGACGATGAGCTGGAGACTCATCAGTCAAACAAGAGGGCTCGCATATCAATTGATACTGCTGAGCAATGGATCTCCGACTTCAATCGGGCAAACCCAGTCAATGATGATGATCCAGATCTACTACGTTTCCGGGAAACCTTGAAAATCATCGTGGAGCGTATATGCAACTGGGCCCGTGAAAATGAGAACGGCTCATTAAAAGCCTGGTTCAAATCACCTGTTTCTGAGCGACATACCACATCCCAGTTCAGAAGCATCCTTGCACGAGTCGATATACAGCAACTGATCGACAACCTATTTGAGCACATGCCGAAATGTGTCCAAAAGATTTTCGGCAAGAAAAACCTCAGGCCAATGGATCTTCTTGATCTACCTAAAGTGCCTCACTCCTTTTCCCACCGCCTGACATACACAGATGTCCCTGTGCGTGCTGGAGTTAACAACATCACACGATTGCCTGGAGTCAGGGGGAAACCAGTCAAATCTATCAAGCCCGACGCACAGCTTGGGAAAGAGGCACCGACAAAGGTTTATTTGGGATCTACCATCAGCAAATTCGGAGCATACACACGAATACGTACTCATGAAGCGGGCTCCGATGGCAAGGTGAAAGAGAAGTCTGTTCACTATGACTTCACCAAGCAACCAGATGTCGCCCCTAACCTCCGCATTGTTGGTGTATGGTCTAACCCTTTCGTCGTCGACTCGCTCGACAACCCCAACGATATTGATAGGTGGCTTCCTGTCTTTCTGGAAGGTATACTCATGGTATACCTGGGACTAGTACATCGCTCCAATACGCCTCTTATCGACAGGACCCTCCAGGGAGTCTTTTCCGAGGCAAAGTACGTTCTAATCGACCGCCTAAGAAGCAATTTGGAACTCCCCGATTTCCACACCCAGAGCTTGAACCTGGCTTGGTCTATTGCACAGGGTGTCAACGGCGGAATGATTGTTGTGAACGAGTGCAGCAATTGCAAGCGGCCCAAGTTCTTCCACGGCAAGAAGCAAAAGTTTGTGACACTTGACGGCAGTCTGTCAGACAGAATCTGTGGCGCATGTTATCAATACGCAAGGAAGCATAATGGCGAGCTCCGCACTTCGAATACTACTCATTACGTCAAATCGCGAGGTGCTAGGGTTTGCAACAACCCCAACTGCCGCAAAGTTGAGGGCAGCGATGAGAAGGGGCATTTTCGTACTGACATTCTCGATAAGACAAAATGGAGATGTCCTACATGTGCTGCCTACCAAAAGAACCATAATGGCGAAGATCGACCGGCAGAGCAACCTGCGCCCGCTGCTGATAATAGGTCTTGCTGCAATCCCGACTGTGACAGAGTGCAGGTTCCTGGTGGCGCTAAGATCCACTGGAAAAGCAGGGTGACAGCTACAGGAACAGTCGAATGGAGGTGCTCCAGGTGCTCGTCATACCTCAAAAACAATGGCGTCGATCGGCCAAGTGGGGAGGTCAAAACGGGTAGGAAACCACAACAAGCAGGCAGGTCTTGCTCCAATTGCGGCCAAGTTCAAGACCCAAATGGGAAAAGTTTGAATTGGCGTAAGAATGAGGCTGCGGAGGGAACGTTCAGATGCAGACCCTGCCATGATTACTTTACCAAGCATGACGGTGAGGAACGACCACAAAGTCGGTGGACCCGTTGAACGTTTCAATGATACTCGGTACAAGCACATTCATCATGCCACAGAACATCGCGCAACCCAGGTAGGTCGGCCTTTAGTCACCAAGCATCAGGAGGACCTCAGGTCTTTAGTTATGCAGGGGGTCAGTCTACTCTGTAGCTGGCCCTAGTCACAATCCTTAGGAAGACTTCGAGTCTTTAGTCAGGCAGGGGATCAGTCTACTCTGTAGCTGGTTCTAGTCATCAAGCATCAGGAGGACCTCAGGTCTTTAGTTATGCAGGGGGTCAGTCTACTCTGTAGCTGGCTCTAGTCACAAACCTCAGGAAGACTTCGAGTCTTTAGTCAGGCAGGGAATCAGTCTACTCCGTAGCTGGTTCTAGTCACAAGCATCAGGAGGACCTCAGGTCTTTAGTTATACAGGAAGGCCTTTTCCTTTTTTTTGTTTTGTTTTGTTTGTTTTTTTTGTTTTTTGTTTTTTTGTTTTTTTGTTTTTTTTGTTTTTTTGTTGGCGTTTGGCGTTTGGCGTTGTATGGGGTTGTTCTTGTATGGGGTTGTTCTTGTATTGCGTTCCGTCTGGCGTCTGGCGTCTGGCGTTTGGCGTTTGGCGTTTGGCGTTTTATGGGATTGTTCTTATATGATGGCATTGTCTCGCCAACCCTCTCCAACATGGTGCCAAGTTCCTCGAACTGTCGCAAGCAAGCCCTGCCTTTATGGAGTAGGGCAAAGGATTACAACACCAAAAGACCAACTGCATCAACAACGAAAGGATCCCCTTCAAGCCATCACTGTCTTGACGAGGGTACATACCACCCACGCCACATGGATACCCAACACTGACGGCGATTCCTCCCATCTCAATGGATCAGCGCTGCCAATTCCATGCAGTAACCTCAAATCAAGCACCCATTCAACTTCCCCCATTCAAACATCTCATCCACCAAGAAGCCAAGCCTATTCTCGCACCACAAATGAGGAACTTCCCCAACTAAAAAGACTCGAACCTTCACCAGCCGGCAGGCCTTCACTGCAAATATTCAGGGATATCCGGTACAGAAGCGGACATCTGGCCTTACGATCTCTGAGCGCCAGAGGATCAAATCGCAGGTCCAAGACCTTTCCTCCACATAAAACACGCAAAAGCAAAGCAAGTCATTTTTACCAGCATATATACGGCAGAAACTCACAAGGTCCCGTATACAAAAAAACATTTTACTCACCTTACAAGAAACACTCAAAGAACTCCATACACCCTTTACCTTAAGGCAGTCGCCATGCGACATTGAAGCCTTCCGCAACAATAAACCACCAAGCAAAGCAAACCCCACCAAAAATTGAAAGGCTCGATTTATCGGTGCCAATAAGTCCAGAGAAAGCAGCCAGACAGAACCAATCCCAATCCCACAATGCAGTTACCCTCAGAGGCAAATCGCCAACGCGAGACCCAGAGAAGCCTCAACAATCACCCTGCCAAGGATACCGTCAACCAAATCTTCATAATCCAAGCACTTGGCAAGGCCATAATCACGCCTGGCTTATCCCCTGCTGGCAGATTTATCCAAATAGCCCACAGAAGCAACTACACTCTCCTGAACTCTAAGAGCTCTCCCTATCACCATTGTTAAAGTGCCTTATCCACCCTGCACCATCTCTGAGAAGGATCTCAAGCCAATCAGCATCTCAAGCTGACCAGCATATCGAAACTCACCATTAGGGATCAAAGGCCTACTCTCCCTGTCATCACTATTGAAGCGCCTTATCCACCCTGCACCATCCCTGAGAAGGATCTCAAGCCGATCAGCATCTCCGAGATGCGTCTCGAAACCCACCATTAGGGAGTAAAGGTTCTTATCAACATGCACCCTATACCATCCCGGAGAAGGATCTTAAGCCGATCAGCATCTTAAAACTCACCATTAGGAATCTAAGGTTCTCGTCAACATGCACCCTACACCATCCCTGAGAAGGATCTCAAGCCGATCAGCATCTCGAAACTCGCCATTAGCGATCAAAGGTTCTTGTCAGCTCTAAGTACCCAAGCCTTTATCAGAACACCCAAGTCTGCAAGCAATACCTGATCCAGCCAACAACAAGCCCCGGGGTCAGGACACCCAATACGTGGGCGCATCCCACTCCTCGTGGTGCCTTGAAAGCCCTCCTTTCCTATCCACACATTAGTCACTGCTTTCTGGCAGAGCGATCAGACCAGACAGAATGGAACATTCCACGTTTCCCGTCGAAATAAGCATGAGCGGGGCAGCTGTACTCCTTTCATTGAAGGCTTTCGAACAAGTCATCCATTCTCCTCCTTTTACCCCTCAGTCAAAAACTCCTTCACCAAAAACCTCTTTACCGAAACTTGTTGATAAGGCCCATGAGCGCGCACCATCCCGACAGATCTACTTCTAGAACTTTTGAAGCGCGCCTTGCCACTTTTTCCTGATCTGAAGATGGCCATCATGCCCGCCACGCCGAACGTGGATATTTTCATGAAATGCTTCCTGTTGATGAGGCCATAAGCGCCCGAGGCCCAACGTGCCCAACCTTTAGAGCCAATCCTCATCCCGAAGTTACGGATCTGTTTATGCCGACTTCCCTTATCTACATGGTTTTATCAACCAGAGGCTGTTCACCTTAAAGATATGCTGCACCATCCCGACAGATCTACTTCTAGCACTATTGAAGCGTGCCTTACCACTCTTCCCTGATCTGAGGATAGTTAGCATGTCCGCCAACCTAAATGTGGATGTTTTCCGAACCACTTCAGTCAGGCAGTCATCTCCCTCTATCCGGCTGAGAACATCCTGTCGAGATCCGTCATCTCCAATCAAAAGCTTCTCACCGCCAACTGCACCTTCGGACTTTTGGCAGGGTGGCATCAAGCGCCCTGCCCCACATTCAGATTTCCGTCCTCGCGCTCAGAAGCATCTCGCCAAAAAGTCCAATACTAGCATCTTCCGATTTTAGAAAGCGCGGCACCGAACTCCGCGGTGGCACCGGAACGCGTCCTACAGAGCAATTTATCTTGTCTATGACTTACTCTATGATGCGAGTGTTGTTTATGCTGTGACTCGTCCAGCTGCCCAGCATCTCCATTTCTGTACTTGGATAAGAAGCCTGTCACCGGGAACCTCTCACCGCCAACCTCACCTTTCCGATTCCAGAACAGGCGGCATCTACAGCCCTGCCGAGCACCCAGGTTTCCGCCCATCAGCCAGCCTTGTGATCAGCAACAGTTCATTATCACTTATATCCTCTCGTCAGAACACCAGGCTGCAGTAATATACTGCCAAGCGAGGGAACAAGAGCATCCTTATTATATATTTGCAGTGTATGGAAAACTGGCAAGCCTTCCAATCGGACCTTTTACCACCAACTGCCTTCTGACAGACTATCAAACACGATATATATTGTCATGCTACTCACTGAGAAAGTCGAAACACGTCGATCGACTCTCAAAGCGACAGTGTCTGCAAACCAGGCAAGCCTTCCAGTTGACACTCTGACCACTGGCTGCGTTCTTCCAACATAACGCACTCCTGGACCGCGACACACCCTACCAAGAAAATGGCTCCATCTGCAACATATTCCTCGAGTGATGCATAACTGTCCCGTATTATGCAACCTCTCTCGCATATAACTCGCGCTGTGGACAGCATAGTGCTACTTCTGTGGCGACCTGCCTAGACAGAATGTCAATCACGGAGTGCAGTATCCGACTGCCACCGACCGACAAAATCGGAGCAACGTCGCCTTGATTGCCGTGACATCAAAAAGTTATAGGGTGTATGGGAAGAAAACCGTTCACCCTTCTAAGGCCACCCTGATATTTTGATCATTCGTTTCAACCATGCGCAGTATCCAGGCTGATAACTATCAAGTCGGAACATCCTGATCACCCGGAAATCTCAAAATCAGAGCGCCTCAACCACCGAGACGCTCCAAAGTTCCAGGACGTCTATCATTCCATCTAAACCACCAGCAATCTCGAGAGCGCTACGCTAGGGGAAGGAGATTCAGTATAGCAACATCTGACCATGCATTTCGAATCGTTTCTTTCATCACCACATCAGCAACAATAAATCACATTGGATTAAGCCGCATTCATCTTTCAAACTTGGCACCTTCTCAGTTATGCCGTTCTAACACGATGCGATGGAAACGTCCATTGAGATGCCGCTACAATCGACTTCAAACAGTTGCTCGGGACTGCGGCATTTTATATAGTGTTTACTGGCTGAAAATTATCTTCGTTGCAAAAGATGTTTTACACAACCACCTGCCGAGGCGCTCGAAAAACGCAAGGCCCCTTCCTACACTACGTGCCTAAGGCAGTGGCTCATATTTTGTTCAGCACACCCCCGACTTTCTGCAGAAAATATTCCATATGAGAAAAATGTCACTCCTGTTTCAGCTCTTGTTACACCCTCCGTCTATCTCTCGATAGGTTTCGAGTGGTGACTGCGCAATTCGGAAATTACAGACCATTATGGCCTCCCGGGCTCATAACTTATACAAGGCGCAGATAAGTCACAGTGAGCATTCCAGCTTTGATTGAAAGGGCCTCGTTTGGTTCAATTCAAGGTGGCAGTCGGATTGACCTCATGAAGCTACCTAAATCGCGCAGGGTTTTATCAGATCGATCAGGGAGTGCTAGGCTGCCCGCAGCGCAAGACGTTTCGCGATACGACTGCAGAGGATGCGATCCGTCTGAAGACGGCGCAGCTCATCCACTACACGAAAATGATCTCCATGAGTATCACTATGGACCACAAGTCGTTTCGCGATTCAACTGCAGAGGATGCGGTCCGTCTGAAGACGGCGCAGCTCATCCACTACACGAAAATGATCTCCATGAGTATCACTATGGACCACAAGTCGTTTCGCGATTCAACTGCAGAGGATGCGGTCCGTCTTAAAGACGGCGCAGCTCATCAACTCTGCGAAAATGATCTTCATAGCAGAAGATACTTTGACTTACTCAGTATTCGCCGGAGGCTTCAAGCCTCAGCAAAACGACAAGAGTTTCTCGACCTTTATCATCAACACCAGCAACTTGCAGCCGCAGCAAAGCGGCAGGAGTTTCTCAACCTTTGTCAGCAACACCAATAACTTCCAGCCGCACAATAGTGACAAGAGTTTTTTTTCGACTCACATCAATACCAATTGCAACATGTGATCGTGCCCGGTGAAAGAGGCTCTAGCAAATACACCCAGATACCGCAATGCATCCTATTCGATGAGCTTGGTTCATCAAAACCAAGCTTAGGTCACCAAAATCACGCAGATCCCGCAATTCATCCTATTCGATGAGCTTGGTTCATCAAAACCAAGCTTAGGTCACCAAAACCGCTCAGACCCCGCAATTCATCTGTTTAATGAGCTTGGGTTATACCACACATATCTCACAGTTCATCATCAATGAATCAGAACCGAGCTTAGGTCACCAAACCACGCAGATTCAACAATTCATCCTGTTCGATAGGCTTGGATCAAACCACACAAGCGCCATAATTCATCCCCGATGAGCTTGTGTCGTTAAAATCTGAAGCCGATGAACAATCTCGTGGCACTGGGTTAGGTTTGACCGCCACGACCATGCCAAACGAATCAACATATTGGGTTAATCATCAAGGTCAACACATACAAAGTTCCTTGACAGGACAGTCGATGAAACTATAGGGTATCAAGGAGGTCCCTCTGTTTCTTTATGCACCGCGACATTATTTTAAGACAGACCATCGTCCTTCAAATAACGCCCAGAAATTTATCATCGTCTCATTGAGAAAGCTCACGTTCACCACATCTTTGTCCCTCAAATCTCAGGGCTTCGACGATCACAAATGTTCCATCATTACGATATACTCAGGCCCCATTATCATCCTGCCGACCGTCTTGGGTTTTTCACCAACGATCAGACACTCATCATCTAGACTATATCTTCCAGCAGAACACCAGTCCTTTACAATCCAATTACTATCAACACATGCAGAGCCCTCCTCATCGGGATACATAAGAAGCCTCGAGACATCATGGAGGCCCTTCATCGGCCACGATACATGACAACAAACGTTTACAGATACCGTGCCATTCGAGTGCTTAGTTCACCATTGCCATCAACTCGATATGGTCTCAACAACCACGTATTCGCTGGAATACCAGGGCGACGTATATTCTATCTTGACGGCATGACACAGGTCTGTTCTCACAGTCATCTCTCATATCGGACACTTACGATTGCCGTCAAAAATCCGCCGCTTCCTCGCATGAACGATGTTTTGTCACCAGTCTTTTATACATCGCCTGTAGCAGCACTGTTGATTATACGGTCGGGATTACCTTTTCCATGCCGTCTCCACATGCCCCATCCGACTGCGCCGAGAGCACGCGGATACAACCGTGAGCTCACTCGCACTTACATTGAACGATTGAGTACGCGACTGTGATTGCAACATACACCATACAAGCATACTATTCGACATTGCCCAAAAAGCAACAACCCAACATTGTCTCTATCCGACGTATCTCACACATATCCCACTCTATGTTACGTGCGATATGTTTCTTTTCATGCCTCTAAGTTCCTCAATTGGCACGGCTTAGGGTTTATGGCTTTGCTAAATGTTTACACATCGGCACACTGATCGCATGAGTGCTATCAAATATCATTTCATAAAGATGCGAGGCGTGGCTATGATGGAAGGATAACTGGGTACTTTGTAATCTGGGAGACAGAAATGTCATTTGGCAATTGGGGTCACGCGGTTCAGGGATGGGAGATATGAAACGAGGTTTTGAGGAAAGGACAATCGGGGTTATATTGACATCTGGCAGATGGACATGTTATACGGCACTGGAGTCGTGGGGTTCAAATACAGGGAACATTGCAAGTATATTATTCTTTAATGTGACAAGGGTGTTGGAAGTTTTGCGCGAGGCACTCTCGTGTCAAAGTCTTTACATCATTTGTGTTACTATTGTTTCTTCTTGTTACGGTTCGTTGGCTTTTGTCTTGCGAATGCAGAATCCTCTCATGATTTACTTTGTATCTGACGACTCTCTCCTCCATTCGGATTTGAAGTAATTATGTTTATTATGAGAGCTTGGCGATTTGTATCGCTGTCATTCTCTCGTTCATTGTGCTTGCTATTGTCCAGCCAACTAAGACTGAGATAATTGTGAGCTGTCACTGAATTGGGGCAGCTTTGTCACAGGCACCACCAACCCCAAACTCTTTCCCGAGTGCTCGGCCTCAGGGAACAAGAAAACGCCGAACCTCAATATAGAGTGTCAAAATGAACCTAGCAAAGAGTCCCCTAAGTTTATGCTAAATTGACCTCATCTTTCCATCGCTTATTATCAAGGTCCTGAGTTTTCTTTCTGCCCCTAGCTCGGATCATGAAGATTTGGTTGACGGTATCCTTGGCAGGATACTCGGTAATAAGCTGGCCCTTCTTCACCTGGCCCTTCTTTACCTAGGCCTTAGCCAGGGCCGTTTCGGTATCCTTGGCAGGATGATCGGTGACAAGCTGGCCCTTCTTCACCTGGGCCTCGGCCAGGGCCGTTTCAGTAATCTTAACCCATTTGATGAAGGTCGGGTTAAATGAACCGTCGATAAGATCTATCGTGGCGGCGGCATGATTGCGTGAACAGTGTCAGTTGACGGTATCATTGCAAGATGATCGGTGACAAGCTGGCCCTTCTTTATCTAAGCCTCAGCCAGGGCCGTTTCGGTAGTCTTGACCCATTCGATAAAGGTTGGTTCGAATGAACCGTCGATGGGATCCATCGTGGCGGCGGCGTGAGCGTGAACAGTGTTGGTGATGGAGGGTAAAGAGCGATTGTGGGGATCGGTGACAAGCTGGCCCTTTTTTGTTTGGGCCTTGGCCAGGGCCGTTTCGGTAGGTAGTCAACGAAGGTCGGGTCGAATGAACCGTCGATGAGATCCATCGTGGCGGCGGCGTGATTGCGTGAACAGTGTTGGTGATGGAAGGTAAAGAGGGATTGTAGGGATCGGTGATAAGCTGGCCTCGGCCAGGGCCGTTTCAGTAGTCTTGACCTATTTGACAAAGGTCGGGTCGAATGAACCGTCAACGAAATCCATCGTGGCGGTGGTAAAGGACGTGATTATTGTCTTCTCTATGGGGGAATAAACGAGCTTAGTGGTACTACTATGTTCGCGGTTAGCTTATGCATCTGTGGTCAGAGGTATAGGAATACCGGGAGGCTGGCAATTACATAATAGAGACGGGCCGTGCGATATGCATAAGTTGATATCTACGCGTTGAACATCGAAGGGGATAAGCTTGCGGTAGAATAAATACCTGAACTCACTTTCAGTAGTCTGATTCTATAGCGATAGGGCCAAGTTGGTTCACTTTAATCGGCAAGAAGCTCAAACGCAATCATCATCTCCGTTGAGATCTTGAACAGGTACCTTACATTCCATATCGGCAGCCAGATGGGTGCCCAGCCGAAGGTGATGTGGAGATCTCGTCAGCAAATCCATGGCGATGAGCTCTGTCTTCTCCACTTATGGAAGCTAGGTTTCCCAGGGTGGCGAACCGGCTTCCACGTCAACCTTGATACACGAATGCATCTTATTCTATGTACCTTATGAACATGTTTCTCTAGTCCCACGACAAGTCTTCGATATCGGAGGACGAGCTGGCTATAGTTTTTCAATATCTCCATAATATTAATCCTTATCGCCAAATGCATCTCGAGAGCTGTGATCCTTATACAGGCGTTGGCCTGTAGATCGGTCGGTACTCGTGTTCGAGTTGATGTGCATCCACTGCTTGGAGAAAGCTACTTGTCAGTTCAACGATAGTAACTCAATGAGAGATCAGGGCTCTCTGTGATGGGTCGAGGATTTTAGTGGCTTATTGGGCCCAGTTGAGTAACGTCTCGGGTACCTGCATTGACGAGGTTTTAGCGCCACATCTCCCGCGCTGGACCCTGTAAGTCACACCACTAAGATCGAATGTCCGAAACTTGGAAAGCTCGATTTTTAAAGACGTAAAACACCAACATACAAATTCGCGATAATTACATTTAGCTAAGATTGTATACTGTGCTCATTTTTTAAATGTAAATGCTCCCCTGTAATAAGGAGAAACTTCATAGACGTACTGTACTGCCCGTTATAATGAACCCCGTGGAGTGCACTTGCCGGCTGTCGCTCTTGCCAAAACGTTCTGCTGATACCTGAAAAGATTGCCTCATGGATGCCTGGCAGAATCACGTGCACTTGCGTATTACCCCGCTCCATGGCTTCCTCTTCTCTGATCAAAACATCTATCGAAATCACACGCTCAAGTCGACAAAGCAACTATCGAAATCACACGTTCAAGTCGAAAAAGCACCTATCGAAATCAAACGTTCAAGTCGACAAAGCACCTATCGAAATCACACGTTCAAGTCGACAAAACACCTATCGAAATCACACGTTCAAGTCGACCATGGCCGTAAGAAGCTTGCTGCAGACATGAGAGCTACATGCTAACACATATATATAGCAATATAATACCATCAATGTCGGCGGTGCTGGTGCTGGTGGTGGGCGGCGCCGTGTGCGCTGCAACTATGTAAGTATATTTATTCTTTACTGCCTCTTCCCTTTGGTTACGATTCCATGCACTTGAGCTTGAGCTCTTTCTTGGTCATTTCGATCTGTGCCTATGA
Organism: Fusarium fujikuroi IMI 58289; assembly: GCF_900079805.1. Classification (NCBI taxonomy): domain Eukaryota; kingdom Fungi; phylum Ascomycota; class Sordariomycetes; order Hypocreales; family Nectriaceae; genus Fusarium; species Fusarium fujikuroi. The sequence goes on from NC_036624.1 coordinate 3,257,712, forward strand.
AAGTTCGTCTAGCGCCAGAATCACTCCCGTACCAATGGTTTGAGCATGATGGCCTCTGTGCTTCTGGTTTCCTGCACTTCACCACGCCAAATCTCCTTTTACCTCTTCATCAGACAACTGCTTTCAAGCTTTTCAACTCTCACCTTCTCTTGCAGTCTTGCAGTCTTGCAGTCTTGCAGTCTTGCAGTCTTGCAGTCTTGCAGTCTTGCTGTCTTGCTGTCTTGCTGTCTTGCAGTCTTGCTGTCTTGCTGTCTTGCAGTCTTGCTGTCTTGCTGTCTTGCTGTCTTGCAGTCTTGCAGTCTTGCTGTCTTGCAGTCTTGCTGTCTTGCAGTCTTGCAGTCTTGCTGTCTTGCTGTCTTGCTGTCTTGCTGTCTTGCTGTCTTGCTGTCTTGCATTATTATTCTGTTACTTTATTGCTCTGTTGCTCTGTTGCTTTATTACTTTATAATAAGTTGCTAATTTAAATTCATTTATAGTGCCGACGATATGGCCATGTGGCCCGTGTTTGCCGCGCCCGCTTGGCCGCCGCGGGGGAGTGGCGCCCCCCCAGCAGCAGCAACAGCAACAACAGCAGCAGCAGCAGCAGCAGCCTTCGGCTGCGGCCCTGGCCCTTTTGGGTCAACTTCTTGGTCTCCTGCCCGCCCCCGCTGCCCCCGCCGCTGCCCCGCGCGCTCCGGCGGCTCTTCCTGCTCCCGCCGCCCCCGCCCAGGCCGCCACCCCCGCCCCCGCCGCCCCACCTGCCGGCTCTGCCGGCCCTGCCCAGGAGGATGATGAATCGATGGAGGGTTAAAAAAAAAAAANAAAAAAAAAAAAAAAAAAAACACGACTTTTTGCTTTGACACGAGGGATATTATGGTAAGGGGATAATCAAGGCGTTCACGAGGAACATGCTTTCTACAGAATGAAATTTTTTGATTTGCGTTATTCTTAAGTTACCTGTGATATGCTGTGAAACACTAAGTATGGCACCCGATGATTGAGCACTAAACACGCAATTGTCTACTCGTCTGTTCATTAGAAGCGCCGCGCCGCCAGCAATGGAACATATAGATGAGATCAGGATAATCAATATGTCGTTGCGGGAGGCATATCTGTATAGTACAGCCACGCCCTGCTTGACTTCGGGGCTGACGACTTGGCGTCGCAACACCTCGGCTTCGTCAGGTGGCAAGTGTCGATAGTGATCCTCGATATTCTCTGCCTTGGGAGGCACAATGACTGCTGAATCGGCCTTTGTCAAGTCCAAATTTTCGTTGTCGGGGTCGCTCGAAGACTTCATGTGTGGGCGAACTGCATCTTTGTCGGTTGAACCACTCCCGCTGTGGCTTGACGACGATGGCCGCGAAGGATTGCTGCTGCTTGTTGCAGCGGCTGCCTTTTCCGAAATCTCGGTCATGGTGATGATGCGGTTATTGAAGAACCAGACCTTAACAGTGGTTAAGAAGAGTAGGTGTACAGCAAGTTATTGGCGGGGTGAAGAAACACCCTTGAATGAAAAGGAAACACCAGTGGGTGTTGAGTTGATATGGTTGTCGTCGAGATTAGCGAATCATGCGTATTGATCGTTCATGTATTTTTCGTATAGAGTCCAAGTCGAATAAGCTGCAGCACGGGCAACGATGAGGCCTCAGGTGAGCAGCTTCCTATCAGTACGGACTGTGTTGGTGAGAAACAGTGTGCGAAGGATCTGTTTTATTTCTCGATCGAGAACACAAGAAAATGCGACTCGAGATGAATGGACAATTTATTTAAATAACTGAGCTTGGGCAACACATCCACGTCTGTTGGACTGGCTTAGCGTACCTTGCTGTCGGACGCGGGCCCGGGACACAAAAAGTCGCCTGGTCCAGAGGTCGATTACGCTTCTCTTCCCTTTTCAGCTAAACGAATGTCTGATCCGCTAATCATTCATTGGCGGCTCAAATATGGGGTTCTTGCAGATTGGAGCCTGGGGGGGAGCATCCTTGGTAAAGAATGTTCCATTGTCACTTGCCACTCATGCTCAGGCGTATTCAAGACCCCGTAAGCCGGTCCAGTACAAGGATCTCTGATCTGTGTGTGATCTCAGCATCCAATGTCTTGGGAGTCAGAGAACCCCGTTGTGATGGAGACTGTACAATCCTCCCGGTCAAAAAGCTGCAGATGTACCGATTGTTTGAGTCATCTCACCGCGTATATTGTCTCTGGCTGTCTGTCTCTGACCATCTTGAATCATTGGATCTGCCCTCGGACTCCCGCAGTAGTCCGACAGCCCGTGGTGGGTAATCCTACGGAGCGAAAATGCATCCAGCGCTTACTCACAGTCTTCAACTCGGTTAGGTTGAAAAGGACAGACAATGAATCAAGTCTTTCGCATCTGAAAGCTATTAGTATTAGAATTAGAATTAGACTTATAACTATGTGGGTTCGACATGGCTCTACGATTTGATTCTTTTGATAATTCCGAAAGAAGGAAAAATTCGTTATTTTTTACTCCATGATTGTTCTATAAAAGAAATATAATACTTTGTCGTCTATCTGGGTCCTGTAATTCTTGGCCCCACATTCATATCTCCTGCCTTTTCCCGCCAGCCAACCTAACTACGATCAGACAGGTATTCATTGCAGAGAGCTTAGGCGGCCGAGCTTCTGTGGAGCATTTCTGCGGCGTCGAAACGGTTGCTGCTTTCGGACAGCGCCGGGCTCGCTTCAATCTGCCACTATCGGTTCACTTTTATTACTTACATACGTAGCCTACTCCAGGCTTCGGAGCTTTTATTAAAAGACAGTTAAAACCGGAGCCGGGTAAATAATAAGCACGGGACTTCGGCACGCTTCGAAGCCACAATTAGGCCAATGTAATTATGTTATCCAACAAGAGTCACTGGACGCAACAATCACTAGCACTCCACAAGCCTCGAGCTTCAGGTATGCCATACAAGTCAGTCAGCACAAGCAACAGGCTCCAGAGTGATGTTGAATGTCCCAGCGCCGTATCACAGGGGGCAAGCATTGCAATACACAAGCCGTTGTGCATCAGATTCATGTCACCTCGATGAGGTATTGAAGTTCGAGTATGGTAGCACTTTGGTGCACAGATGGATCCGTATGCTGCACAATAATGAGAAGAGCAATAACAATCTCGTTCAATAGCGAATGTGGTCTTCAGAAGATTCGGGTAAACTTACAATCCTGTCAACTGCTGAATACTGATGGTGATCATCGGAATCGGTGAGTTCTTGACGCCGGTTCCCGATTGTCAGCATAGAATGAGAGCTAGGAGGTGATCGGGAGCTCCCGAGTCCGAATCCCGGTCATTAAACTCATTTTCGTATCCGTTAATGTTGTTGGTCGCTAAATCCGATAAATTCTAGATTGCGTGGCTTGTCATCGGGGCACAACCAACAGCTTCGCAATTCTCGCATTCGCGAAGATGGGTGGCTGCAACTCGGTATTGCTCATCAACTGCAGAACAACTTCCTGTTGAAAGAAAAGATACTGTGGAACGTGGGAAGCTGCCCGGGCAGTGCACTTCACGTTTAGGGCTCTATTCTTTAATGTAGGTTCCCAAGTCGCCAAATCAGTGCCGGTTTGTAAGGTTAGCCCTTACACTCTCAGTGATGATCATCTAGGAGGCTTAGTTGTTGGGAATTATTCTTGCATGAGGGTATTTAAAACTTCCACGTCCCGTGCGAGCCTAATATTAGAGGTAGTCGAGCGAAGGATCTTGTATCCTAGGCCATATGCTATCAGCATCCTTGCTCGGAGGACTTTTGCCAGTACGATGCATCCTGCTGCCGCTTTTGTCAGTTGAGCTTTTTCCAAACTTGACTTTAATCAATAAGTGTTTTGAGTTGACTTGAACACAAAGACGGGTGCATTTGAGTTGACCCCATGGCCGTTCTATCGAGTATTCTCGAGGGGTACTCGTGTGAGACAAAGCATGACAGTGCCTCCTTGTATTGCGCCGCTATAACCGTCAGGTTGATGACATTGGAACTCTGGAGGAGACAGGAAAACTAAAGGCTTTAACCCTAAATGATAGAAATATATAGGTAAGTTAGCATAAGGTCAGGGGAGTCTTTGGTGAGTTTATTTTGGGCTTCATCTATACCCTACCTGTCTCAAGATCTGAGGCTTTCTGGCTTCCCAGGGCATCTAGAATAATATTTCTCGTAACGCCTGAACGCCTATACGTTCAGGTGAGGTTCCACAGTTTCGCATAAAGGATTGTTTCGTGGCTATGGGGCGATAAACGAGGATGCTCCCTGCTAGGATCACATCCACCCTGGAGCTGCGGCATGTGAAATAGTTTCTTGCAGGACGCTATATACCTGAAGTGTATATTGATTCTGCGAAAGTATTTCAGTAAAAGAGTGGATGAGGATCTATCTAATTCTGAAGTTTTTGAGGCAAGTCACAGAACTTATGTTATAACACCGTAAAGCTTGAACAATTACCTCAAGCTTCAACACCTGCATTATATAGACCATGGCCCCAAAGATGGAACAGTAACATGGCATGAAAACCTTCTTATTGAGTAGAGAAATTTTAGAAACTTGCTTACGATGCTATGATTGTATTGCTGTAAGCATTCTTGTCGGGTTTGCCGCCGCTCGATGTTGTATGTATGTCGCGAAGCCTCACTCCGACGACCAGGACCGGATGATGCAGATGTGATCCACCATCGTATGGACTTTGTGCCTTTTTACTACACAGAACGCAATAGAAAACGCATTACTTAGTGTTCTCCTCCTTTACTCGACACTGCGTTATGCTGCTATATCTGAAGTCGCTCGAACGAAAGACCCTAATGTGAGGCTTTATTTAGGACAAATTGGATGTCATCATAGTAACCTTGGAGGTTCATAGTTAGCGAGATAATCGAGTACTGTACTGGACTTATGAAAACGAACCTGTATTTGGTATCGCTAGAGGCCAGGTCTCTCTACGGCTGTCAATAACGAGTTTGGCCATCTTTGCCCTCATGACTGCCAGTTCAAGCCTTAGGCAACAATCGTCTATTCGTCTTTTCATTGGATGCTACCACAGACTCTGAACAAATCATCAGAGCTGACTACAGATCGCCACATCATCATTCAAGCCCATCTTTAGACTTCTTATCGCTCCGGCACGTGTCCAACTCAACACGTCTTCTTCTGTCCAAAATAAAACCTAAACTCCCATCATTTCTAAAACCTCGCCGTCCGATCCGTATCAGAATCTCGCGATAAGCATACGGGCACATATTCGACTTAACGTCATAGCCCACAAAACATCATGATACCTGGCTCTCTCGCCTGGCTACTTGCACTGCCGGCTTTTGTGCTGGCCGCCCGCCCCAAGGATGCCATCAAGCTTTCTGATGTGCGATCTCTCACCCTCCGCGGTAACGGAGCCATGACGAATCATCGCCGTGTTGGCGCCATTCCCCAACTGCGCTGTGTCTCCAAGAAGGCGCTCTGTGGACTTTATGATGTTGATGTGATGCGCTGCACCAATGAAGGCTCCGGCTGGGGTGATGAGGATATTCAATGGAGTTGTACTGCCTCACTTCCAGAAGAGCTCAAGCTTGTCACTACGGATGTAATATGTGAGGGTTACAACTCTCCCGACGACCCCTATGTTCTAAAGGGTAGTTGCGGTGTCGAATACAGAGTTGCTTTGACAAGGAAGGGCGAACGCCGTTATCCAAATATCGCCAACGGAGGATGGTTTAATGACGGCAGAGGTGGTACTGATTGGGGGGCTCTACTCTTCACGACTATCTTCGTTTCTATTCTCGCCTGGATACTTTACTCGGCTTGTTACAGAGCACAAGAGGCTGGCGGCAACTCCAACCGACCGCGACGCCGCCGCGACGGATGGTCCTCTGGAGGATGGGGCCCCGGATGGGGTCCTGACGGCGATGACCCTCCACCTCCATATCCCGGTTCTAAGCCTTCTTCGCAATCTGACACTTGGAGACCCGGGTTCTGGAGTGGTGCCGCAGGAGGAGCCGCAGCAGGATATTGGGCCGGTAGCCGTAACCAGCAAAACCATCATAATCACCACAACGATGGGTATGGCAGCATCGGACGTGGAGGTTCTGGATGGGGTGGTCGTTCTGGATCGTCATCTGGATCCAACAATTCAAATCGTCATGAGAGTACTGGTTTCGGTTCTACCAGCCGTCGATAGATAACCATTCCACTACAAATTTATTGACGCTTTCCATTTATCCTGCTATTTCATACACTGACTCAGCACCTCCCCAACCCCCAACCCCCTTCCTTTCTTTACAAACAGTATATACATGCATGCAGCGGCTCGTGAAGTGTTCCGCTGAGTGGTTTAGAAATACACGGATGACTTTCCAAGAGTAGCCATCTAGCCCAGAGAAGGAAACCGTCAAGATGCGCTGTCCAGATCATAATGGCCCAACATAGTCCGGTGATTGTGGACATACAGCCACCCCCAAATGGCTGAAGGTATCGATGGATGCTCAATGCTTGACGCAAGCAATTAAAGAAGTAGAAAAAGAGGTATCGCATATATAAGAAACAGAGCAAGGTGCAAGATAGGTTGTTTCCATTGCGCTCTCGGTGCGTTCGTTCAATGATGGACGGGCATAACGTCCATCTTGTCAAATGCTCGGGAACATGTAGGACATTTCCGCATGCGATTGCTGATGCGATCATCCACACATTGGTTGCAGAATAGATGGCCACACGTCTTCAACGCCGTATTCTTGAAATTGATACGGCAAATAGTGCATAGAGCGAACGTCTGAAAGCGCGTTAGAATCGTCCAAAATAACAGAATTCTTTTCTTGGATCACTTACTCGTAGCATTTCTTCCTCTTCAGACGCATTGCTCAATGCCTTATTCTTCCAGTTGTCGCGATCTTTCTGAGCATGCTCGAGGCGGACCTTTATCTTCTCCACCTCAGTCTCTTGCATAGTGTTGCGCTCACGAACCACAGCAGAAGCCGCATCTTTAGACTTGACCAGGTTTGTCAGATCAGCAATTTGCTTGTTCAAAGACTCAGTACGGCGGAGAGCATCGAGGCTTGCTGTTTCCATCTTCTTGTTCTCCGTCATCAGGGCTGCATTTGCTTGTTTGAAGTCGGTCAACTGTTTATCCAAATTACCCAGTAGGGTACGGTTCTGCGATTCGAGGTCCTTTAGCTGGGCGATGATTTCCGAGCTCTTGCTGTTCTGGTGGCGTAATGATCGAATCTCGTTGTTGCGAGTGTCTGCGTCCTTTCGCGCGGCAAAGTATTTCTGGTCAGCTTTACTCTTCTCTGCAATTAGTATTGCCATGCGCTCCTCTACAGCACTGGTGTCCATCGCTTTCTTTTGAGCAATTTGAATTATTTTCTTGTATGCCTTTTCCATAGCAGGGAATTCGGTGTTGATAGAGTTGAAATCCCGCTCCAATTTTGTGTATTGCAGACGAAGCTCATCAATTGTCAATGCCTCGATATCCGGGCGAATAGCTTGCTGGTCCTCGTTTGGTTGAAGGCGTGAAAGTTTTGCTTCTAAAGCCGTAATCCTATCCTCTTTGGCAGACGCCAGAGCCTTAACTTGATCGATTGATGCCCGGTCCTGTTCTAATCTTGCCTTATGTTGCGTAGTTTCGGCTAGCAATTCATCGCGCGCCGATCGCACTCGGGCAAGATCTTGATCTCTGGAAATGATCTCAGCTTCAAGTTCTTGTGTCACCTGATTCGCGTCTGCTTCAAGCTGAGTTCTGAACATCGATCGCTCGGCTTGCAATTTTTCGGCTTCTTCTCGCAGCTGTTTGTTTGTAGCTTCAAGGGTGTTGATACGTTTGATGAGATCCTCGTTCTGGTTTTTGAATTGTTTGAAAACGTCGGTCCGAATGAAGTCTTCATCGGTCAAGGTCTCCCTCTTCGCTTTAAGAGTCGAGTTCTCGTCCTGAAGGGTCTTGATTTCAGCCAGGATAATATCGAGTTGTTCCTTTTGCTTGGTAGCAGCTGCAGTTGCCTCTTCATACTTAAGTAATAGTTCACCCGCGTTGCCATTTGTTTCGCCGGCCTCGGCGCTCCCATCACCAGATGCAGAAGGGCGGGTGGCATTAGCAAATGCTTGTTGTTCGAGCTTCTGCACCTGAGCGCTTTTGGCACGGTCTAGTTTCTTCTCCGCTTTGAAGTATCGCAAAGTCGCAGCATTCAATTGTTCAGAGAGCTGGTCCTTTTCACCCTTCAAACGGTCCAACTTGAACAAGTATTCCTTTTGAGTTGCCAGCAGACTTGCAACCTTATTCTCCAACGCAGCAGCATCGGGGTCAATCTTGCCTCGCGAAGAGGCCAATCGTCCGAGGAGTGCTTCAGCTCTGGATTTGATCGTCTTGCCTTTGTCGGATAGATGTTTCTGGAATTCGTGCAGATCCTTGAAAGTCACGCCACTCAGATACGGAGGTTCTGCGAACAAGTTTAGAAAAAGCACGGCTGACAATATAGAACAAAGGACCTCATACCGGATGGTGTTGTGGAAGTGATCTCTGAGTCTGAAAGAAGCTCCATTTCCTCAAGCACCTGTTTCTTTGTTTAGCTATGCCACAGATAGTGGGGACTGGAGAAGGGTGGGACAAACCTGTCGCCACCAAGCATCGATAAGTCTCAAGTGGTCGTCGTGATGGACAGATCTTTTGTGAAGTTCCTCGAGGCGTGACTCGTACGTAGAAGCCTTTCGACTATATTCTTGCATCTGCCGGTAGATGGCGCCCTTTGTGTAGGCCTGATGATTGGGTCAGCGACATTTCCACCTCCATACGTCGAGCAAGTTGCGTGATGTTTTCTTGGGTTGTGCGAAGGCGCTTCTCATTTAGGTGCATGACGAATGCACTTCCGAGCCGACTATTGCGGTGTCGCAAGAAGCAGGCGAGCATCATCACTGGCTTGGTGAGCAATGCCGTCCAGGACCATCCCAACAGAATGGCACGAAGCCGGAAATAGGAGTCTGCGTGATAGGTAGAGTGCAGGGGAAACACATGGCCGGATACTCAAGCGTTGGCGATAGGAGATGTCGTCGTGTGACTTACCTCAATCCAACTCTCTTCCTTCATGTCGGAGGAGTCATCTTTAGCCTTGGAGCCATTGACGGCAACTCGCTTGCTTGGAGGGGCTATATCATCGGCACTGCTGATGGCAGGCCGTTTCCTATCCTCCATCTTTGAGACTGTGGATGGGTGAGGGGAGGCAGAGGACGTGGTTGTGAGAGGCATCAGAAGTCGCGTGGCATAGGGTAAAAAGGCGGACGCGTTCCCAAAGAAAAGCGACGGTTCAGTCGTGCGAGCGCTTTCAAGCCAATTCCGGTGGCAAGCAAAGACGTGCGAGCGGTCATCAAGTGATGGCGCGGGGGAGCGTGTTATGATGATGGAACGTTTCTTCGGGTAAGGAGTTTGAAATTTCGAAGTTGAGTGAGTCGCAGAGCAAGAAGCGCGGCGTCTCCACCTCAAAGGGGATTAGTACCAGTCTAGCTCCGTTTGGAAAATGGAGCCCTTCTTATCGATTTGCATGGGCGGATAATTCTCGCCCACTGGATCTCCACCATCCCGCATTTTATTTTCTCTGCCTTTTTTCTGGGCTGCTTGGTGCGAGTACTTTTTAGTTTCTGAATCGTTCTCTTGTCGCAATTCGTTCGGAAATGTCAACACAGATAACATATCGGAGATCGCATACAATACATGCATGATTAAACGCTCGCGAAATGAGCTCCATTTTCAAAAAGAAAGGAGGGCCTGCCTTCAAACCCAAGATCCCCGCCGCTCGACGCCCCGCGGCACCAGTACCCTCACAACCTCCCAAAGCACCACCAACTGCTTCTCTTCCGCACGACTCAAGGGATTCAGAAGCTCAGGATGTGTCCCATCAACCTTTAGAAACAGCGTCGGCGAAGGACCCCGTGAGCTCACCGATTGAATCGCAAATTCAAGGTTCTCGTGAACTTGGTCGTCAATCTTCTACCCCACCATCGACAATCCAGGAGCCTGCAAAGCCGGACGAACATGCTGCAACTGAAGGGTCTGCCCAAGAAAAGTCTCCAGAAGAAACGCAAAGTGAACTTGCGAACCAAAATACCGAGCGGAATCCTGAAACAATCGGAGTGCCTTCCACGGCTGCCCAAGCGACAACCTCGAGCGAGCAACAAAGTCAACAGCCTCCTGCGCAGTATAGTGAGACTCACTCAAGTAGTACCGACGATGCTCCGTCTCCTGTTCTGCAAACACCAACTCCAGATGACTCGGAAGGCCCAAGTGGAACTGATCTTTCAAATACACCATCTCTCCCCGCTGCTGACTTGAATCATACACCCGAAGAGACCTCAGGAGAACCGCAGAATGTGCCCCGATCAACGCGTAGGCCACGGACCAGGAAACAGAGTAACCAGGTAACCCAGGATGAGGTTGAAAAAGAGGGAGGCTCGAAAACGAAGAAACGTCAGAGGAAAACTGATGAACAAAGCGCGGCATCCAGACAGCCCAGAAAACGCAGGACTACCCAGAGCGGTACAAGTACACCCAAAAACAGACGCGCGCGCTCACTTACGCCAGAAGATTCAGAATCTCAACTGGTGGACTTACAGAAGCTTAAGATGGCTGATTTAACCAAGGATCTTCACATTGGAAAGAAATTCAGCAGACATGATGAGCTACGAGAACGAGAGAGGCGGGCAAGAATGAAGATCAAACTTGGAGTTGACGGCGAACGTGACAGCTCAGCAACCCCCGAAGACGGCGGCCAAGGAGGGAAAGTTGGAAGCCCCGCTGCATCCTCGCCAGCTCCTTCGGTTTCAGCTCCGGTTGCACCTTCAGGACCTCAATTCCGTATTGTTGATGGGCAGATCGTGATCGACCAAAGCTCGTTGGCTGTAGACAGACATGCTCGAGCAGCCGCTGCAGCCGGAGATATGGAAACAGTCGAAGAAAACGACTTCACGCGCCTCATCACCAGCAACTCGTTCATGAACACCTCCAAACTTAAGGGCCCCAATATCTGGACCGACGCAGAGACGGAGCTCTTCTATCGCGGTCTGCGCATGCTTGGTACGGACTTTGAGATGATTTCCAAAATGTTCCCGGGCAAGCAGCGGCGTCATGTCAAACTCAAATTTAATCGGGAGGAGCGTCACTGTCCACAACGCGTCAACGCTGCTCTCATTGGCGAGAAGACGGTAAAGATCGATCTAGAAGAGTACAAGGCTTTCACCGGTAGCGAGTTTGAGCCAGTGGCAGACATCGAGGCTGAACAACGCAAGATCCAGGAAGAATACGAGGCCGAGGAGAAACGTCGAGCTGACGAGCAGGCCGAGATCATGCGCAAGAGACGAGAGGAGCTGTTCAAGGACGATGACGAAGGTGACGCGAAGAAAAAGAAGAGGAAAAAGAAGCAGGCAGTAGCCTACGGTCTAAACGGTGAACCCATTGCTCAAGAGGCTTGAGCTGGGAGAGGACATAGATCAGTCCGAAATCAGGATTAAGAGTACGTCCAAAATCGGAGACATGATTCGGGCGGCGTAACGGGGATAGGCATGATACCCATGAGGTTTTTTATTTGCTCACGAATGAAAGAAAGGGTTACACGGAATTAGCTTCGAGAGCAGTCTCTACAGAATAATAATTCTCCTAGGGTAAGGTACAGCATGGAATCTTAAACCTGTTTAGTAACATAAATCGTTATGATAAGTGACGCCTGTCTCTCGTCTCAACAAATCGTAGCTTCATGCCATCCAACGGGCGTAAAGTGGCTTGTGTCGAGTCAAGTTGACGATCCAAACATAGGGGTAGCAGGGTCGGATGACCAGTGACTGGATATAAGAAATCTCAGCAGGACTCTAGCATGATGTGTGAGTCTCGTGATTGTCTCTGTACAAGGCCAGCCTAAGTAAACCGCAAAACTAAAAAAAAAAAAAAGGAAAAGTACAGAAAGTATACAGAGGAGGGAGAAAGAATCTTCTTATATGGCTAGAGAGACGTGAGGATTCCTAGTGATTGCGACTAGACATGTCGACGACTGACCACGCAATGGCAGCCGCAGAGCGCATCACCCATGCTACAGTACCGAGACCGTAAAACTACATATAACAATATCTTATTCAAGATATGGGATACCATTTGACACTCATCGGGTTGTTTTAACGGTTACCGAAATTGGGTCATATGGCCTGGCAGTTGAGCCATTTCGGAAACGGCATGCACTTCGGGTTTGAATTTTAGAAAGATATCAATGCTTACAATAATTTTCGTCTTATAGAACAAACTTAGGATGCCCTGTGAGTACCGGACCTAATTTATCCCTCCCTCCCTCGCAATGCAGAGGCTCGAATTATTCTAGCGTTTAGACCATGAAGCTTGAATTTGTTATCCTATGAACAGCAGTGAGATTCAGCATAATTCGTATTCTCTCTGACTTTGACATCCCATCATACTACTCGACCAAGGTAGCTTCATACCTAGGTAAGGTAGTCACTATAACACGATAGGGTAAGGATAGAGGTAGCTGAACAATCCTCAGTGACCTACCCACCTAACATCAGGTGTTGATTTTCACAATGTAAATATAGAATGGGAGCTTTCTAAGATCAAAACCACCACTTATGCCTGCTCTATTAGCTAAGACCAATGGCTGCATTCTTTTCATGATCCTCTTCTGTTGTCCTATCCCTGGTCCGTCGCCGCCGCCAGATGGTTATTCCACAGAGAATGCCTGGTTTTGTGCCCTTTCCTTCGGTTCATAATCGTAACGCGTATTGTTCTGCACAGCTTATCTGCCCCTAGTTGTTGTTGGGGGCAGGCTCGTCATCCTCTGGTTGGTCAAAGAGGAAGTTAGCAGCTAGTTCTTCGTTCTTGTCGCAGGCAAAATAGGCCTGAATAGCCTGATCTCTATCAAATCCTAGGCGGCACAACTAATGTATGTCAGTAATTTAGATTCAAGGCCGTATCGAAATGAAAACCTCACCCTCTCAATAGCATCTCGTTCCTCCTCAGTGACCGAAATGGCCTGAGCCCCAGGGGGTAGGGGGGTGTCGTCATCGGCATATTCACCGAGAAGCTGGAGAAATTGGTCTGGATTTGTAGCAATCAACTCGGCCAATTGAGGATTGCCGGCTCCAAGCTGCTGAAGAATTGGCTCGAGCATCTGCGGTTGTTGCTGAACAACCTGGCGGAGCTGCTGGAATTGAGCATTGTGTCGAAGAAAGTCGAGGTTACCCAGATCGCCACCTTGTCCAGCAGCAGCTGCTGCTGCTGCGGCGGCGGCCGCCTGGTTCCCTCCATTTCCTCCTCGGCCACCAGAACCTCCACGTTGAGCAGCAAGATCGAACAAATTCACGCCACCGTCATCAGAGGCACCCTGGGCGGAAGCGGCGGGTTGAGCTGGTTGTGAAGCAGGGGCCGCAGGAGCTGCCTCGCGCTGCTGCTGCTCTTGTCGGATATTGTCGGGAATGCCCTAGTATAAACCAAGTAAGCAATCGTCGCTCACGACAGCCCGGAAAATCCAAGACGAACATTAAGAAGATACTCGACAGCACGGTCAGGGTTGTTGAAAGCAGCGCGCATGGCCGCTTCAATCTGGCTTCTTTCGAAGCCCATGGCCTCCATGTTTGCGATTGCCTCGGTGCGCTGGGATCCCATAGCAAGGCCGGAAGGCTCCTCAGCTTGAGCACCAGTTCCAGCATCCACAGAGCGCTGAGGAGTAGGTGTCGCGGGGACAGCAGCCTGGTGAGATGAAGATTGTGCAGGGGCCGCAGGGGCAGCAGGCGTGTTGGTAACAGCTTGGGCAGGTGTGGCAGGAGGAGCACTGGATTCGGCCGCCTTGGGTTCGGGCTTGGGCTTAGGCTATTGCGAGCTGTCAGTACGCAAGCTCCTATCAACGAGTCGTTGTTCCATACCTTGTTCACCATACAAACCACAAAGCCCTTCTCTTCAATGTTGTAGGAGCCAACAGTCTCTTCATCCTTCAGAATCTTGCCTTGGCATAACGTCAGCGACGATGTAGTGCGACAGAAGAGATAAGTAAGTACCAGAGTAGATCAGTTTCTGCAGCTTGGGCTCCCATCCTTTCTCAGCTGAGATCTTTTCTTTGACGGCAGAAATCTATGGAGGTATCAGCTGGCTGAATGATTTGCGCATACAGCTACAAGCGCCGACGTGGGGCAGGCATACCAGCTCAGAAGGCTCGACGTCGAGGGTAAACTTTTGTTGCTTGAGATCCTGCAATACGATTAGTCAGCTTCCAGGACAATGAAACCAAGCACGAGAAATCGAGCTCATCAACGCAGATTCAGCGGCGCATGAATCGTGACGTACCTTGAAGGTGACCTTCATGATGGGCGAAGACTCTGTCACTTTGAGGTGGGGAGGTGCGAGGCAAAGTGCAACCTGGGATTTAGATAGAGTCGTCTCGCTCGGTACAGGCGCGGTTATAGAGACGATTCGATGAGTCAAGATCGAAGATTTGTTGATGAGGGGGAGAGTATGTGGGAGGGAGGTCGGGTAGGAGAAAATAAAATCGTCGACGTAGATATAGAAGTGTGTTGGAGGAAAGCTTAGTGGTTTACAGCCTGGACGAAGTTGACGTTTGGCTGAGGGAAAAGGTGGGGCATGAACCTGTGAGTTGGAAGGGTTACTTTCAAGCCAGCTACCACCAAAAATAGCCTAGTGTACCTTTGTCAGCCACTCCAGGCTACCAAATGGCTCGAAGGCGCGCGTCCTGCTGCCTGAGAATAAGAGCTACATTTTATCAGAGGCTCCAGGGATGTATTGATCAGTACCTACGGAGTAGACTGAGAGTCAGTACTAGGCAGAGAAGCAGAATGGATTTCTGCTGGGAACATCCGTACGCATACATCTAGAGTTCTTCATCCTGAAATTAAGTTCGAATCTCTTCTGTCGACGAGAGTCAACAACATGGCCATCCCTGAAATACACCTATCATGCATGCTCTGGGTATTGACGTCGCCAAACTTAATGTCTAGGCCTTGCGAAGGAAGAAGCTTTATTTGGAACCGAACCAGTGATGGAAACTCGTAACACGTAAAAGGAGAATTCTATTAGATCCCCCACACAAATAACCTCGCCACGTGGAGGAACACGGGGATTTTCTCTGAGACAGTCTTGCACCACATGCCAGTGATTCGAGATGTCAAAACATGGATGCTTTGCAAGGCTTAAAGAATAAGGTATGGAGCCTTTTGAGAGTCTTGTCTCTGCCTCTTGACTCAAAGGCCTGCATGGAAGGATTCCTCAACATATTATCCAAGACGAATATCCTCAGGCTCTTTTAACAAATGTTTGTTTGATATTGCGTCTAAGCTTTCTAGCTTTTGTTCTACCTTACAATGCATCTCTGTCGTCCATCCTCGCGCCTCTAGCGCAGAAGGTCAAGTCATGAAAGCGCCTCGCTATTTTCATTGGTATACAAATAATCCTACTCAGTTCGTTCCACCAGGTCTATACGGAACTCTTGAGTTTACCATCTGGTGGCGTCTGGAAGGATAAAAAAAAAGATAAGAAAATGGAGTCTGTCCATATCATAGTGCCCGCTGTTTCACATGCCCCTCCTCATTTTTATCATTATACTGTCACTCGGCCAGAGTGACATCGTTAGTTCTTCTCCTGCTTCTTACTTTCTCCATCATCTTCATTGTCGATTTTTGACTTTCGGTTGTTATAATCCGACCAACTTGATCGAGCACCGGCACCCATAACCCACCCAGGAATGGGAGGTGTGAGCGGCTGGTCAATTGTCGTTAGGGAGTCTGTCTCGGACTCTTGCTCCTCTCTAATGCTCTCGTGCTCATCCCGATGGCTGAGAGGGCTTGGGCCCACTGTTATGGAGGCAGACCGCAGAGACCGTACACTCTGGCGGTGTGTGATGACTTGTCCAGCATTGGGCGAGGCCAAGACAACCGTGCCAGGCGTAGCCATTGGGGGCGGCGTAGGCGAGTCGGATCGGAAGAGCGGATGGATATGAGATTCACTCAGGGACGGCTCAGGGAGATCGGTCGTCGACGTTTGGGGGCTCATTTGCTCACGTGTTATAGTTACCGGACTGAAGCTTCGGCTTCGCATGCGGATCCTCGGTGGCTCAAGAGGCATATCGTTGTTCGGTGTGGACGTTCTGCTTGGTGAAGGACTACCAGGAATTGTCTCGAGAAAATGGCCTTGGGTTTGCTGAGGAGGAGTTGCAGCTTCCATAACCACTTGACGGTTGTTTGTATCAACAGACGACGTATCCCAGGTGTCAAAAACATCTTCACTCGACTGATATATCGTCGAGTCGGTCGATATAGGTCGTCGAAACTCACTTGACGACACGTGACTTCTGATAGTCGCAGACCGAATCGCATTTGAAAGTTGAACCTTGATTGAAGTTGAAGTGCCGGATCTGGAACGTCCACGTATGGATGGGGTGGGTGTTTGAGAGTCCATCGAGTTCATCATCCTGGGGGCTGTGTCATGATCTGAAGCTGTGTGACTATAGGGGATCGACTTCAGAGACGTCTTGGATCGGAATGATGGCAAGCCTCGGTCCTCCTCTAGAGTGTGGAGTGAAAGTGCCTTCTGATCGCTTTTCCGTGTAAGGAAGAAGTGAACAGATAAGAAACCGGTTTGAAGGAAGAAGCACACCCCAAGACTAGCGGACAGGCCGACGAGAAGACTGCTCTTACTCGAGCCTGTGAACCCATGCTCATTTTCGAATTTAGACTTGCTGAATTGAATGAGAGTAGCCACTGTTGCAACAGTAGCAAATAGTATTGACAAGAGACAAGCACCAAAGTCAACACCCAGGCATCGTGTCGACCATCGTCGGAAGGAAGTTGAAACATATGTGGAGGCGAACCAGCAGAGGATGACGAGAGTCACAACCTCGAGGGCAACAGAAACTTTCGAGAGTGTTCGGCCGCTTGATTCTTTGGGTGTATGAATTGTGAGAACAATAAGAACTGCTACCACGGCCACTGTGACCAGTAGGGCCAAAGAGCCCAGAACGATTGATAGGGTGCGCCGCATTGTTTATAACAGTTGGTGAAGACGATGTTGCGTAGTTGCAAAGCCCCAGTACGGCAGTTGGTAGGTGGCTAACCTCGAACTAAGCGTTCTTTGGTTCCCGTAGAGCGTTGCAAAAGGAATTCTGTTTCTCGTATTGCTCGCAACGTTGAGTGGTACTGCATAATCTGGATTGGCTATGCTTCCTCGACCTTGGTTCGGCGGTGTGACTATGATATGGTTGTTGATAAACGATAATAGGCGGCGGTATATATATTGAATGGCACCAAACTCGCCAACCAAAGATAGGAGTGTCCAAGTCGCTTCGGCAAGTGCTTGTTAGTTATGGGATATTTCGTTTTTGATATCCAAGCTTGCTTGGTATGAATCGGCCCAAGCCAGCAAACCGAACCAACACCACGGGTTGGTGAAAGAATGTAAGTGATATAAAATCGGGTCCGAAAGAGTGTACTACTCTAGGTAATATATTGCAGTCTGTCTTGTTTTGCAATAATTAGCCTGAGTATGGAAGCAACAATCACGAGGCTTCGGTATAAGTCAAGGATGGACGATATTGAAACGAGTGGGTGAAGACCTGAAGGTGGGAAAGAAGTAATGAAGAGAAACGAGCAGAGGCCAAGGATAAAAGTAAAAGTTAAAGTAAAACGAACTTGTGGATGCCAACGTTGGCTGGTCTGGTGTGGCAGACCCGTCTGAGTCGAAGAGAGCGTAGGCCAGCAGCACAGGACACCGCTAAGAGGAAGCACTGCATTCACTCACACGATGGAGACTTGATAAAAAAGCAAGCCGGGAATGATCCTCTGAGTGGACTCACCTTACTTACTGACTGACTGACCATAGGCTGTGTTGCGTGTCGTTAGCAAAAGGCCGGCCCCCCCTAGACAGGGGTGTCTTGTACAAACCCCCCTCAGCCCCGGTCAACTCTCTTACAAGCTGGCGACTCTCAGACACGGCGCACCCGCAAGAATAGCATCGCACCGCACAACCTTTCGTTTTCAAGCCCTGTTTGTACGTTCGTTGGTCAGGTTTACCTGAAGGAGGGGGGCCAGCTTGACTAGGAACCCTTCCCCTCCACGATTCGATGCCCGAAGGCTGTGTGAGATTGAGATTATGAGGAGGAGGCTCGCAGGTCGGCTAACGTGGCTGACTTCTCTTATGCAAGTCATGGAGCCAGCCTGACCTTGTAAGCCCGTTCTTCTTTCCGCTTCTTCTTTCCTCCAAGTATCTCCGAATCTAATGCCCTGGGCCTACGGAGTATTGATGGAGTGACTGGTGGAGAAGCCGGTCTGAGTGGGTAAACAGCTGGTTTTGTGATACATACTGTAGGCAAGTTGGATGTCTGGATGATTTTTCAATTCTCGCACTATTTAAATAGTATGTTGGCAGATATAAGTCAATGTTAGCATTGTTTGGCTGTGCCCTCAGCAGAGTGTGTTTTATCACCAGAGCCACATACACAAGGAGATGCAATTGGGATGCCCTCACCACCTTAACTTAATACTTTCACAAGCTTACTGTAGCACATCCTGGTCTCTCTCCCAGCTTCCACTACCAGCAAAAGTCCAACGGTTTCCAAAACTCAACTCTCGAACGGGCATCGATCGCCCAGCCCATAGGACCAAAAACTCAAGCCCTCAAGCCCTATTTCTTCTGGCTAGTATGATTGAGGCCTAGCCATGCCAATGAAGCCTCTGTCTTCCCCGCTGCCTCCACGCAACCACACTGCAAAGTGTGTGCCATTAAGAGCCGAGGGGGCCCTCTTTTAATCTAACTGCTGACGCCTTCATTGGACACTTGGATCGGGTACCTGACTCTAGCCTTGTTAGAGTTAGATTCATCGATCTAATCCAAGATGATAAATTTTGAGTTGTGAGACCAAGTTTGTTATTTGTTGACATGAGGTTGTATCATAGAGTCGACATTGGTGAGAGTAAAAAGCGACGGCGAATCATTCAATCTGGCGTTCTCAACGTAAACTGTGAAATCTTATCAGAGCGGCCACTCATCATCGAGTCATGAATCGAAGATCGATGAAAGCGTACTCAGACAGGAGATAGATCCTGATATTAAGGAATGACTCTCCAATCCTGACAAACCTACCAGGACAGCATGGCAATAATTAGATTGGGCTGTCTGGGCTAAAAAAAAATGAAAAAATGAAGGAGGTCAGTAAGCAGCTGAATATTTAGATATTCGCAGCAAATACCGACAATAGACCCATGCCACGAAAGCACGAGCATCCCAGATCCCGGTTACTGTTTCATCTTCTTTCCGCTTATACCCTAATTCCCCATGCATTTTTGAGTCAACCATTTGGAAATCCCTCTTCGTCCCCGATGACATGGGAGGGAGAAAACGTGGCACACAAAGTTGGCACTCGTTGTTACTTGTGAGGCTTCTTCACCGAGATTTCAGAGGATATGGAAGCCAAGATACATACAACTGAAGTATCGTAAGGTGCGCTGCCAGCACCCTATTTTTCGATTTCAGGTAAATTACCAAGGTATAGATATTAAAAGTGACAGACCCCTGCCTCCATCTGTGGCTGGCTCCCTCATGCACAGCACAAGCAAATAACGCCTTAGTTTTAAAAGGTGATGCAGGAAAAACAAAGAAATGACTTTGAAGCTCAGAGCTGGAACCCAGCACGGGCCTGTTCAGTGACCCGGAATCACCAGCTGCGGCCCTGATTATCGTGCTCGTTTCGCTCTGGTTGCTATATTGCAACCGCCTCATGACACTTTGACCGCCATGCTCTTGTCTCCCTTGCTTCCAGAAGTTCCTTGCTTTGTCTCTGATAGACCAGACCCTGAGAAATGCCCCGCTGAGGTCATCACACTCTGCTCACCGAAATTGCCTTTGTTCTGCCCATTGTTTGTTGTTTGACATTGGCCCTCCTGACTAGTTTGCTGAAAGACATTTCATACAGCTCAGTACGAGACTGTTTTGAAGTGTTAATATCGCCCTTGTCTTAGTTTCGAGTTCGCGTCGGGCATGTTACTTTTTCTAGCCTTACCTATTGTCCCCTTGCTCATAGTTATACTACCTCACCTACTTATCTGCGACATCAAGCCGCTCCATACAAATCACTCGGAACACATTTATTGATTCTGTTTTTCAGACGGCCCATCTCCATCTGATCCGTGTCTGACTGCCGATGAAATTGAATTACTGGCCCTTGCTTTTCTGAGCTGCTGGGCGACACGTTCATAGACTTGCTTGACTGCGAGTGACAGTGTTACTCAGCCTTAATTTGCTCCTAGCGGATCCTCCGGGTTTACCGAGCCTTTCAGTCCCTTCATCTGTGCACCGAACAAACTATTTCGCAAGCAAGGTGCTCTGAAAACAGGAGACGCATCCCTTGCGCCCTCGTGTGTTTCTGTGGTATGACGAAAACCTGGGTGCAGGGTGACCCTCGTCGCGGTATTTCCGGGGAAATCTCGACAGGGCCCAAGCCATGTATGATTGGCGATCGCGGATCATTCTGTTTCTTCTTTTCACTCAGGGCGTTCGTTCATCAGAGTTTCCTATTGCTACCAGTGAACTGTGTCCTGTGGTTTATTTCCAAAGTTTGTGAATGTAACGGTAACAAGCTAGATGTCCTATATGAGAACCCTTCATTCTGCGCCTAAGCCATCATGGAGACCAGTTCTTGAATGATGCAAGCCTGGCAGGCCTGGTAACTGGCCGTCGATCACTCACTCACTCGCTTGCTCCAGCCCCGCATTGCATTTGAGATTCAAAGGCTCTAATAATAGGGTACCACCAACCTCTTGCACACTCGTGTCTCTTGCCATTGTGTGTGTATTCAGGTAGTCTACGGGAGTAAAACATCTCGCCTCACAACCCAATTTGATGTAGCATTGGCTTGCGATGGACATAAGAGATTTTCCTCTCTTTCTTGATCAGGAGGCTTGAATCTAGATCTGATCACTACCGATATTGCTTTACAATGCCGTGTCCACACCCACATCTCCAAATGCTATCTATTGTGCTCTGAGCTACTACGCCCGCAGACTATAATGAACACAACCCAGGTCAGCCGTCTGTCCTGGACCTGTGTTAGTCAATTTATAGGCTCCGGTGGTGGCTTGCCCATAACCGCATTGCGTCCTATCGAGGGTCTATTGTATCAGTGCTAAGTTCCAGTTGCGTGTTGTATAAGTGAACTAGACTCTCTCGGGCCTTTTTAGCATCGTACACGTACACAGTCATATGCACTCACAATGTGGAAAACGACATGTGGTTCGATTGGATCTGCCGAGCATGCACCTGAACTTGACAGTACACGCTTCCGTTGTCATAGGAGTCACAGTCTTCCATTTCGAGCCGCGAACAATGCCATGCTTCGCTAAGGTCACCAATACACCTCGGCGTCGGGCACGAGTACAGCAGTGCCCGTCTTGTCTCTGTCGACGTCATCATTGACCGGCTGCAGCTCGGTGAGATTTATCTGATGTCCGCCATAAACGCATAGCTGATGTTTCCAGTATGTCAGCTCCCTTTCTCAGTCAGTTCTTCCGGCGCTGCTGTTTAACTGTTGCTGTGGTCAAGATTTCTTCATGGATCTTCATAAATGCTGAGCGTTTCATTTTGACTATGAGAAGGATATCAGTTATTTTACCTACCCTATTTGTCTCCCTACCGTTTCCTCTTCAGTTGCAATTCTTTAATGTCGAGGAGAATCCACGGACTATACTAACGTTGGCAGATTTCAGCGTTAGAATAGCGTGTACTGCAAAAGGACTCAGGAACTGGTGTTTACTTGTCTTTTTTTATTTGTTTGTTTGGTTGGAATTGTTTTGTTTACTTTGGTCTCCACCTTCAACATGTGGGGAGACTTGCAGCTGACTTATAACATGCAATTTGACAGAATAATGATTTTCATGTGGATGCAAATGATAACGCTTACATGTGGCTGCATTATCCATTGCCGCCGTTCTCAATAGTCGACGGGGCACTCAGCACAAAGCTATTTGCTGTTATGGGAAATGAATGCTAATTCAAACATTACCTGCATGTGTAAGACCCGCAGATGCACACTCCCAGATCCGTTGCTAACTAATAAGTTGATCAAAAAGCTACTTGCTAATAGTGTTGTCTTGAATTAGACCTGGCAAGGAAGAAAACAAAGCAGACATCATACTTACTCCATCCTCAAGCCAAATTGTATCCTATTGTCTCACGCGAATGCTCGGGCGATTGTGCCGCAAGTGAGACACGATATAAGTGAGAGTTGGGGCCCAGGGATAAGACATTTATATCTCGGCTACAGTTGGAAACTCCTTAACAAGAGCAACTGAATAGCAGCACCAGAATAATGTCGCCCATGTGCTGTATCACGGCTGCCGTGGGGACTCCCTTGAAAAGGGATGAGCTCGTTCTTCAGCGAATTGATACACAAACACGATTTCTAAATGTACGTTCCGCCCTGTCCGCCTAGAATGGTCCACCGTCTTGGGACTCACCGACGGCAGACTATTGGCGAGACTATTGGTAAACCGAACTCTTTGCACTGTAGAGGCCATTGTAGGTCCGGCTAAAGTCTCACTGTGTATGGAGTACGTCTCATGGTCTCGTTTTTCTGATCATGTCTTTGTAGTCATGGCGTTTCACCCAAGGCTAAGTAAGTTTGATGGTGAAGTGGCCGACTTTGCATATGCTCGTTGTCTGATTTGGGGACGTTGTTGACGGATTCCATTATTGCCTGGTTGACAAGATGCAATCAAACAATAGCCTCCGCCGTCCGCAATTCAGTTCAAATCTTGGCATAGACATTAGACTTCATATAGGTATTGTATGGCAGGCAAAACAGCTGAACATCTCCGCCTCAAGGAACTACACAAAAAAAATAGGTAGATAATCAAAATTATTTTCCATTAATTGTGAAGCTGCATGGGTTTATGTCACAATTGACCCGAGTATGTCATATTCTTGAGTTCCAATCTCATTACCTTTGTGTTACTGCAAGAGCAGCATAATCATTAGGCCCTATTCAGAAGGCTCTGTATGGTTCGAAGGACTACAAAGCATCACGATTTGCGTTAGCAAACAAACTGAACGTATGGATAGACAAATTTGCCATAATGTGTAGCCACCTAAGTAACGTGCTTTTTCTGATTGTCCCAAAACACTAAGTTAGCTGAGTGTCCTGACTGGCCACAAAGCCGGTGGCTGGGGTCTGACAAGTGTTGACATCATGACTTTTCGACTAGGAAATGCATCTGAAAGTGATATGCCCAACTTCTCAATAATCTCGGCTTCGTATTACGACAGTATTGCACCAAATTCCGAATATGGCAAAACCTCGTGTGATTTATTGGTTCCGAACAGATTTGCGACTTCACGATTCACCTGCTCTCAAAGCAGCCCTAGACCTTGATCCAGCTGTTCTTTGGCCCATCTTTACGTGGGATCCTCATTACGTATACCGTGCGAGAGGAGGCCTTAATAGATGGCAGTTTCTGTAAGAAGAAGAGAGAGACAGAAGTTGCTCCTTGATTTGCAGTTGTTCTGACGAAGTTAAGCCTGGATTGCCAGAATGACCTCTCCCGATCTATTTCACAGGTGAACCCCAAGTCAAAACTCTTTGTTCTCAGAGAAGCACCACAGACTCTGTTTCCCAAGCTCTTTAAAGCATGGAAGGTCACTCACCTGGTCTTCGAAAAAGACACAGACAGTTATGGTCGCGAGAGAGATAGCGTTGTCGTCCAGGCGGCTAAAGATGCCGGTGTCGAAGTCCTTGTCCGTTCGGGCAGGACGTTATGGGATAGTGACCAGATAGTCGAGAAGCATGGCGGAAAGCCAACAATGTCTATCACGCAGCTTCAAACTGCCGGGAGCAAGCTTGGGGAGATCCGGAAACCCATTCCTGCTCCCAAACATCTTCCGGATCCAGGAGACATGCCTGTCAACTTTGAGCAGGACGAACCGAATACCGAGCCAGATTTCAATGCAGGATTTCGGACAGAAGGAGATGAAGCTTACACCAGGATAGCAGGGCCTAACGATGACTTTGCCATTGAAACAATGGAGGAACTGGGCTTCCCACCTGCGACCACACCCCATCGTGGAGGAGAAACACGAGCGTTGAAAGAACTCGACAAGTTGATTGCAGATAAGAAATACACTGCAACTTTCCAGAAACCCAAGACGAATCCAGCTCAATTCGAGCCACAAGCTACCACTCTCCTCTCGCCATTTTTGCACTTCGGGGCGCTTTCTGTGCGTTTGTTCTACTGGCGAGTAAGGGAAATCGTCGATTCGTATGGCAAGGGTGCTTCAAACCCCCCAGAAAGTCTTATTGGTCAACTACTCTTCAGAGACATGTACTTCGCCGCTCAAGCCGCTTTGGGTTATGTCTTCTCGCAGACGGCGAACAATCCGTATTGTCGTTTCATTCCTTGGCACTTGCCATCCAAAAGAGATTCGGAAACGGGACTCATTACTGGAGAGTATCACATTGACTCCGAGGAGGCAGAGATCTGGTTTAGAAGATGGAGAGTTGGGATGACCGGGTTTCCCTGGATAGATGCCTTAATGAGACAGCTAAAAGACGAAGGCTGGATCCATCACCTGGGACGGCATGCGGTTGCTTGCTTTCTGACAAGGGGTGGTTGCTATATTGACTGGGAGCGAGGGTGCGAGGTCTTCGAGGAATGGCTCATAGACCATGAGCCGGCTTGCAATGCTGGTAACTGGCAGTGGCTGTCTTGTACGGCCTTCTTTTCACAGTACTTCCGCTGCTATAGCCCGATAGCCTTTGGCCAGAAGTGGGACAAGGAAGGGAATTTCATCCGTCGTTATGTGCCAGAGCTCAAAAATATGGACTCCAAGTACATATATGAACCGTGGAAAGCCCCTCTCCCGGATCAGAAAAAGGCAGGTGTCCGCATAAAGGGCGATGGGTTGAACAGTATCGAGGAGGGAACATATCCGAAACCAATGTTTGACTTTACGAAAAGACGTGACGTGTGCATCTCTGCTATGAAGACTGCATACCAGGTTGGTCTTCATGGGAATGATGGCCAGGCGCTTGACGGAACCTGGCGCAAACTCTTTCCTACCGGTCGTGGGGAGATTCAAGGCGATATTGAGAGTGATAATGGCGAGCACGCTGATTATGCAGACGACGAAGGGGATCGTGAGGATAATGAGGCGAGGGAGAAAGGCGAAGGAATAAAGTCTATCGAAAATGGGGATCGAGCAATGAGTAAACGGAGCAGTAGACGGCACAGCAGCGAGAATACCACAAAAAAGCAGAAGACATGAGCGTCGATGCTCACCAGGCTATGTAAAACAGAAGGGTCGTTCAAGACCATAACGTCAGTTCCTTACCATACACTACAGAGGTGCTCAATTTTGTTAGTCCGATATAAACATAGTGTAACTTGTAGGGCTGGAGCAACCTCCAAGTCTTACCTTGATGTATGTCCATATCACTAAAACTTTGCACCTGGGTCTGCCAGTCTCGACCACTCCAAACCCCATAAATGATGGTTCTTCTTCAGTTCGACATCCGCCTCCTTGGTTTCCCTCTCAAATTCCACTTCGGCCAGCTGTGAAAACAAATCATGCTTGCCCTTGACGGCATCTGTGTACAACTGTTGACGTGTCATCTCAGCATCACTTGATCGAAGCAACTGGTCAAGCTCGGCGTCTGCTTCTGGGTCTCCCAACAACTCAAGTGTTTTCTTTGCCTCATGCGCTCTCCCAAGCTTGGCATAAGACTTTGCGAGACATATCAGGCCCTTCCGCTTCCATTCAAAGACTCCATCGTCAACGTTGAGGGCCTGGTTCAACATGGCCACTGCTTGGTCATACTTTCCATCTTGGAACAGGTATTCGCCATAGACTGTAAGGGCATTACAGTTCTTCGCCTCAGCTACGAGCTTCATGAACCGATTCTCAGCATCTGCGAATGCAGTTGTTTTCCGCCATGATCCACTGGCGAAGAGCTGGCTCGCGAGAGAGACGACCGCAGGACTATAGTTGAGTCCTGAAGCTGAAGCCCATAATGCCATCGAGAATGAAGTATGGGCTTTTAGTCTCCTGAGCAACCACAATAAGCATGCCATCTCATGTGCAGCCTCGACTGGGATTTGGATCTCTGCACATTGTTAGTGGGCCCATAAATGCTCCTCCGATGGGAACTTGCCAGAGAGGTTGACACTAGAAGGATGTGCTCCCTTTCTTATGGCATTCGAGAACCTTGATGCATACTCGTAATATTCGTCTGGTCTGAGACTACCAACTTGATTCTCGGACGCTCGCATAGCCAGTTCGAAGTCCATAGGTGAGATTTGACTGAGGTCGAAATCAGTCTGGCTGCTGGAGCTTGGCTGAGCTTTAACAAGCTTGGGTGCCCGAGGAGGTGGGCGAAGAGGCTTCCTTGCGCCTTTAGGAGTAGCATATGAGCGAGTCTGATACCTAATGGAATTGCTCAATGTGCTCAGGGCAGCATGATGAGATGACTGTGCGACAAGAGCACATGGTAATGTAAAGTCACCACGTAGCAATTGGTAAACATTACGAGATTGTATATGAAGCCTTGCAGTCGACATATTTTGGATCATGTACTTAGTAAATAAGAGACAGTCTGGCTATGTACTACACTCCTTTTCGCCAGTAATCGCAAGTAGTAGGTGAGGTGAAGTGAGATTCTGCCACTACTTGATGTGTGGGGCACCAGTGTGCCAATCATATCTTGCGTTGGAGAAATGCCCGTACAAAAAACCCATCTCAAACTGAATTTTTCATACATCTTGAAGAGCTTAATCAA
This sequence comes from Fusarium fujikuroi IMI 58289, assembly GCF_900079805.1. NCBI lineage: Eukaryota > Fungi > Ascomycota > Sordariomycetes > Hypocreales > Nectriaceae > Fusarium > Fusarium fujikuroi. The sequence goes on from NC_036624.1 coordinate 3,284,488, forward strand.
CAACATTTCACAACCAAATTCAGCTCAGCGTGCTAGATTCATAATTTTTGACATTTTATTTTCCTGCAGCTGAAGAGCATCAGCATCCTAAGTCACATCTCTTTACATTTGCCGCAAGCTGTTCATCAGCTACAAATACTCGAAGATGGCACCTCAAACGCGCAAGAGAAACTACAACCAAAATACAACAAAAGATGCACCTGCGGAGAAACACACATCGGAAGAAAAGCGCAAGCTGCCTGTAAGAGCCAAAGACGGTGACTCCAGTGACAGTGCGACGCCAACTTTAACGGAATCAAAGGGCACCAAGGTGGTTTTTGGAGATGACGACAATGACAACCCGGCGCCTCCCCCTGTGGTAGTTCCAAAACCTGATGTGCAGGTAGAGAAAGATGAGGAAGACGAAAGTGATGATGAAGCGCCCGAGGCCGTATCAACTTCCAAGGCGGCCTCTGATATCAAGAAATCCAACCAAGTAGCTCAGAAAGCAGCACAGGAGTGAGTTTCGCCGGTCTTCTTATTTCATGTTCTGAAATTGCTAACCTACGTCCAGAGAGGCTGCTGCACAGAAGCGTAAGCGTCGGGAAAGGGATGATTTCTTCAAGCAGCAAGCTAAAGAGCGCAAGAAGTTGGAGGAGCAAGACAAGGCTGGGGCAAATGAAGAAGCGTCCGTTGAAGAGAGGCCTGCGCAGTCGCTCATCCAACGAAGCAAAGCAGGGAAAGCCGTGAATCTGTTACCCGCCGAGTTTTTGACAGATTCCAGCGAGGACGAGGACGATGGGATTGACGATCAACCAGAGGAACGTCCAAGGAAACGCCGTGTTGCCACTGTGGAAAGAAGCCTGGCCCGCCAGGAAAGGGGACCTAGGGATGAGCGGGTAGGCTCAACTGTCTACCGCGTTGCCAAAAAGACAGATGAGAGGATGGTACCTAAGTTGAAGAAGCATGCAAAGAACTCTAAAGATATTCTCTTGAAGAGAAACCGAAGTGTCACGAAGCAACGGTCTGGTTTCTTCGTCAGGTAGAGGAATAACCAAGTATCAGTTCTTTGTCACGTCAGTTCAATACCATAATACCATAGCTAAGAGTCATTCTGCTCAATACACTACAGTTGTCTATTTCAGAAGCAGCAATTCGTTCAGTTGTCCTCTAACGGCAGTAGTCACGACGCGTCCATCAATAAGATAAACTGTAGTTTTGAAACGAATTATTGTCTTTTAGTGCCATGCCATTGAGAATTCTATAGTTATACATGTATTCGAAGATCACTTTGCTCGGCGAAACAGGTATCCGTACTATTGCTAACGGTTATTGTAACAAAGCGATCCCCATACATCGGCTGATACCATTTGCCTCGAAAAGCTTAATGCCTGGACCATGGCCATGGTGTGAGTTCCAAGACGAGACCTGCAAGCCGAGGCTAGGGCTACATCAAAGTAAAATCATTCATCAAACTGTGACAAACCAACCTGTGGACACTTGATGAGCTTGGCTGACAAGGTCCAGAGGTCTATGCTATGTACAGTCACAATCTACGTCTGGACTAGATGCGACGTACATATGCTTTGGATCGACATACCTACCTGAGTTGGAGATATCTAGGCATGCTTGTGCTCAGTTACCCACAGTTGTTACTGCCCGATTTGCGTAAAGTATTTGGATCAGCAAGCGAGATTTTGGGTATGCGAGGTACGCGACATCTGTAGCACCCCATACGACTATCTATCTATGTACATTAGTAGGTTGGCGTCGGCATTGAGCAAAGCACAACTTCGACGAAGGTATAACAGAGAAGAGATATAGCACCCGCCGCAGTGCCGTTGACACTAACTCAATACAGGCACGCTGACCACATTGAGACACTGACCATTCCGAAGCAGATTGAGGTGATATCGGGATCTTTCGACAAATCAGCTTAGCATCTCGTCCTGTCATCCGAACCCAGCACCTGGCGAGTGGGCTGCATCTCAGACACGGAAGGAAACGATTCGATCAAGTCCAGCAAGTCTCAGCCAGGTAGCCAAATGAGTTGACTCTCCGCACCAGAGTGGAGTGAAATGGCGCATCCTCAGTGGAAACGCTACGCCTGGCGAAACGCTCGAGGCACTTTGTTTAAAGGTCCTGGTCCATGTCTGCTCCTTCGGAATTGGGATATGCTCAAGTAGCGTCCCTACCGGGGAAGAAGGGATGAAACGTTAAAGGTCAGAAACATGCGGTAACTCCAGGCCTTGAGTTTCGATAGCAATGATGGTAGGATGAGCTACCGCAACCGACACGGCATGAGATGTGAATCAGTGGCTTTCAAGTTGCACGATATGGCATCATATATGAATGCTTCTCACCGGTTACCCATCACAGGTCCTGCAGGTCCTACACCTGGTCACTCGCATCCAGAGGAACCTTGGCGATGTACGGAGGACTGGAATAAACACCTGATGGGTCCGAGGCAATAGTTTCAATGTCCCTGCACTTAAATCATATAGTACAGCACATATAGCCTCTGCAGCACTACCAATCCCAATGGTCGTTCTAGACGAAGCGACGTTGACGACTGCAATACAACGCAGAACATTTAGCTTCGCCTTTTAGGCGAGTGAAAGCAGGGCGGGCCATCAAACACAATATTTTGTGATTCTCGCTAGGATTGTGAACATAATTAAAGTTTGATACAATTGTGATGCTTTGCCAGCATGGTTTCACCCTGTAGTCGTGCATAAAGTGAGGAGTGATTCGCAGCTAATATTTTATGTGCCGTAAATCATCGAGATTGATTTACCCGGTCTTTCGTGTTAGTTCTGACAAGACAACATATGCTGACTGGTTTCGGGAGATCGACGCGAAATATTTCAGTGTCCTGAGTCATGTCTTGAGAAATCCACCAATTTGCGAATTTTCACACCAGTTGGTCGAGTTCAAAAGTCCATGGAAGAGGACCTCGACCACCTAGTCGAGAGCTCAACTGATCTTGGCTTAGTAGTTTGTTTCTGGCCTAACCCCGGACGGGGAGCACAGCAGGCAGTTGGCCACGTGGGAGAAACGTGACAGCAACTGTCACATACCTTGAAAGACTACCATGCCTACATGCAGGTAGGTTTCTACAGACGGGAGAGTTGCTATTCATAATAGCTGCCAGTTTACCGGTTGAATATACATATATATATATATATATTGGTTGAACACAGAGATATATGGAAAATAGACCAGGGACAAGAAATCAGGTCAAACAAGAAAAAAATGAAGGCACCAGCCGTCCCTAGAGAAGTCCTCATTGCCCTGACTGGATACATGTACGTGACGGCAAAAGCAAACGCTCCCCGCGAATCGAATCTACAGACGAGATAGCATGCCAGGCTGAAAGAGGAGCCGAGAGCTATAGGGCATTCCGAGCACGATTTGCGATTTGTTGCTCTGCGAGCTAAATGCCACAAGCGGGCCGCTATGGGCACAGGTGCAAGGGGTCCGTGCCAAAAAATCAATGTCAAATTGCCAATGCCAAGCACCCATCTAAAGATCACGAGTCGTTGGGAAACGATCTGAAGGGCTGTGTGGCGTTTTAGTCGGATCCAGGCGATATGGTTGCCCAACTTGTAAACTTCGAGAATGATGATATTCTGCAAGGGGCTTCTGTCGTGAGTAACTGTACACTGTACAGTCAGGAAAGGTCGGAGTTGGTTCCGTTGTGTTGTGTTGATATTACAATGGATATGTTACCATAAGAGCATTGACCCACGATACCTGAAATCCATCTCATTATTAACGGTGAGCTAATTATTGCTATTTATGCCAGATCCTAAACTCGCATGGTTCTCCTGGTTTTGTTGATGTACTCCCTCGTCTTGTGTGCAGAGTCCCGAATGGCTCCTGTTGTTTGCTTGTGGTATTTCATCCAGCTAAAGAAGGCTGCACGATGAGCCCCTCTGTGTGGGCAAAGAGGACAACTCACCCTTGGCCTTGGAACACGGGCTGCCGCTGATGATCTCACAATGAATCAGCTGAATCGCGGTTGTCTGAAAAAGCATCCACCGTTACTTTGAGCCCGAGTCCTCTCTGTAAGGGATGCGTCAACCCCAGGGTCCAGCCCATCCCCTTCCTTCCGCCTCGCCCCTCAGAAGTTTCCTGTGACAAGTTGCTTGTCCACTAACTTGTTAGCTCGTGTCTGCATGTTCCAGTTGGCTGTCGCACCGACCGGTTCGCCTCATCCCAGCAGTCAGCAACCCATCACCATGACTTAACTTATGTAGCTTGTTAGCGCATAGAACATTCGTTGGAAGCACCATCGGAGCGCGCTAACCTGCAGATACATCTATATGCAAGCCCAATATGATATGACGCTGTGGTCTCATGTGCTAACCTGACCGCCATTGTAATTCGGTGCGGAAGCATTCATTACATGTTTTTAAATTGACGACTTTGCGATTGGCATTATCAGCAACACAGAAATCAAGTATATATTCCTGCGGCCAACCCCATGTTGTGGAACATTTGCCCTCATAGAGCGTACCTTGTCGAGACCAAAACGTACCCCGCGGGTATCACAAACTTGGCAGCTGAGGAAAGAATCCGCATTTCCCTCTCGCGTCTCAAAGGGTCTAAACGCAAAGCCGTAGGGAAACAGCACTGAATAAAGACAAGATAACGCGTCAGGGTGAACAAGACCATATCATCATCGCTATGGAAGCATACCCTAGATACGCGGGACCGCAGCGTCGAGTGAAGCTTTCCCCTATCTAGATTTCGGCGTGGGAAGCGGAGAGGTCTGTCATTGATGGCGCCATGTCCCTTTGCGGATCAAAGTTAGTAGGGGTTGGTTCTGCTGTATTTTGAGCAAGGGGGGTTCCATCATTGCGTTTTCGATGAGACTAGACTACAGCCACTGCCTCTCGATCATTGCTGCATCGCTGTCCTATTTATACTCGTTATTGAAAACGTGGATAAGTGTTGCCGTTGAGGCTCCTGCACTTGTAGCATCTTGCCGTGTGTAGCCTGCAAGGCACCTTAATCAGAGGCCTACGATTCCAAACCCCTCACTGATATCCGTATATTTTAGGCCTTTCTTCAACACCAGGATGGAGATTCCTCGAATAGTGCTGCAGGCACTTATCCGTCGCGGATAGCTGCCGGGAAATCCCCATCCAATCAAACGACTGGGTTGAGACTCAGCATGGGTAACCCTGGCGAGCAACATTCAGGGGATGCAAGACAACGTTATCAAGGTTAACAGAAGGACGCTGTCTCCAACCCACAACGTCAACGCCACGATGGTAACACCTTCACAACAGGCAGGATTCTTCTACACAACCTACAGATAGAGAGAAACTCTTCTTCTTCCCCTTCTGCCCATCTCCTGTGAAGTGGCGGCGGCGGTGATGATGATGTAACAGCCCCAGCAGGCCGGGTTTGAAGCTCAAGGCCTTCTAGAAGCCCAGCCTTCAGCCACCAACAGAGCTGAAGATGATCGTTTCTTGTGTGTCTCGGAATACATGCGTTTCAGAATAGAAACGAACTTCTCCGTTACCAAGAAATGGTGGCATTCTGAAACATACAGGGCGTGACTTCGTTTTGTTCTGTCATGTTTGCCCGCTTTTCCCCATCTTGCAGTTGTGTGCGACTGTTTCGGTAGAGCTTCACCAACTGAGATTCCGTCACAGTCAACTTCCCGTCTGTCTACCCTGTCTTGGATACATTATACATATGTACATAAGTCATAAACTGTATCGCTTGTGGCTACATTCCGAATTAGTCGAAGAGTCTGGTGAAACCCTGCAGGGGTGCAAGTTCAACGAACCTGAGGGGTTTATGACGATTCTCAAATACCCTTGCGACTGGCTATACAGTGTGCATTGCACTTATCGATTTGTTTCTCCTTCTGCAGACGTCCCTGGTCTTGGAGTCTCCTCGAAGGTATTCGTAATGCCTATTGATGCAGACTCTCAGACTCTGTGGTCAGTATTTTATTCACCGTATTTGGTCCACCTACACAGTATTTCACCAGTGTCAAGTCGCTCCTTTGTATCAAGTGTTTTTCTTTTGCCGTGTCACAGTCATCGCATTTTGTCAGTAAATTGTTTCATGTTGCACTGCCATCCTACACGGAATCAGTTGTCATGTTCTCACTTGAGTCAGCATATGATGCGGAGAGCCCAGTTTCCGGTATTAAATTAAGTTCAAGATGGATTATTCTATGCTAAGTGACTATCATACCGCGGCCGAAGAAATTTGACAGATGAATACCCTGTATGTTTTCGCGATGGTGTATAATCATCATAGCTTGTCTTGCCAATCAAGACTGATGCTTGCTAGGCCATGCTTCCTGCATCCTGGCTCACACGGCCTTAGTGAAGCGAAGGCAAGTGCCTGTATAAAAGTAGTTAAACGCTGGTTCTCGACGTTAACTGCATGTAAATCTCCTGTCTATAGTACGTTGGGGTGAAGACATTTGTATGTGGAGAAGCAAGTAAGACAGCATATGACCTAGTGTCTTGCAAAGAGACCCGATGCTCGTGCGCATGCCCTTCTGACTTACACCATGATGCTAAACTTGGAGACTTGCTAATTTGAAGGTGAGTTTAACGGCGATCATCAGGTTGACCAAGCCACGTGAATCAAGTACCGCCCGAGTTGATTTTCAGGACCCCTGAGTTATGCCCCTGGTAGCTCTTGTGGAAGGTGTCTTCAGATCTGGATGGGATTGAATGGCCAGCCGACGCTTGCTGCCCCTACCTAAAGGAGCTCCATCGGACGCCATCAGGTATGGCCAGACACAGAGAGTGCACTGACTACGTGGTGGCACCAGGCTAGAGTCGAGCAGCGCGGATAGGCACATCAGTGATCTCCCCTCCCATAGGAAGGTGGCTTCCCTGGATGGGGCAAGTTGCTCGCTAGCCTGGCAAGCCTGGCAAGCTGGGCAACCAAACGCTTGGATGGAGCTCAGGCCCCGACAGATCCTATCCCCTCACGGTTTGAGGAAGGCCCTTGATTTTGAAATACGATACCGACCGCGTTGAAATTCTCTGAAGGCTCGAGTCAAGACACCCTACGAGTGGAGTTGACCAGTAAGGGAAGCTCGTTTCCTTCCTTAAAGCTCAGACTTCCCCGAATATTGACCTCTGGATAGAATGTATGTACTCCGTACAGCAATTATGGTTGGCCCGCCTCATCGGCGGGCTCCCTTCCATCCTTTCTCGAGGCCGGGCAGCTGGGAGCCGAAAAAGACCCAACCTCTATTAACTATCCGTATGTACGTACGGAACCTAGGACCTGAAAGCTGGAAAGGCCAGGGGCAGAAAAGCGTTAGGGATGAAATGCCGGGTAGGTGCCTGAGGGGAGGCCACCGGGGAATCGATACAAGCCCCCAGCTTGGCTTGATACATCCCATGCTTTGTGGTGGTGGTGATTGTTCGGCTCTGAGCGCAGCCCTAGCTCTGAGTCCTGGGGGTGCCCCCTGTCAGAAGCCCGGGCCTTTTTTGTGGTTGTACAGGGGAGGACCCTTGCACGCTTAATGGGAGATCCACTATCCTGCCCGGCCACCGCGAGAGCGACAAACTAAAAATCAGCAACCCTAGTCCCGGGAGAAGGGGTTCAGAGTGGAAGTTGACGGTTGGTAGCGTACCTAGTGACCGGTGCAAAGTCATTCAAGGCGCCCCCCGGTGAGAAGGTTCTAAAGAACAGGCCAAGCTCTGAAAGGGAGGTCCTCCGTCTCTTAATAGGCGGTACCTGGCACCAAGCATCTTAGCACCAAGCACAGGAGTCCTGGTTTGGATTGGATTTGGTGCCACTCAAGGTTAATGGCCTGGTCGTACGGTGCAAATCAAACATCCATCCATCCATTTCTCTTTTCCATTTCTTTCTCATATAGCCCACCACGCCCATACCTTGAGTTACTTCCTTCCACTTTAGCTCTTGCTCTTGATGCTTTAGTAATTTCGTTTCTTTTCTCGTCTCAAATCTTTCCCTTTCCTCTCCTTTCGTCCATCAGGAGTCAACCTCCTAGAAGCAGACAGACAGACAGACAGTGAGATCGTCTATCCTAATAAAAAGAAACGAATCTGCCTATCAGCGAGCGAGCGCAAGATAGACGAGCCTTATCACCCCAACGACTCCGGATACCACCCGCCGAATTGTTTGTTTCTTCATTCAACGGAAATCTCCATCTTACGAGCGCCTAGAAAGCAAAAGCAATTACATTGTTCGAAGATTGCCATTGTGAGACGATTGTGACTTTTGTTTCTATCTGTGGAGAAGAGATTCTGGGCCAACTTACCCAAAGTGAGTGATAACCAAGGGTCAGCATCACATCGCGCATTGCTAAAAAGCAAAGTCAGAAACATCACAACCCGACCTGTCGCAAATCGCGACCGACCGCAAGCGACCTCGCACAGTTGAAACGTTTATTCCTCAGAAAAGCGGTGCCGCATAATTGTCTCTTCACCCTTTTCGCCCCCGACATCCTGTTATCTCCATTTTCTCATTGGTTTCGATTTTGTTCTTGCAGTCAACCGTGCTTGACCATATCACATAGCCCCTTACGATCACGGAGTCTTTACCTCGTTCTGCCGTTCTGGAAATTTTTGACGTCGCATGGATTCCCGCCCCTTACTCTTTTAAGTTCAGCCGCCTTTGAACAGTAATCCGTCGATCGCCCAGAACCGTCGAACCAGTGCTTGTCTTGCAGCAACACAATAACTTGAGACACCACGAAGAACGGTGTCTTATTTAAATGTTTCGCAGACTACGGAAAAATCAGGATCACAACACTACATCGAGTCAAGGACGTGACGACGACAAGGCAATTGCCACAAATCTTCGAGAACTTGGCTTGGTTGGCTCACGCGCATCCAGTCGAAGACCCCGAACTGGCACAGACTCTAAACCTTTTACCGAAGGACATTCCGTTAAAAGTAAATCTCTCCGCGGGCAAGACTCAGTCTCCTCCGCTGGCTCAGTGAGGTCAGGCGTTAGCAACGCTTCCCGTCGAGTTGGCAGTATCGACAACAACGTCATGGCCACCAACGCTGATAGAAGTCGCTCACGACGAGAGCGCACATTTGTGGGAAGCGAATGCGCAGTTTGTGAAGAGCCGCTTGAACACACCCTACGCGGCGAGCGCATCCTACAATTTTCCTGCTCTCATGTCTCCCATGAGGCATGCTTCTATGAATTCATTCGCGAATTCGAGTCACAATATTGCCCGACATGTGACGCACCCCTCCACTTAGACACAAGTCGAGGAGGAAACGTTATAGATATTGGTTTGCTACCTGTTCTGGTACAATTGGAGCGACATACTGACATATGTATAGAGAAGATTAGCAACATGGTGCGTTCGGTCGGTACCGATTCGAGGTCCGCTATGACGCCGACGCCAACAGCAACCCCTTGGGATAACCAGCCAGCTCGAGCTCCCAGTGTCGAGAGCAATCAAAGGCGTCCTATGCAGCAACAACACGTCGGAGGCCGTGACAGCGTTGCTCGAGGTAGTATGAGGGATAGTCGAGATGCTCCACTATCAGATCGATACGGCCCCTCGAGGCATGCTCGAAGTGACAGTGAAGCCACAGGAGTTGCATCATCCGGCGGATATCCCGAGACAACACAAAGCGGACCTGCCAGACGCCACGACTACGATGTTCAAGCGATGGAGACGACACCTGTAAGCCCTCGACCAATGACACGCAACCCCATTCCGGCGCCGATTGTCACTGTTCGCTCAGAGTTCCCAACATTGAACCGCTCACGACAACAACAGACCCTTACATGTCTGGTCACTGTCGAGGTTCCTGATAATAATTGGAGGCCGGATCCTGAAGATTTGGGTGCTGCAGCCCCTCTGCCTCCTCCTCCTCCTACAACCAACCGTGCTGAGGAGGCATATGGCCGCCCGCCATCTCCAGCTCGCAGTGCACCTCGCTTCTACCCATACGAATCCACAGAGGTTTTGGAAGAAATGACCGATAGTCTGCGCAACCGCGTTGATAACTGGCACGGGCTCGACTTCAGCAGGTTAGTGGCGGCGCTTTACTTTTATTAGTGGGCGATCATGGTCAGTATGAACGACAAGGCTAATTCTTCTGCAGATTCGGAAAATTGAGGCTCTATGGTACTCTCAGGGTGGGCAAGGATAAAGTCTCATGGCAGGAGTTGGAATGTTTCCTCTTCGCTGAGATGCTTATTTGCGTCAAAGAAAAGAAGATCCCTCAAGCACAACAGTGGGATGAGAATGGCGCTCCACGCAAAACAACTCGATGCACCCTCAAGGGCTCAATTCTTATCAAGAAGCACTTGAATGAAGTGTCAGAGACGGGAAATATCGACGAAAATATCCTGACGCTCAGCCTCTCGGTTGCTGAATTACCACAGTTCCATCTTCGTTTCGAGAACCGCAATCAATTAAAGTTGTGGCAGCAAGCTCTCCTTGACCTTAACGCTGTTGAGACATCTCCTGTACGCAGCCCCGAATATGATCGCGGCGAGTCAGAAACTGACGAGGAACTTGAGTGGCAACGTTCGCGCCCACAGAGAGTCTCCTCGGTTGCATCCTCCTGGGGTGGGGCGAGATCAACGACGACAGCACCCACTGACTATACGAACTTCCCCAGAAGTCCTGCCATGGCGAAGTCGGTTCATGTGCCCATCGATGTTGTCGTCGTGGTGCCTATTTCTTCTTCTATGCAGGGCGTCAAGATCAACCTCGTCCGAGATGCCCTGAAATTTATGGTAAACACACTTGGCGAGCGTGACCGTATGGGATTGGTCACTTTTGGTTCAGGTGGCGGCGGCGTGCCTATTGTTGGCATGACTACCAAGGCTTGGCCGGGCTGGAGTAATATCCTGACATCCATCAAGCCGGTTGGCCAAAAGAGCCATCGCGCTGATGTCGTGGAGGGCGCCAATGTTGCGATGGATCTGCTCATGCAACGAAAGTACAACAACCCTATCGCATCTATCATGTTGATAAGCGACGCGTCTACCTCAGACGCTGATAGCGTTGATTTCGTCGTGTCTCGAGCTGAAGCTGCCAAAATCACCATCCACTCATTTGGCCTTGGGATGACACACAAGCCGGACACCATGATCGAGTTGTCAACAAGAACAAAAGCTTCTTATACTTATGTAAAGGACTGGATGATGCTTCGAGAATGCCTCGCTGGATGTCTAGGGAGCATGCAGACCCTCTCTCATCAGAATGTTAAGCTTAAGCTCAAGCTGCCCGAGGGTTCTCCTGCGAAATTCCACAAGATTAGTGGTGCCCTGCAAATTACGAAGCGAGCTACGGGCAGAGATGCGGAAGCATCCCTCGGTGATCTTCGATTTGGGGACAAGCGTGATGTTCTGGTGCAACTTGTCATTCTTCCTGACAATACTTCCCAAGAACAACTTCCTCAAGATCCCTGGGATAATATTGTCTCAGGTCTCGAAGCACTCGGTGGCCCTATGGACAACGACAACGAAAGAACTCTCTCCGTCGAAGAGGTTCCATTGATCCAAGCAGACCTTAGCTGGGGGGATATCCTGCGTGAGGGCACTGTCACACATATGCCTCGGCCATCTCTTCTGGCCATCACCATGCTTCCAGTCAGTGGAGGATCCAAGAAGACATGGCAGAACTCCCCTCCCATCCCTCCTCACTCTAGTATTGTTCAGCGCCGCATGGAGCTCCTCACTTCTGACATGCTTACCCGTGCTCTCACTCTGGTCAGCCGCGGCCAACACGACCGTGCCCATACACTATTGAATGAGACTCGATCAATTCTGAAGGGTCTCGGAAAAGGTGGACTCCCCCCCATCCCCCCTCCAAGCAAGTCGACCCCTTCGGCCCCCTCCACTCCCCATCCCGCGAACGACGCTTCGCCGGGTCAATCAACCACTCCCGATCGCAAACGCAGCCCTTCACCGCCTGCTTCGGCAATCTCTGGTGTAAACGGTCTCCCTTCCTCGCAATTGGGCCGTAGCCGATCTAACGATGGCCTTGGGCTTGGTGCTGGAATTGATGCCAATACTGTCGCCGCCCTTGATGCCGAATTAGAGAGTAGTCTGGAGTGGATCAACCACCCTGCTGTTTTCAGTCGCGACAGTAGAAAGGCCGTCCTGCAGGCAATTGGCGTAATAAGCTCCCAGCGAGCTTTCACATACCGCACCCCTATCGAGGGGCTATGGGCTTGCCGCGTTAGCGGCGTCAAGAAGCTCACGGAGAAGAGTCGAGAATGGCGTGAGGATGGTGGCGGTGAGGGCGGAATCACAGAAGAATCTTGATCTTCATAATCGTTTTCGCCCATTTCGTCTTTCTTCATTTACTGTCATAGCCGAAATAGCGCTCTGGTTCTATTTTCAGCTTGACTAACGACCGATCATGACCAAAATATTCAGATGCTTCCCACGCTATTACACATGCATTTGTTGCTACTGCTACTTTATACTCGCTACTTGCTTTCTTCAGCCGATGAAGGGATGCGTTATCTCTTCCGGCTTCCCTCGGAATTGTTCGATACCCCTGGAATCTACCAACTATCTGGCGCACATTACACCTTATACTCGTAGTATATACCTGCTTCACCATCTTGCATTAATAGATCTTTTTCTGGCTCACTGCAATTGGTCTAATCCAGCTCTATCCGCTGCGATATTGCCTCGCTGATGTTCCATGGTTCGCATTTCCTCTTCAGTATGTCGGAAACAGCCTGTTATACTCCTGTATTCTGCTGATCCTTTTGCATAATGGGGTGTATTGATGTGCTGGATGGATAGATAGCCTTTTTCTGCCTTATATACATATACACTGCGTTTCTGGATTATCTGCACATATAAATAGTCATAAGCGGGAAGGGACTTAACGAAGTCGATGCACGAAAATACTTAACTTGATATATCACTGTTGACTCTTAAGTAGAAAAATCCTCCCTTCTTGTTTTCGACATAAATGGGGGGTAGAAATCACCGCCTTATATGAATGACCCTTCTCATCCGCAATAGCTTTGCCACAGCATCTGAATTGGCTATTGAAATTTGAAGTCCATAATTGCGGTACCAAGTCTGACAGAACTGAGTGATCTAAGTCGAGGGCACAGCAAAATTTACAACAGGCTACTGGACAATCTTAATGAACATATGTCTATGCCTTGACTCTGTTATCTGAGAGGATATCTAACCAACCACGACACCAGGTGATCGTCACACATATCACATCCATTGCCGATTTTGAACTTTTTAGTTTTATCCATTTAGTCCTCGTCCCAGTTCTGTGGCATTTGGTCAGTCCAAGCTTCTGATAGGAAGGGGGAAGGGAACGTACAGGGTTGGGTCCAGGGGGCTTGGGTCCTCCAGCTTGTCGTGCCACGATGATCTGGTCAACAGACAAAACGGTGCGGGCGGCTTCCGTAGCAAGTTTGATGGCCCACTGCTTGGAGATGAGAAGATCCAGAATACCTTCATCCTTGGCATCGATAGTACCAGTGTTATCATCGTTCTGTGGCATGGGTTAGAAATAGAATCATCATAGATAGATCAAAACGGACCTCAATATCAACGCCAATGTCCCAAGCGTCACTGTTTGCGTGGGCAGCGTAAAGTCGGCTGAGAACCTCGGTGGCGTCAAGTCCGGCGCTCTCAGCAATGGTGCGAGGAACAACCTCAAAAGCCTCACCATACTTCTTGATCGCGTACTGGCTAAGTCCGGGAGTCTTCTCACCGTGAGCTTGTATCCTTTCAACCAGCTCGACTTCTGTAGCACCGGCACCAGGAACCAACCGCGGATCGCGGGTAATGGCTTTGACGACGTTGACACCATCATCGACGGCGCGCTCAATATCATCAAGATGGTTCTGGGTTGCTCCTCGAAGCACAAGGGTGGCGGTTCGAGTGACCTCATCCTCCTGGCGGAAGACTGTAACTCGGTCTCCACCAATTTCGAGGGTCTCAACAACATCGATGCTTCCCATCTCGTCGGGCATAGGAGCCCCTAGCCTCGCCAAGGGGGTGGCACCGACAACACGGCAGACTCTTCGAAGTTCGAACTTGCTGAGAATTCGGATGCACAAAATTCCAAATCGGTTCAGGTAGTGCATCGCCAAATCGCCGACACGCTCACCACAAACAACAACTCGGAGGCCAGAGTCGTAAAGTTCCTTGATGGAAGTCTCGAGTTGAGACTCCTCACCCTTTGTGAAATCCATCATCTCTTTGGCGTTGTGCAGGAGAACAGTACCCTTGGTCTCGGTTTGACCGGCGTCAATAGGACAGGTGAAGACACCAACCTTGGCGCGGCTGGCCTTTTTGACCGAACCATCAGGCTCCTTAGGGAAGACCATGCCCTTAACAACCCTGCTCTGCTCCAGGCTTCCACCCATGATCTTGACCACGCGGATATTGTCGACATTAAAGTTAGCGGGGTTCTTGGGAAGAACATTGAGAACAGCCTCGGCAACAAGATCGGCAAGGAATGCCTCGTTTCCGTTTTGCTTGCTGGCAATAACCGTGCTGATGGCCTTGCTCAGCTCTTCCTGATCTCGCATATCCTCCACTTTGTCAACAGCAAGCTCTTCAAGGGTCTCAAGAGCAAATTTCTGGGCCTTCTCATAGCCGATGACGATGTCTGATGTCTTGAGGCCCATGCGCAGCAGATCCTCTGCCTTTCGAAGGAGCTCGCCAGCGAGGACAATGACAAGGTTGGTAGCATCGCCCATCTCGGCTTCTTGTTGCTGACTAGCCATGACGAGGAGTTTGGCAGCGGGGTGGACAACGTCGAGTTCGCGTAGGATGGTCGCAGCGTCAGAGGTAAGAATCATTTTTTGCAAATGGTTGATGACAATCTTGTTGCGGCCATAGGGGCCAAGCGAGGTCTGAACAGTGGATGCAATGGCTCTGCAGGCGTCGATATTGCGAAGTACAGCACCATCTTCGGAGTCGTAGCTATTGAGAAAGAGATAGATTTATTAGTCGAATTCATAAAAAGTTCATTTACTGATTGATGTGATCATGAAAGTGGCACTTTGTAAGGAGGCAAGTAAAGAGGCGGGGAGCTACCAACACAAGGAGGGGAGCAACTCACTTGTTATAACCTTGCTTGAACAAGCCCGCGTTGGGGGCGTTGGGGATATTGAGCGACATCTTCGACGGCCACAGCGCTCAGGAGGCGATGTTCTTGGTTGTGGCTGTATAAGATATGTCGTCAACTATGTGTTTGGTTTGAAAGTCGAGGTGATACCTGTTGATGGATAGATTTCGCCTGCTAGCTTCACAGTGTCCCACCACCCAAGTCTGAAAAACTTCCACGGGGTGATTTAGTGGGTAGTGGGTACGTACCCGACTGCCTGCACTCAGAGCTCGTTCCTACCAGCGCGGCGCTCTACCTCTACCTTACAATGATGAGTACAGTTGATTGCGAATGAGTGGCTGCTAAGCTTATGGAGTTTCGAAGGCAAATAAGAATCACTTATGCTCTTATACTTGAGAATCCCTGATCAGCAACTTTACCTCAGGTAGTGAAAACCTAACCTAGCAGCCTAGGTGCCTTACATATAAGCATTCTTGCTGATAACAGCCTCAATTTGAGGGGCAGATTCAAGGGTCTAGCTGTCCAATCAGTCATAATCTCCGCCACACCCCCTGAAGGAGTCGTCAGCCTTGCATGCCGTTGTGGCTAACGAGCACGCCCGCGAAGCTTTGGTGACGGGAACGAACTGACACCGTCCAAGTTTGCGACTCGTGATGGCTGATTGACACACTCACTTTTTAACACCTTTTCACACTGATACCCACGACCAGCGCCATACCTAGGTACTAACGCCAGATCCTCTCGCCTTGGTTACGAAGCTTCTTCTTTTTCTTGTTGCCTGATCGATTCCAGCGTTCATCAAATACAGATTCATGTGGACACCACCTGCCAGTGACTCTGAATAGGTAGTGAGCTTAACAACCTGACTTACCTAGCGAATCGTCACGCGTCAAGCAATCACTCCTGAACTCACAGCGAACTTCGACAGCCGACGTCGCAATTATCTTTCCTCGTCTCAAATCGAATCTTTTCCAGAAACATACATACATACCAATTGTAGAGGCAATATTATAGTTGTGATTCATAGCTGCCTAGGTAGTAGCTAGCCAACCATGCCCGGTAAGTCATTCGCCCATGACAGAATCGCTCACTGTCAACGATCGCTCCTGGTGGGTTTTGTTGGTTGCTCCAACCCTCAAACTCACGGCTCAAGTTAAGGCCAAGGCACATCCCTTACACCATCTACCACACGACCCTCATTTGCCCTGCGCTTCACAACCACACTCTTCTCCTTCGCTGCGCGTTCCTGTATTGTTTTCACGGCTCTCGCATCATCACCTCGCCTCCACATCAAACGCCCAGAATGACCATAACACTCAAGCGCAAAGCATCAGAAGCTGACCTCCCTCCTCGCACACCAGCGATTCCTTCTACACTCCCTCCTTCCGTGGAGGAGGCCTATCGTCGAAAATGTGTTCAGCTGAAGAACCGCACCAATGAAGTTGAAGACGCCAATGATGCCGCTCGACTTCGCCTTGCTCGTATCAAGCGCCAGGTTGAAAAGTTGCGAATAGAGCGCGCTTTTCTCCTCGAACAGCTCGCAAAGCGCACGAGCGCAAATGTCGAGGATTCAGACGGCAGCCCAAGCCCACCCCCTACGGTATGCTATTATTTCCTTCCCATCCCTCTTCTCCCTTTGCCTGGCAATCCTCTACCGGCCTGCCGCGCCTCTACTACTTACGGCGCCCGGTTCAATGTTGATGCTTTTGCGCTTGGATTAGGACTACCAATTCACCATACCAAGTGAGTTAGCTAACCACCAGAAGCCCAAAGATAAGCCTCTGCGTACGAAGAGAGGCCACCGAAAGTCGATGATGCCTGATTCCGACTCGAAGGCACCAGTCGCTGCCTCTTTTACCAACACCGCCGGCTCCCCAACTTCCGAAACCTTCTCACACCCTCCAGAAAGCCAACCCAAGCCGGCTCATGCCAACGGTATCTCTGCGAGCGATTCCAAGAAGCCCACCAGTGCATTCGAACTGTTTTGCTCAGAAACACGGCCTGGTCTCGAGAGCAAGGAAAAGGACAGCGAGATCCCTTTGAACATTGAGGATGAGCTCGCTCGTGTCTGGAAGGGTCTCTCGGATGGTGAGAAGGATGAATACGAGGCAAGATTCGAACTTGCGATGGCCAAGAACGATGAGTCGAAGAAAAGCCCCGCATCTGACAAGAAGGATGATAAGCCTGCTGAGCCCAAGCAACTCGTTCAGGACGAGGACATAGAGATGGGTGATGATACTGAGGATCAAGATACACAGGCTGGCGAGAAAGTCGAGTAATGAGGACATCCATTGAATGTCTCGAGGCGTTTTGGCGGGTATACGATTTCGCATGTCATGACATCAACCCATGTACTAGTAATTAGATGCTTTTCACAACAAAAAAAACTAAGTTCAGAGAACGGATTCAATAGATTAAGAAACGCGGCTTCTTCGCGCGCATCGTTCTGAGACCTAGCCGCGGAGTCATCTATCTAATATCTGCAAGTTTTACACGTACTCCTGGTCGCTTCGTTTGTGGGGTTTTTATCCCAAATTACAACACAACGACAAGATGAACCTCCATTAGCTGAATTTTCTATTTCTTCTCCTTCCTTCTCCCTTCCCCAATGAAAAAAATGGCCGAGATCCCATGGCTGAAGAAAAGCTCATTCGCCGACATACAAGTCTACTACAATATTGACAGCTGCAACTAGAATTTCTGCCGCAATAAGAACAATTACTGTCAAGTGGTTAGCATGCTGCATGTGTCATAGAATGGCGCTTAGCATACCGATCCATTCAAGCTTCTCGTCATGGCCATGGCTGAGCTCTCCTTTTAGCACAGCCAACAAATCTGCTATGACATCGAGACGTTCTGTCAGAAGTCCAACGCGCTGATCCATCTCTAAATAACT
The DNA here is from genome assembly GCF_900079805.1 of Fusarium fujikuroi IMI 58289. NCBI lineage: Eukaryota > Fungi > Ascomycota > Sordariomycetes > Hypocreales > Nectriaceae > Fusarium > Fusarium fujikuroi. Next base: position 3,302,430 of record NC_036624.1, read on the forward strand.
CCTCACGGCTTGGTACACGGGTTCAAGTTGGGGCTCTACCCAAAAGAGCTCGGGTGTATCGAGTACCGAGCCGTTAAGGTGGATGTTGATGCGAAGGATGAAAAGTTCTCCAATTTGCATGTTGATCTGTGATCGCCGAAGTGCAATTTTCCCCGTTGTGGCTATTTGTGTAGGAATATCTTTGCATGTGTCAACTGTTGATGCAATCAGCTCTTCGAAGAGTGAAGTCTGCAAGCTGTTAGCAAACCATCCCGATACAACCCTTATTAGCAGGTTAGCTTACTTTGACACTTTGTGCCAGTGCATGAGAAATAGCTAATTTCGTCATGTAGTTGTTCTTGTCGCGGAGAGTGATAAAGTCATTATAGATACGGGCCTGATAATCCTTTGTGTAGTAAAAGTTGAACAACTCAGTCTCGACATCATCTGGGGCAAGCTTCTCTGTCTCAAACTTGGCGATCTCCTTCAGGAACCGGGCCTCTTGAGCTTCGGTCATTCCCCAGATGACAACCACTCCATAATCGAAGAGAAACACCTCGGGTGTGTGCACCTGCGTATCAAAATCGGGATTGGTCTCGCTTATCGAGTCGTGATCTTCTACTGCCGAGCCCAGCAGATCTGCGCTGTCAATGTGAGAGCCATTACCGTTAGCATCGTTATGGGCGTGGCCATTGTGGCCACGAGTCTCTGAACCGGCCTCTTCTAAAGGTAAGTCAGCTAAGTCGCTCCGCTGTTGCGCGACATCAATGGCGTCACCTCCAGTTGAATGCCGGCGTTCATAGTTCTGAACTGGATCGCGACTGCGCGCGTTTTTGGAGGTATAATTATATGGCGTATATATGCATTCGTCGATGAGCTTGGGGTTTGCGCCTCGAGTTTTTCCTCTTCCCTTTAGAAATCTCATCATGGCTTCCATCTCGTATCGGTTTGCAGTGCAATATGCCGTGACACGCGGCAGTCGGTCTCGATCCGCTTTTCCTAGTTTCGCTGCATCTCTCCGCGCAGCTGGATCCTTGATACGTGTGTACTGAGAATAGACATCTCTACCACTCTCCTCGTCCTCAGGGTCGTCCAGGTCGGTGTTGGGAAGCAGCTTCAGCTTTTCCGTCTTTTTCGTACTGCGTTGAGGTCCGATTTTGGGTCCAAAAGATAGATTGGCAACTGCAGGTACGGAACCTTGGCTGTTCCGTCTCCTGAGCTTATTGTTGAGAGCTGTGAGCATGGGAGGGCCGCCAGCGGCGCCGGTGACGGAGCCAGCAGCATGGTGCCCGGGGGATCGATGTTGAAATTGTTGACGAGTAGGTTCAAAGGTTTTTGTAACAGGGTTGTCGCTGAAGGTAACTGATCGTGTTCCTTTGGGTCTGTTCTCTGTGGTAGGGAGTAATGGCGACGACTCATTAAGTGCAGCGTCTGATGAGGTGCCATGGGGATCCATTTCGGTTTAAGCCAGTGACGGTTGAAATGATGAAGTCAGAAAGATAAGTAGATTCGAATCTTTCAGGGCGCAGGTGAAACACTGGCACTGCGCACCACCTCTCTAAGGACCGTAAAGATCAATTGAAATGATACCAAGGCCGTGGTCGGGTTGGACGACGAAGGATGATTGCGGTTGTGGTGTTGAGGTGAAGAACTTTCCCGGGGTTGATGTTACTGGTGCTAATGACGTCTGCCAAACTTCCGCGACCTGACGCGAAGAGCAACCTAATGATCCACCATGCTTGGAGCTCTTTGTGGGGCATTTTCGCATTTCTCTTTTGAGCATCCTCCGTACTATCTCATGTAATTCTTTCCATTTTAATATAGGATAAGCTTTTGGACATCAAAAGACTCGAGACTGACTTTGTATAAGAGGAGGAAAACTGGTTAAAGAATTCTAACATTATACTTAGAAACTATCAATCTGCGGTATTTTTGTCACCTCAGATTGAGCTCCTGAGGTTTCTTCTACCATTGTATAAGAAGGAAGATTTCATGGCATTTGACGATACAAATATCAAAGACAAAGAAGTCTATAGTAGCCACTAAACTTCGCCCAAAAAAAGGTCTATCTAAGAATGAACGACGGTCGAATGTCGGTATGATGAAGCTTCTGCCAGTGAATACCGCTCAATGCCTAATCGAGAGCAGGCCTAGGTAAGCCTAGGTAATGTAAAAATGAAGGGCCAGCGACGTAAGAGCGTGAGACTACAGGTTGGCAACATATTTATCTGGGAGATGAAACATCAGTCAAGGAGATGATTTCCCTTACTGACTTGAGGTCAAATGATCTTGGTCTGCGTGAAGGTGATGTAGCCCTGTTGTGTCATTGCTTCTCCATCATATGCAAACGTCTTGTCTTTACTTTGCTAATCAGGTTCAAGCATCAATAATCTTGACATCTGTCCTAAATCCAGACTTGTCCAAGCGGTCAACTAAACCTTGGCCTAGGCAGGCTGGTGTATAAGATCCGCCATCGAGCTCAATGTCGTCTTCAAGAATTGTTGCGGCAATCTCAGCAAGGAGCATTCCTGTCACTGCGGGCACAACTGTCAGTAAGAGCTCATGGCCTTTCGGCGTTTTAAACTTACAAAAGTACATGCCACCATGATACCACATACGGCAGAGAGCTGCTTTGCCTGCAGCCTTCTCCGAATCAGGATATGCGATGCCCCGATACTCGATTTCATCTTTGGCCGTGTCCTCCCGTTTAGCACCTTCTCCAGGCTGATATACACGCTTTTTGAGAAAGTTCCTCAACGGTGCAACTGATACAAGTAGGACCCCACCGACAATAAGAAGCCAATGAATAAAGATCCCATGGAGCCAATTGCGGGCTTTCATATGTTCTACCCAAACGAAATTGGGACCATAAAACTCATCTTTGCGAGAGGGTGTACTGGAAAGGAGACCCCAAGTACGTTCAACAACTGCAACATCAGTGGAATTCGTGACAGACGTGGTCTGGAGCCCAAGATTTGGTACGGTCCGAACGCCAAAAATCATCTGGAGAATGGAGCTCTTGGGCCGTGTTGGATCCTTGTGTTTGACAGGTGACTGAGCATACGGGCTACTAGCCTCCTTGATCTCCTGAAGCGAAAAGACATCCCAGATACTTAAGGCGGTAGCGAGTGTGCCACCGGATGGTGCCGAGCTATGACTCAGTGAGTTGTCTGAACTCTACCTTCTTGTTCAAGAGCTGTACTCACTTGATTTTGTGGAGAGAAACGACCACATCTCTCGTCTGAGAGCCTAAATCGGTACGAATAGCCTTGGCCATGGTCCATGTGATGAGGTCAGCGGGAGCCGACTCAATTCCAGCTTGTGGGATCAAGATAGCACCTGTCTGTTTAGCAGTTGCTTCATATTTCTTGATCATCTTATGAACCCAAGCAGCTTCGCCCGTGACATCTACGTAGTGGGTTCCGGCCTCGGCACAAACCCTATAAGCATGCTCACCGTACAGGCTATATGGTCCAATGGTGGTTACGAGGATACACGTCTTCTTTGCCAGAACACTCAAATCGGCGTCGTTCAGGTTTACGACCTCGATGGCTAATTGTAATCATCAGCTTGTAGACTATGAAGGATCAACAAGGAATGTTGTTGGGCGATACCTGGTGGCAGTCGATCAGGATTGAGTTTCTGACACTCTTCAACCACAGCCTTTAGCTTGCCACTGTTTCGGCCCGCCAGCGCCCATTTGAGGTCAGTTGCAAGATGCATTGAAATGTATTCAGCCGTCAATTTGCCCGTGTAACCTTGGCCACAGTCAGAATTCGGCTATAGCCTTACTAAAAGGCTCAACTAGAAGTAAGAACTCACCAGTTGCCCCGAGGACAACGATGTCGTACTGACGCCCATGATTCTTGACAAAGGGCATTGTCAATCGGCGATTGGTTCGGGAAGGAATTAAATAAGACTTGAAATTAAGGTCAATTGAAAGTAGAAGAAACAAAATTTTATATAGGTAGTCAATGCGAGTCGATTAAAACAAGGTACTGTGTAGGACTGCGTGCGAGACGGTCAAGTTGGGGTTACTGTCTTTGGTATCATGATGCCGAGGGACGATCAGTTTGGCTGTGCGACCAGGCACCCTTGTAGGTGCTCAGAGCGTCATTCCGCTCCTGACATTGGGATCTTATCTCGATAAGGTGGCATTCATCAACAAGCTTGGTCCTGAACGAATGAGATGTGATAATGTCTTCACATGGGCTAAATCACCATAATAGAATTTTAACTTGAGCGAGGAACCGTAGCAAAAGAGCTTCACTCCGTCATTAAAGCATATGCCTTTCAAGCTGACTGATAAAGAAGTTTACAGAAAGTTTCTTTCCACCTCGAGCATTGACAGCCCTAGGTTAGTACCTAGAGAGTTCTTCGAATGGAATTTAAGGGATCGTGAGTCATGTTCTAACAATATCTCCAATTTCGCTGAATCGAAGCACGTGAGCCCAAAGCTCTCTCTCTCTCTCTGCCGAAATTCTTCCGATCGAGCACCGAAAAAATTCAAGAAAGTGGGACCCACTCGCTTCCTGAATGGGCTTGCCCTAAGGACCACAAGTTCTTTCCTCAACATTCAGTGTCAGCCTCCAACAGTCGAGCAACATACACCTCCGCCGTCTTTATTCCTTCCAAGACGTCCGACACATATCCTTCAAGATGACCAAGCGAACAAAGAAGGTCGGTGTTACGTATGTATTGTCCTTCAGCTCAGCATCAGAGCAACGGCAGCTAACAAGTTCGCAGCGGTAAATACGGTACCCGGTAAGTTTCACGACGAAAATCCCATATCCGAAGCATATCGATACCGGTTTCCCCTGCTTCCTTTCGTAACGACTCCTCCACTGCCCGTGGCTCTCTTCATGGTCCCAGCAGCTGTTTCAAAGGCAGGCGGTGGACCAAGGTTCGCACAAGCCAGGCCGCAGATACAGATCGAAAGTTCCACGAGTCGGCCAAGGGCGGCACGAGGCAGGATAGGAGCTTGGATATGCAACGACTGGGTAGATTGACACGATCGAAACTAACATCACGGTCTCTAGTTACGGTGCTTCCCTGCGAAAGCAGGTCAAGAAGATGGAAGTTACCCAGCACGCCAAGTACACCTGCACTTTCTGCGGAAAGGTCACCGTCAAGCGACAGGCTACTGGCATCTGGGATTGCAAGTCTTGCAAGCGCACCGTTGCTGGTGGTGCTTACACCGTTGCGTTCGTTCTCCCAACTCTATCGGATGATGCATATCAGGATGGACCACTAACCAAGAATAGCACACCTGCCGCTGCCGCCATGCGATCGACTCTGCGACGTCTCCGAGAGATTGCTGAGGTTTAAGGATGGGCTCTAGCGGAAGGAGAAAACGGCTTTGCTTTTCGGTATGGTGTACGGGGGATATGGATTTCGTGCCTACACTACGAGTTGACGATCTGGACGTCAACACCCGATCTTCGATCACATAGAAGCCGATCGATTAGCAATGAACAAAAAAGAATTGCAGGCTTCGGACCCATTCAACAACTCTCCCGCTCCGTGCAAGTATAAATTAACAGAACTGTTGTCATCTTTCAGCCATCGCAGGAGTCTACTATCGGCCAGAAACTGGACTGAACGATACGAACAGGTCCCACGCCAACATGGTAACCTCTTCTTGGCCATCCCCCAAGTGTCTAGGTCATGAGCTCCATGCCAGGACCGTATCTTACGCCGCCGCATGTCCTTTGTCACTCTCTGCTGCGTACCGTGGGGCTCACAAGTACGGTAGAGCATTCTTCTCCAGTAATCAGAGCCGATTTCGACAGCATTTATGTCTGATCCGATTTACGTCGAGGGACATGAGCTGTGAGATCTCTTCCCCTGATCAGCCTAATCATTTAAATCCTCTTAAACCTCATACGACCTGATGTACCCATTATTTTCTGTTGTCTGAACTTCTCAGTTTTCACAAGACATGGTTGGCAAGAGACATGTTGTTACGGAAGAAGTATGATTCATGCAGTGTTCAGTGATAAACACGTCTGGCTAGTACATTGGGGCATTGTCGAAGCAGTTAGGCAAATCGTATTGTGGGGGGCAGTATGATAAGTGGAAGAAGTCTTTAATACTCTCAACATGGACAGTATCTTGCCACGAGATCTGACTGTCAAGTTTGGCTTGTGAGATGGGTTCTGACTTCGTGAGCCATGGCAAGTTTGCATCATAGCTTTCTGGGTTTCTGTATTGCACTAAATTTGGATGCTTGCCGTACCAGTGTTGCCCTCTAATTGTGACACAGGATACTGTCATCCTCGATGGTATCTGGGATACGTATCTTTGGCCCATTATGTGTTGTGTTAGTGCGCAGTCACCCGTGAATCTCCTTGGTCTAAAGCACTGAGGGCACGGCAAGTTCTCGTTTGGTAGGTTTGTGTTGAACAGTCTGACTCCTTCTTGAGATCCATTCTCTCTCGATAAGGTTCAGCTTCAACGGAGTAATCGTCGATGAATTCACGTCGGTTCTTACACTTTTGATGTATTGACTCAAGCTCCGCTGTATCTTGGTAGGCATTCAAACTCTACTTCAAGCAGAAACACAGTGTCCCTTGGTCACTGTGCTTAGTTGCAATCAAAACACCTCTTACTTTTTCTTTTTATATGACATTCATGAGCTGCCTTCTTCAATATTGATTTGTTAAAATAATATGTCTGATAGAGGTTGCTGACCGACTACAGTCTTGTGCATACCTACCCCTGTCCAATGTAAATAGAGCTACCTACTCTTGGTACTAAGTTACCTTAACCTAGGACCATGCGCCCAGTCAGTCGCGCCAGCTTGTAGTGAAAAAGGACACCATTTGCTGGGCCGAATGACCAAGGACGGACGGTATCGAGCCCGGGACTCGGAAAAGTCATCAGGGTCTCTCCCCACCGTGCATTTGTTTTGCTCTGCAGGCACATAATAACCTAACATTTATTTCTTCCAGGCGTGGCGCTGATCCAGGACGGGTGAGCGCTCATTGGCCCCGATCACGTCCCTGCTAGGCTCCTAGGTTCCTTGAAAACACCCATTCCCCTAGAGCTGGATCTCTTTCTCATATTTTCTTCTGCCTTTGCCTGCAGGGCTCCTGTCCACTAATGCATCACCATTCGGGTGTCAACCTAAGCCAGCCTGCTAAGTTACGGTACTTTGCCCCCCCAAAAACGAGCCATCCCGCCTAATCGATCACGACGGGACCTCTCCATCCATCCCATCCCATCCCATTCCCTTTTACCACCATCACCGCCTGCTCGAATCGACGGCTCGAATCGTCTTTAATTCACTCGATCTTATTTTACATGTTTTCATCAAGATACGATCTGCGTTATCAATTTCGACATCATGTCTGAAGCGGAGCAGTGCATCATATGCCTGGATCCTCTGCCCCGTCCCTCGGCTGCCCTCCAAGCTCCAGCTGCCCTCACTGTAGCTGCGAGTGATGCTGGTGGTGGTGTTTCTGGCGGCGAGCCCGCATCCGCACCCGAGTCCGCGCCTATTCCAACCACAACCTCCACAGCCTCAGATGTTCTTGAGAATGACACCAATTATCTGAACATAGTTGCGTCACTTGACGGGTGTAATCACATTATTCATGATGCATGTATTCGTTCCTGGGCTCAAAAGACAAACACATGTCCCATTTGTCGTAATCCCTTCCATTCAGTTCGGGTGTACAACGGGGTCGATGGTATGTAGGAAGCTTATTCTCCCACTTCGCATATGTCCATTCACTAACACTTTCTTTTCTGCAGGTACCGTCATTTCGAAATACGATGTCCAAGATAAAAAACAGGTTGCTGAATTCGATGTAAGACAGTGGCTTGGCGAAAACCCCGAAGACGAAGAGGAGGAAGAGCAAGGCAACCCATGTCCTATTTGCAACTCTTCAGAAAGGGAGGATGTTCTTCTCCTGTGCGACAGCTGCGATGCAGCCTACCATACGCATTGTATTGGTCTTGAGGCCATTCCAGACGGTGATTGGTATTGTATGGAGTGCTCTCACCTCTTTCAACTGGTGGAAGAGCCAAGGACCACTGAATCTGGCGAACAATCTCCTCGTCCATCGTACGTGCGACGTCCGAACCCCCGGAACGTTCGTGGTTACCATGTACGAACTCGAGCACGATTAAGGCGAGCCCGTCGACAAGCTCGAAATGTCGAGTGGCAAGGCGCCTGGGGTCAGTTTTCCGGGCGGTTCTACGAGATGAGCGACTTGGATTTGGACAACCACGATGATGAAGATGAGGAATTGGAGCAATACAGGAGATTCCAGGAACTCGGGCGACGCGAACTCGAACGCTGGCAGCAAAGAATGGATATTGCCCGCCGCCTGGGCGCTCGTGACGTATTCATAAACAACATACCTTCTGCTATTAGCGAACGGCTTCAGTCAGCACCAGAGCCAGTACAAGAAACGGCTGACGAAAGACGAGCTTGGGGCGCTTTGGAACGTGCTCGTGAAACGGATGAACCCAGCACCACTTCTCGCAAGCGCAAAGCACGATCTGTGACTGCGTCTCCGCGCGAACCCGTTCAAGAACCCGAAAGGAAGCTCAAGCGCCCTCGAACACGTCGCTTGCCCACCCAGAATGGTGAAGGTTCAAGCTCTGTATCTTCTCCAGCGCCGGCTGGACCCTCGTCAACACGACCTGTTCCCAATGGATCGTCATCGAGAAATGGTACTGTCGACCATAGCAGTAACGATCCTCCCTTGGTTTCATCACTACTGAAGGAACTCGAGCCTAGCATCATGTCTGAGGACGAGATAATGACTACCAATGGGTGGCGGCATGCACCAGAGGCTTCATCCCCAGCCCTCTCGCCCGCGATATCTCCGTCCCCATCAAATTACAGTAGCCCACGGGCTCTTTCTCTTACCCCTCCTCCTATGCCAAACTTCAACGGCCGACCAACTTCACCAACACTCTCGCTCAGCAGTACTATTCAACCTCGTTACGCCCCCGCGAATTACTCGCCGACTCGTTCAAACCGTGACCGCAGCGACTCAGAGACGCGTTCAACCAGACCCCATGCAAACTATTCCCCGACTCATACAAGCAATGACCTGTCCGATTCAGAGACACACTTGGTGAAGGTCCCAGAGAGCCGACCGTTAGAACTACGACAACCACGGCCACGCCGTCCCTCTGAGGTACCAGCTCAAAAAGAGGAACAGCCGTCAGCAGACTCCAATATCACCCAGGAAGACAAGATCAGCATAAATGAGATTGTCAAGGGCGCATTACGACCACACTGGCGGTCTAGAAAACTAACAACGGAGCAATACTCGGTTATCAACAGAGATATTTCAAGAAAGCTTTATGACGAGGTGAAAGGCGCGGCATCATTGAGCGATGAAGCCCGACGGCAATGGGAAAACAGAGCAACTAAGGAGGTTGCTCAAGCAGTTGCAGAATTGTCTGCTTAGCTTAATGATAGAATGAATCAAGGCGGGAAACAAGAGTTAAGCAGGCGTTCAGGCATCATCAAGGGGATCCATATGGTTTGATACCCAGCATCTTTCGAAAGGCGGGCATGATTCATTGCATTTTGATAGCGTGGTGTCACAACGGAGTTGAAATCGGGTATCAACGCGAGTTCGATATATGTACAGATATCATAAGTTTGGGTCATGTTTGCATTATGGCTCTTATGTCACTAGGTAGTCTCACGTTCTAATGCGACGTTCTCGTTGGCGTATGCCACTTTGTCGTTGTTTTGTCAAGGTCATCGAGAATGTTCACCTTTAGCTGGCAGCGTGACCGACTTAGATCCAAGGCCTACCACATGTGCGGCATTTTTTTCAACAGCTTAGTTCCAAGTGCTTGAAACAACTCCGTTGATAGGAGTAGTATTTCAGTTAGCTATCAAGCTTTATTGAGATGACATGAAATGTCAGCAGTATCTATCTAACAGAACCCGGTAGGATGAAGAATTTTCTTGCAGGCCCCGCTAGCGAAAAAGACTGCGGATTTCTTCTCGGCACACGTAAATGATCGAGACGTTCTGGAGGTGGAAACAGGTCTTGACGATAAGGTAATGGTGCCTTGAGAGGAAAAGAAAGAAGAGGAGGAGACAGATGCTGGAAATTTATTTCAATGATATGTGTCTTGTTGCCTCAGGCGCGAATAAATGCATTGACTCTGCCTGGGGCCCTCCACTCCCGGTCAGGTCGGGCCTGTCGCTCCGCGGTACGTACCGTCCAGGCCCAGGCGAAAAGTTCGTGAAGTCGCTGTTGAATATCACCATCCAGCTTCGATCACAGAGTCGCAACGTTCGGGAGTCACAACCCACAGAGCGAAGACAGACAGCATGACAGCTTCAAGCCGGGGTTCAAAAGCCGCTCAGGCTGTGCTATCTAGTGAGTCCATACATTTCCCTCCTTCTGTCCTGTTCTGTGCTCAACAATTGATCTTCTTTAAACCCACTCCAAGACTCATGTAACTAACAGAAAACATCTCAGCTTCTCCTAATCTGTGCGCACGATGCGCTTCCTCTTCTTCTGTATCTAGATACCCAGCCCGGCTCTACTCGTCTCTCGCCGCAGCCGTAGCGAAAACCCCCACCGATACCTCTACTCCTGCATCCACTAGCTCTTCGCCGCCCTACGATGTTCGCTCTGGTGTAATTCTCACGCGACCACCCCTGGTGACACGGAAACTCCATTCTTTTGAAAACGCTTTCTTTTTCTACCAGAAACGTCTCGAAGAACGTCTCAACACCCCTTTTATCACGGGTATATACTTCAAACCTGATACGGCTCGCCGTCTAGACTGGAACATCAAGGTCCAGGAGCGCAAGGGCACAGTGGCCAAGGAGCTGGGTGTCTACAATGGAAAGAGTTCCAAGGCGTGGGATGACGAACTTAAGGTTGGCGATGAGCTTAGCAACCAGGAGACTATTGTCAAGTCCTTGCTCAGGGATGCCGAGGCACGTGTCAGTGATGATGCTGAGATTATTGCTCCTGAGGATGTCATCCCTGTTGAGCCTCCTGCGGATCGTGTGACTGAAGCAGATCGTAAGGGTGATGTTCAAAGATTGGATCGTCAACTCGATCGAACCCTGTATCTTGTGGTCAAGGGTAAGGACGGCTGGGGCTTCCCCGCTGATGTAATTCCTAAGGATGAAAATCTTCATGAGGTAAGCCATGTTTGAATAGGGTTGTTGGGTAGTGCTAAATATTCCAATAGTCCGCCAAGCGAGTCCTCGATCAGGCTGCTGGTGTCAATATGAACACATGGATTGTCAGCCGCGTACCAGTCGCCCATGTCGTCTCACGACCCAAGACGACTGCCGACGGCGTCGTCGAGAAGAAGGGTGAGAAGACATTCTTCATCAAGGGCAGGATAATGGCTGGTCAGGCTGATCTTAAGGATAACCCCTTTGGCTACACCGAGTTCAAGTGGCTGACTCGTGAGGAGCTGGAGAAGGAATTGCCAAAGGAGTACTGGAAGGGCGTACGAAACATGATGACTGATCGGTAACTAGTAGAGGTTGGGTAGAACTGGCAGTGACGATACTGCGTGTATAATTATCATGTATACTTGCTGTACACAAGAATCGATAAGTCAAAACATGTCACTTGTGCACATTTGTCCTAAGCTGCGATAACCTTGTGTGATGCCAGGAAATCATAAGAGTAGGTCAAAGATCGATCTATCATATTCAAGCAGTCACTGAAAATGTTCATATGGGTATTCTGGGACTCAAGAAGCTTAAGTCGTCTCGTCGGGATTGGTAAAGGCTTCACGCCTAATTTCGTTCCATCTAACAACGGCCCAGAAAGTCTCAGCTTCATCGTAATCACATAAGGAATAAATCTTGAGCCACCCAACGCCATTTCGTCGTCCGCAGTTATAGTCTTTACAAGCCCCTTTGATCACAGTTCTCCACATTTGCATCCTCTCAAGTAGGCTTCGCTTGACCCTCTACGAACTCAAGAGCCTGCTCCGTGCTGACACAGTCGATTGAACTTGTCTTGGTACGGAACGTCACACCATAACATCTGTCTGCGACATGCACAATCTCAGGTCGGAACGTGGTGCAAATGAACTGAGTACCAATTTCCTTAGAGATGGACTCAAGAAGGGCCGCAACAGCTGTACGATATTGGGCATCCAGATTGGCATCCACCTCGTCAAAAATCACCATGGGACTGCTCTCAGTAGCCTGCAGGGCGAATATAAGGCAAAGGGCGCATAAACCTGCTCTTGTTAATAGCTGAACACAAAGGGAGTAATATGCCTTACTCTTCTGACCACCGCTGAGTTGCTGGATCTTCTGCTGCTCATCGAGGTGTTTTGAGTTGAATGACACACTGATGCCAACGCCAGTATAGTTTTCAACACCGCGTACCTCTCCGTCTGATTCGTCGACGGGTTCTTGACGACGATCCGCCCGTCGTTGAATGAGAAGGCGGCCATGGCCAGCAGGCACCAACTTGCCAAAGATAGTTGTGAATTCCTTGGAAACCTGTTTAAACGTTCGCTCAATTGCCTCGTCTTTTCGACGGTCGAGATGCTCGACGAGTACCTCAATTGACTCCTGAGAGTCATCTAACTCTTTACGACGTTTCATAAGCTGATCTTGTTGAGTTGTGAAGTTGTTGTACTGTTCGAAGGCTTTCTTGTTCACGTGCTTGTACTTCTTCAGTGCTTCATTCACCTTCTTGATCTTGGTTGAGACCTGCCAACGCGTTAGTCACTTCACATTGGGGTTGATTGGTACAAAACTTGCCTGATTAGGGTCCATATTTTCATACTTGTCGAAGGCTTCTTCGGGAAGCACACCTAGGTCGCGAATAGTCTGTGCACATTCGGCTGCTTGTGTTGACAGAACCGCTTTCTTTCGGAGGCTCCTGTCCATCTTCTTCTGCTGTTTCTCGATCCTCGCGGATATCTCACTCTGCACTTGCTCTAATTGAGCCTTCTCATTTGCCAGTTCCTCGAGCCGCGCTTGTGTATCATCCATTTTGGTTTCAAGTTCCTGGAGACTTACCTCAACAGCTTTTTGTGCCTTTTGTGCCTTCTTGAGCTCCCTTTGGGCATCTTTCAGTCCACCACCCGAGGATCCAGTCGAGTCTTCAAAAGCCTGGCTATTGAGTTGATCAAGCTTCATCTGCAGGTTTTGGCGAAGGTCTACTTCAAGAAGTTGCTTTTGCCTTTCCAGATCACGCCGGGCTCGGCTGAGTTCATTCCACTGCTTTTGGAGCTCCTGGGTGCTTGTCCCGAGTTCCTCCAGCTGACGTTCTTCAGCGGCAGTCAGGGTTTTCTTAAAGTCGGATCCCAGTTCGGCCTCATGTGCGGCAAGATCCTCCAAGAAGCTGTTCATGTTCTTCTCGACTGCATCTCGACGTTTCTTGGCGGCCTCGAGGTGACTCTGCTCTTTGTTCAGATGCTTTAACTTATTAAACAGTTCATGGTTCAATGGCTCAACCCCGTCAACAGCCTGTCGTAATCTTTCGTTGGCCTTTTGCAGGTCTGACATAGCAGCTGTGATCTCCTGATCCTTGAGTTCTGTCTGTTTTCGGATATCACGAGATTGCGCTAACAACCTTTCGTATTCGTCCCTCCATTTATTCACGGCTTGCACGGCGTGTAAGCGCGACTTTCGAGGGTCGATATACCCGCCTGTCATGGCACCCCTCTTGTTGGTTGTATCGCCTTCTGGAGTGATGCCGTCGACACCGTGGCTTCTTGCATATTGGCTTGCTACTGTAAGGTTTGGACATACGACAGCTTTTCCAAAGACCTGCTGAAAAGCCTTCTCGTACTCTTCATTAAAGTTGATCTTGCTCAAGAGAGGTACGGCATCATTAGACCTGGGAAGCTTAATTTGCCGGGGCCGTAATTGGGCGAGAGGCATAAATGTGACTCGGCCTCCCTGTTGTCTGTATAGGGTATCTGCGAGATAAGTGGCTGTATCTGCGTTGTCAACGACATAGTGAAACAGACTTGCGCCGGCAATTTGCTCAACAGGAAGTCTGTAAGCGTCACTGACTTCAAGCAGCTCAGCCAATGTCCCATATGCTCCGGGGATATCTCGCTCTTGCTTCAATCGTCGGATCGTCGCCAGACCACGTGCAGTCGATCCATCCATTGCATGAGCCAACTCACGTTCAGCTGTTTCCTTCTCCTGCCGAGCATTGGCTATAACTGAGTTGAGTTTGTCATCCTCACGACGAACAAGTTTTCGTTCATCGTTAAGCTTATCTATGATGTCGCGGGCCTTGGCAGCCTCCTCTTCGAGGGCTATTCTCTCGTCAGGGAAGTTGGCCAAACGGCTCCGTAAATCAGCAACGTCTTGCTCTGCCTGTGCTATAGATTGTTGGACCCTTTCAACTTCTTCGTCTGCATCAATCTTGTTGGCTTTTTGGGTGCTTATGTTGAGTTCGAGTTCTTGTATCTCTTTCCGCAACCATGCGTCACGCTCAGACTTGTTTCTGAACTGGGTACCTCGGCCCTGTTTGGCAAACAAGCGGTTACGTGTGGCTTCAGCATGATCAAGTTGTCGTCGGATTTCGTCTTCCTCTTGCTTTTTTTGGTTGTAGGCCGGGCTAATGGTTGAAAGCTGCTGCTCCTTGGATGCGATCTCATTTTGAACGGACTCAAGTTCAGCTGCATGTTGTGTTCGGGCTTGTTCCTGTGCAGATTGGCCTTCTCTCAAGTTCTTAACCTTCATCTCAGCCTTGGCCAAGGCTTTCGCGCCGTCGCGCCGGTCTTCCTCGACTTGTCGCCTTTCGATCTGCAGAAGCTCCATTTCTCTCTGCAGCTTGTGTATTTCTGAATCAAGCCTTGATATCGCCTTCTCGCCATCGGCGTACTCTGCTCGGTTGGTATCAGAACTATCAATTCCGTCTTGCCGGGCGTTATCAAGCTCGTCCAGGTTTGCTTGAATCCCGAGCTGGATGTTGTGGTAGTAGGCATATTCGAGGCACCGTCTCTCTCTATCCTTGTCCTGGAACGCTCTGAGTTCTTCCTTTTCTTCCTCGAGTTCGCTAAGCCTTTCCTTGATGTATTCCAGCAGTTCATCGATCTTTTCTCTCTTGTTGTTGGTCTCGTTCATAATCTTGAGTGACTCTGCGCGACGCGTTTCGTACACATGTGTTCCCGCTACTTCTTTTAATAAGTTCAGCCTGTCGGATTCTTTCATGTTGGTCAAGGCGGTGACTCGTCCCTGAGGTACGATGTAGTAGGGGTTTGATCGCGAAAATCCGGCCGCTTCAAGCAGATTCATGACATCGGCCTTAGTGACAACCTTTCGATCGACAGAGTATTCGTCTTTCTTCAAGCCGATTGTGCGGCGTAGAATAACCTCTTTGTTGCCAGTTGGAAATCGGTCGTCGCTGTTGTCGAAGATGATCTCCACGTATGCCGACATAACGGCCGAGCCTGAGCCTTCGTGAAGAAGGCCTTGCCGCTCCTCGCGACTCATTTGTGTATACGCATCGCTCAAAACGAAGCGAATAGCGGCAAAGAAGTTACTTTTTCCGGAGCCATTGCGGCCGACAATTACATTAGTCTTTGGGGAGAACGGCTCGATTACAGTCTGGTCCTTGTAGCTATGGCAGTATTAGCAATGAACCGGACGGTTGGGTGAATGCGAAGGCCGCAATGATGCCAATGCACATACCTTTTAAAGCCCTGGATGATGATTTGCTTGATGTACATGTTTAACTGCGCGGGCGCTCCTGCGCGACATGCGAAATGTCAAGACGGCTTTGCTGCAAGAGACTGTGCAGTCTTGACAAAGTATGCAATATGGAGGGTTGCGTGCCACTTTGATGCGATTTGACGCGTCGTTGGAATCTGGACCGCGATCAAAGTGGTTGGCATTGGCGCGTCCTTAAGCTGAGCGCGGTTTCTGCCTGGCTTTCCAGGCAAGACTTCGTATCTGTTCTGCGTTCGGGGGTCTGTGCTGTCTACGTACCTAACCAGACTGAGGTGGCTTTACTCCGTACCTCACCCTCGTTTCTTTCCATTAGAGCTTTGGTCATCTGCGTTAAAAGTTATCCTTGCCAGCGATCTGCATCATTCTGTGACTTTCGACGTGTAAAATGATGACTACCTTACCTACCTAGGTAGTTACATCATTTTTGAGTACATAAGCTATAGCAACTTAAAGTGTTTTTTACCTACAATGTACTAGGTAGTGACACGTTCCAACATCTCAGTGCAGCCAGTTTGAACACATCCATAGGTAGTTCTCTGTCTTCGCAACTACTAGAGTTATAGTAGAGGTTACGCGCTTGGCTTGTCACACTTGTCACAGCTGGATCTTGTAGATCCGACTGAGCCATGATATTGTGTATACTGTACATGCAAGCATGATGTGCAATTCTGCTATAAATCATCATAGCAAGTTTCACCCATACCAACTTCAAGTTAGCACCGCGTCGAGAGATTGCCTTTATTCATTATATTACTACGCCCATACGACCTTGGTTATCTATATAGGGTAAGTAAAAAGCTACTGTTAATAGGTATTGGAATCTTTTTTTTTGAGCTTTAGGTATAGCCCCGGATTAACTATTTAACCGCAGGATGACCTTCTCAATGTCATCCTCTACATGTCTACAATAGATCGCCATGAGGCTGGTGCTGTCTTATTGTCCTCAGCACGGATGGGCCACACCTTAAGTGGGCCAGCCAGTCGAGATGGGCTCTAAGTGGGTAGACTGGGCTGAAGTTGGCCAAAGGCAGCAAGAGACAAGAAAAAGAGCAGGGGCCCAATGATGACGCTAGCAGGCAAGAGGGAAATTAAGCGAGCGCAACGAAAGAAACCGTTGGCCGTGCTCCTCAAAGCCGCGCCGCGTGTATAAAAATACAAGCACTCACTTATAGAAGACCCGGCCTGCCCTCCACCCCGATTTTTCCAGCTGGCCACCCGGAACCACAGCAGCAGCGCGCAAGCAGTAGCAGCAACCAAGGAAAAGCACCACTCCTGCCTACTCGGGCAATCGCAAACTTCCAGTACGACAGCACCCACTTTAATTTTCAATCATCCCTTAACCCCGGCTGATTTCCCCTATTGATTGCCATTATATACAGCGACCGGACACTTGGCCATCCAATCCAATACAAGTCATCTAGAACTTACACCAACAACCCCAGCCTTTCCAAGTGCCTGCAGCCCGGCCAACCAGAGCCATTTGAAGACTTAAAACTGCCGACCACCGTCACGACTGATCGGCTACGTCTCATTGCAGCATATTCCTCTGCATAACATCACTACATCCACTCTAATCTGACTTTTAAGTGCCGATGCTGCATGCAGTGTAGACAGGGGATTGGGATATCTTAACTACCAGTTCGTTTTGGCCGGGACCTTCGGCAAGCAACAACTGGTGTTGACAGCTTTGCTGAGTTTTACAATACGAATCAAGGTGGTGCGCTTTGGCTCTTAAGGCTTGACGCCGAATTACCCTTTCACCACCAACTCAACCGGTAAGTGGTCCAATGCCTCTCACTTTTTGAAATTTCCCCTCTTCGATCGTTATCATTCCCCTTCGACCTACTATGGTATATATTATGATACCTTGCTATGTCCCCATACTGCGTCATGCGCAGTCTATCTTCCCCCCTGTTTATCAATATTTCCCACCAAATTGGCTGCACTCCTTCAAAGTCTTTCTGTTATCTTCTCAGAATCTCTATCACTCGAACGAAGTCGAGAGTGACGCTTGTTGAACCAAGTTCCCATATCTTCCTGTGCCTTTGGTCTCGTCTACCGGATGCATGTATCTCACACCCGACGACCCACTGCATCCGTCGCGTCGCGCTACACGATTCAGCCACGCCGGGTGCTATCTGTATCGACACAGCCTTCATATCATTGGTTTCCGTTGAAGGCTTGACTCCTTGAAAGTGCGCAAAACTGACAACTGTGATACAGCGACCGAGATGCCATGACACGCGCTTAATATTACAACCAACTAATACATACAATGGCTTCGAGGTAAGTTTCTCCAAACATCATATCCACATAGTTCCAATGTACTGACGCTCCATCTAGACTTGACAGATTAGTCACGTAAGTGTGCTTCATTATTTAAATCCCAACAGACCCCCGGATCTATGATATCTCGGTCATGTGTCATCTAAAGCGCTGTTTCTCCTGTTACATGAAATTGAAACTGACAGAATTGCAGTATCCTCGAAACGGGTAGTACGAGACTCATCCGTGATACTGCTGTTAATCAACTTGCTGATTGGCAAAAGCAACACCCTGATGAATTATTCAATCTCCTCTCCCGTGTCGTCCCTTATCTGAGGCACAAAGAATGGGAGACAAGGAGAACCGCAGCTTCTGCTATTGGAAAAATTGTAGAGCATGCCCCTATTTACGACCCAAATTCCGAAGATGCGCCCGAGGAAGGGAAGAAGGAGGAGCCTGTGCCCGAAAACGGACATGTCAAGAAAGAGGAGGAGGATGATGTAAAAAAGCTACCTTCCGATGATGGTTTCTTCAAATTGGAGTCTCTCAATGTTGAGATGATTCTCAAATACGGCAAAGAACTACTGCGTGGCGGTGGCATTGAATATGGACTAGCAGCTCTCGATCCGCAAGCGCGACTAACACATCAAAAGAAGACTCTCAATGGGCGATTAGGGCTCCTTGGAAGGAAGTATGAAGATGACGAAATCGCATACACAGGTGGCGACAACATTACTGCGCCTATGACACCAATGGACACCACAAACGGGAACGGACACGCTCGTCCTGACGGATCTGGTGCTCAATCACAAGTGCCTGAAGAATCTCAACTGAGTTCTCGACAGCTCAATGTATTAAAACGAAAACGTAAAAGAGAGGCAATGAAAGCATCCCAAGGTAAGGGAGGATTCGGAGATCTTTCTGTCAGGCGCTCAATGACATCTGGATCCGATAACCTGGGTGATGACACGGCCATGCCAGATGGAGATACCAAGAAGAACAGCAAAGTCAACGACTACTTCAACCTCGATCGTCCTGCCGATGTTGATGAGGACACTAAGGTTGTGAGCGAGTTCAAAGGACCAGTGATACCCATAAAATCCGAGCTGGAAGCGGAGGAGACTATGGAGGGCGCCGAGTGGCCATATGACCGATTATGCGACTTCCTCAAAGTGGACTTATTTGACCCTTCCTGGGAAACCCGACACGGAGCTGCCATGGGCCTTCGTGAAGTTATCCGAGTACATGGTGGAGGTGCAGGGAAGCTACGCAACAAGACAAGGAAGGAGAATGATGTCCTCAATCAGAAATGGCTTGATGATATGGCCTGTCGGCTGTGCTGTGTACTAATGCTTGATCGCTTCACTGACTACAGCTCTGATACATCTGTGGCGCCTATTCGGGAAACAATTGGACAGTCTCTTGGATCCGTTCTGAAACATCTACCATCGTCATCTGTTTACAGCACCTTCCAAATTCTCTACAGAATGGTTATGCAAGAAGATCTCAAGCTTGATAGGCCGGTTTGGTCAGTGTGCCATGGCGGGATGATTGGCCTGAGATATGTTGTCGCGGTCAGGAAAGACCTCCTCCTCCAGGACAGCGACATGATTGATGGCATAATAAAGACGGTGATGAAAGGCCTGGGTGATATGGATGACGATGTCCGTTCTGTCAGTGCCGCTACGCTTATCCCCATGGCTAAGGAGTTTGTCACTTTGCGGCCCACACAACTCGAGGGACTTGTCAACATAATCTGGGAGAGTCTCTCAAATCTTGGTGATGACCTGAGCGCCAGTACTGGGCGAATCATGGACCTGCTCGCGACTCTGTGTGGTTTCCCGGAGGTGCTCGAAGCAATGAAGGCATCGGCCGCCCAAGATGAAGAACGTTCCTTCACTCTGCTTGTCCCCAGACTCTACCCCTTTTTACGTCATACCATCACGTCGGTGAGGGTGGCTGTGTTGAAAGCATTGTTGACTTTCGCAAAACTTGACGCAGAGACCTCACAGGGGTGGCTCAACGGCAGAATTCTCCGATTGATCTTTCAAAATATTCTCGTTGAAAGAGATAGAGACGCCCTCAACATGTCTTTGGACCTATGGACGTCTCTGGTCGAGAGCCTAGCCAGCAAACCTGCTGTTCTTGCAGACGAATTCACAGCTCACATCGATTCTATGATGCAACTGACTCTGCATCCTATCGGTGTTTCGAGAAACCCGATCCCAATGAATGCCTCACTCTTCCAAAAGCCATCAGGTGGCACGTATACTATGCCCGGAGTTACTCAGCACACACCGCGGAAGCCGTCATCTCCCGATGGGTCTGATCGTGCCCCCAAGCGTCGCCGGAAATCCACAAAGATCGACGACACCCCTACAGCCAGCCTTACCCACGATGTTGATGGCCACATGATGCAAGGCGACGTGGATCTCGTTGGCATGGATGTGCTGATTCGCTCTCGTGTTTCAGCTGCGAAGGCAATGGGCTTCATCATGTCTCGAGTCCCTGTCGCAAGCCTTGACGATTATGATGCATTGTTAATTCCTGGCCTAGGGTCAGCATTTTCATCCAGCCAGATGACAGCATGCGTCATTATCGACGAGTTTGCCATGAATAGCCAACAGTTGGGCGATTCTCCTCGTTACCTCGAGAATTTACAACGCATTATTGATTCAGAACGTCCAGCGGCATACAGGGATCTTGTCAACTACATCCAGCGAGTCAGGACACAATGCCAGCAGCTCATTCATCTGTTCAGAGACCATGGTAAGGTTTCGCACAGCAAACTTCCGACACTGCCTGTAGTGGTCCAAGGAGAAGCAGAAGCTGGCCCGAGTGCCTTTTCCATTGCCACCGCAGAGAAATGTATCGGCGATGACTATGAGAAATTGAAGAAGGCCATGCCTCCCGGCCAACGTCTGATAGCGAGCCAACAGCTGTCCGACGCTCGTGATATGACCATCTTGGCCATTGAAGAAGCCAAGACTGTCAAGGCAGCTCGTGATGTCCGCGTCAAGGCAGCAGCAGCGTGTGCAATGGTTGGCATGAGAGTACTCCCCAAGAAACCCAGCCCATTGATCAAGGGCATCATGGACTCCGTCAAAACGGAAGAGAACCAGCAACTTCAAATTCGATCTGCTGACACAATTGCAAGACTCGTGCAGCTTTTCACTGAAAAGGGTAGAAAGGGACCAGCCGATAAAGTGGTATCCAACCTGGTCAAGTTCTCTTGTGTCGAAGTTGCAGAGACTCCTGAATTTCCAGTTCATGCCAGTAAGACTGATTGTGTTCTGTCCATGCAGAAGGAAGAGGACCGTGTCGATCACCCAGATGCTGCTAAATGGGCCCGCGAAGCTAAAGCTGCTCGCATCACCAGACGAGGTGCAAAAGAAGCCCTCGAAATTCTCTCCAGAACTTACGGCGCTAGCCTACTTGAAACTGTCCCCAGCCTCCGCACATTCATGGAAGACCCTCTTGTTCGAGCTTTCTCGCCTGACACTCTGCCTGGAGAGGCTAAGGATCCCGAACAGACGTTTGGGCAAGAGATTGTCGACGCCATGTCCGTCATTCGCACCATGACTCCAACTTTGGATAAGGCCTTGCAACCTTTCATCATGCAAATGATGCCTCTTGTCATAAAAGCTTTGCACTCGGAACTTTCAGTCTTCCGGTATATGGCTGCCAAGTGTATGGCCACAATCTGCAGTGTCATGACCGTCGACGGTATGACTGCACTTGTTGAGAAGGTTCTCCCATCGATCAATAATCCAGTTGACCTCAATTTCCGACAAGGAGCAATCGAAGCTATCTACCATCTAATTGCTGTCATGGGAGATGCCATTTTGCCATATGTCATCTTTTTGATCGTGCCAGTCTTGGGACGAATGAGCGATTCTGACAACGAGATCCGCCTCATCGCAACAACATCCTTTGCCACGTTAGTCAAACTTGTTCCTCTTGAAGCCGGAATTCCTGACCCGCCGGGATTATCTGAGGAATTGCTGAAAGGACGGGACCGCGAGAGAACCTTCATTGCTCAACTGCTGGACCCAAAGAAGGTAGAGCAATTCCAGATTCCTGTAGCCATCAAGGCTGAGCTGCGGTCTTATCAACAAGAAGGCGTCAACTGGCTCAATTTCCTCAATAAATACCACCTTCATGGTATTCTTTGTGACGATATGGGTCTAGGCAAGACCCTACAGACCCTCTGTATCGTAGCCAGTGATCATCATCAGCGTGCCGAAGAGTTTGCCAAGACACAGGCACCGGATGTCCGCAAGCTGCCGTCCCTAATTGTCTGCCCACCTACACTTTCAGGTCACTGGCAGCAAGAAATCAAGACCTATGCACCATTCTTGAGCGTGACCGCCTACGTTGGGCCGCCAGCGGAGAGAAAGGCTATGAAAGCCAGACTTGGCGAGACTGACATCGTAGTCACATCCTACGATGTCTGCCGCAATGACGCAGAAGTTCTCGATAAACATAGTTGGAACTATGTTGTGCTCGACGAAGGCCATCTGATCAAGAACCCTAAGGCCAAGATCACACAGGCAGTCAAGAGGTTGGCAAGTAATCATCGTCTTATCCTCACCGGCACCCCTATTCAAAATAATGTCTTGGAGCTTTGGTCTCTGTTTGACTTCTTGATGCCTGGATTCTTGGGTGCTGAAAAGGTCTTTCTGGATCGCTTTGCGAAACCTATAGCTGCAAGTCGATTTAGCAAGGCATCATCAAAGGAACAGGAAGCGGGTGCCTTGGCGATTGAAGCACTCCACAAACAAGTGCTTCCGTTCCTGCTGCGACGTCTCAAAGAAGAGGTTTTGAACGATCTTCCGCCAAAGATCTTGCAGAACTACTACTGTGACCTGAGCGACCTACAGCAAAAACTATTCGAGGACTTCACGAAGAAACAGGGCAAGAAGATTCAGGCCGAAGCGGGTCGTGAAGATAAAGAAGCCAAGCAACACATTTTCCAGGCCCTACAGTATATGCGAAAGTTGTGCAACTCACCTGCCATGGTAATGAAACCAGGAAGCACTCTTTACGACGAGACGCAGAAGATTCTCGCCAAACAAGGAACCTCTATTGAGGATGCCCAGCACGCACCTAAGTTGACTGCTCTGAGAGATTTACTGGTAGATTGCGGTATTGGCGTTGAAGGCAATGATTCGAACGATCCCCTTTACCAACCTATCAAGCCCCACCGTGCGTTGATCTTCTGTCAAATGAAGGAGATGCTCGATATGGTGCAAAACAAGGTATTGAAGGAGTTATTGCCCTCGGTATCTCACCTACGACTTGATGGCTCGGTCGAAGCCAACAAGAGACAGGATATCGTCAACAAGTTTAACAGTGACCCGTCGTATGACGTGCTTTTGTTAACTACGAGCGTGGGAGGTCTTGGACTGAATTTGACGGGAGCCGATACTGTCATCTTCGTGGAGCACGATTGGAACCCCCAGAAGGATCTCCAGGCTATGGATCGAGCTCATCGTATCGGTCAAAAGAAAGTGGTGAACGTGTACCGCCTAATCACACGTGGAACTCTCGAGGAGAAAATTCTGAACCTCCAACGTTTCAAGATTGATGTCGCATCAACAGTCGTAAATCAACAGAACGCTGGCCTCTCAACGATGGACACAGATCAGATTCTTGATCTATTTAATGTTGGAGATGCCGCACCAAACCTCTTAGCTGATAAGGAGAAGAACAACATCGAAGGAAGAGAAGAGGATATGGTCGATATCGAGACAGGTGATGTGCGTGTACCAGGCAAGAAGGCATGGCTGGATGATTTAGGGGATCTTTGGGATAACAAGCAGTATGAGGAGAGTTTCGACCTGGATGACTTCATGAAGACGATGTCGTAGGCAATAGGCCGACTTCCCAGACTTGCTGAAAACATTGTGCAGCATTATTGACGAATTTTGGACGAGACGGTGGTCCACTAGAATATGGTATGCAACCCCGTCAATGTTGATGTGTACAATAGTCTAGATCGTTCATTTAGCGAAGGCGTACTTTTGCTTGTGGAATAATTGCTAAGGATACTATTTGTTGTCTGGTTTGGCTACGTGGCAATGAAAACTTACATAGTATCCATGTTACGATTCCCTCGTTTGATGTGATCGACTCACAGTACTTGAGTAGCTTGTCCACCCTGGGTTCTCTTTATTGTGGCTGGTACAAACAGCAGCCACAGTCTGCCACAGCCGTACTACCTAGTGGGGTTGCCTATAATCACCCCGCTATCATGGTAGAGCTCTGATGTAAGGTCCAGAAACTTCCATTCCTGCGGCCTTATTCAAAATCAGCACTCCTTACTAAACTCATCTCGCGATACCACTTGCAAGGCGGTTACTCATACATACCAAAGTCTACAACATGCCGGTCGATTATAGTAAATGGGTAAGTTTTGGAACCTCTTTGCTTGATCCCGTCCCTGACAGTCTTGGTAGGACGCACTGGAACTCAGTGACGACTCCGACATTGAAGTGCATCCTAATGTCGACAAGCGATCGTTTATCCGCGCGAAACAGAATCAGATTCACCAGGAGCGACAGCACCGAAAGTTGCAAATCGAGACCTACAAGTATGAGCGTGTGGTCAACGATGGATTGCTGAAGCGAATTTCTGGGCTTCTGGCATCGCTGCGAGCCCATGCCTCCGAGGCTGTCACCAGGAACCCAGCAGAAGTTGCCTTTCAAGCCGTGATGGAATCAGCCGGAGATCCAAAAGATGACAAGCCGCCTTCACCGCCCGAGGGTGTTCATGCCCAGGAGAAGGAACAACCATCATACACTAAGATGATGGCAACGCTCCTGGACCAAGTCAATAAGGCTTTGGATGAGAAGAAGCCGGAAAACAGATACGAAGCTATGATTTCTGAGATTCAGTCACACGAGGATAAGGTAATGGACCTGCAGAAACAGCTAGTAGTTAAGTTGGAGGAGTTGCAGAAGGAGGAAGGCCGAAAGATCACAAGTGAGGGCATTCACACAGGTTTTGATAGCTCGCATGTCGCCAAGTCAAAGCCAGAAGAGAAGAAGGACTCCACAAAGGTAGAGCTTCTGAATCCTAGTTTCACTGAAACCTCGTCCAGCTCGGCACCCGGAAACCAACACGTCAAGGTGGACGATGACAGCGATATCGAATCATCCCCGGCTGGAAAGAAATTCGGCGCCATCAAAGCAAATGACTATGCGGCTAGCCTCCAGTTCCTGTCGCAGAATCCTCAGTTGTTGGTTGAGAGGGAGACAGATGGCCTTTTGGTTCAGGCCTTTGACGCTGCTCTGGAGAACAAGGATGAGTTGTCGCGGCAATTGGTGCATCAGGCTCTGCTTCTACAATACTGCAGAGCTCTTGGCAAGGATGGTGTCGGGCTTTTCTTCAAACGCATCACAACCAAAGGGCACCAAGCACAGGACGTATTCTATAAGGATGTCCAAGACACATATATGAAGATTCGAACACGTTCAAGGGAGATCTTAGCCGAGCGAGCCAAAGAAGGGCAAGCCGAAGGTGTCGAGCAAATTCAGCTACACGCCGTGGAGCCTGGTACCGTCATCAACATCAAGGTTCCTTCAGCGGACAGCGAGGACCCTGAAGAGCAGGAGGCGCGGAAGATCTTCGAAAGCTTCAAGCCTGAGATGCGCAAGGCCTTGGAGACGGGCAACTTGGACGAAGTGAACAAAGTGCTCGGTGAAATGAAGATTGACGAGGCTGAGGAACTCGTGGGTCTCTTTGGCGAGGTAAGTTGCCAACTCTTGCCGACAAGATTATAATTCACGGGCTAACGAATCGCTTGACAGGCCAACATTTTGAGCCTGGAAGAAGAAATCATTGACGCCACAACAGAGGAGGGGAAACAGCAGTTGAAAGAGATTGAAGCCGCGGCTTCTGTCGACAAGAAAGAAGAATACGGTGATCCTGAGTAAGCAAGAGTACGCAAGGACAAGGACTTGCTCGGTATAGATATACGCAGTCTTGCGATGGGGCCCCTCATTGCATTGTTAATGGCCATGTAAGAAAAATGTTACCGAACTTGCATCGAGGGGTTATTGAAATCTATCTTAGTCAAGTGAAAGAAGCACGTTGTATCTCCTTAACCGGATACCTACATATACCAGCCATCATGCCATCGTGTTTGATACATTGAAAAGTCAGGACCGTCATGCTTGGTCGACATTTTGAGCCGCCACGTTAATGTAGGTAGGTCGCCGCCCGCGGAAGCTAATGGCATGAAACAGATAAAAATAGATCATGCCCCTCAAAACGTTGTCTGCTCAGCCTCCCAGCCGCCACCACCACCTCCTCCTTCACGAGGAATGGCCGCTTGTCGTGGTATGCATAAGAAACTGAGGTTAGATGTGATTCTGTAGTTCAGTGGTGCCACAATTTTCTGGGCACACCTGAGAAAATCCAGTTCGTTGAGTCAAAAGGGGCTAATATCAGATACGAGAGAGAATTGAGTACCACACATTAGACCAACGGTATCCAATTTCGCTGGCGGCGAGGCGTTCTCAAAATGCCCGGAATGTGGAGGGGCAAATGGCTGCAGCCGAGACAACGTCTCGGCTCCCGCATTGTAAGGTACAGTGTGTATTCTTGGCATCCTGGAATAAATCATTACACATGTGATATGTATGTGGCTGCTCGCTGAGCTGCATCGTAAACCGTGGTGGTTGGAGCCTTGGACGGCAGCATGAATAAACGGTTCATGTTGATCTGCGCCGTTTGATAACACTGGCCAACCAGGCATGAAGTAACATCGATTTACGGATACAGCAAATGCCTTATTCATGCTTTATGCTTTAGAAAACATACATTAGTACCTAGGGCTTGCTCGACAGGTACAATCTCAAACTGTATCTCAAACAGAAGTCAACTCTGTTTACGACGTTTAGAGCAAAACGGGTATTTCTTAATTTGTCTCGTCGGCGTTTGAAGTGTAACACAACACCTATACCCAGGGCATATCCACTGCTGACGTCTACGTCTCAAGGGGCGCAGCAGCATCGACCACTCGAAACCTGACCCGACCTCAGCCCCAACCTTCAACGTCTTGGCTTTTCAGTCGTTTGGCGATCACTCCAGTGTTCCGGGCAGTGGGTATTCAGTGGATATCCAGGGCCTCTTTTGGTTCGCTCCCACTGGATGGCTCTCACTGAACCGCCGCCAACTCCCAACCTCGAACAAAAAATAAAGAAAATTGGACCGGGGCGACGTCAGCTTGAAAGCACGGACAGCAACCATCTCATCCCCTATGCCTACGGGGACCTACAGCCTACCTCATGACATACTCCATAGCAAATGTTGTTTTCTTTGTTTCATAGTTTATTAACCTCATATCTCCTTCTTTAGATTTGTTTCTTACTTCCTGTCTATCTTCTGTATCATCATATTTTTCTTCTGCCTCGTTAAACCCATATATTCTCGATAAGACCATCACACATAAAGAACCAATCGACATGCTCCAGTCCTCACTTCTCTCCGTCGTGGCCGGAGTTCTCGCTGCTACGTCCACCGTCTACGCTCTCCCACAATCAAATTCAGGGTCAGGGTCAGGGTCTGGCTCCTCAACAGCATGCAACAACTCTCCAGACCTCTGCAGCCGCAGTTATAACAACATCACACACATGGGGGCTCACGGAAGCTCCTTTCTCCGCGATGGCAACAACGGGCTCGCCGCTGCAGGTAACCAGAACTTCAACGCTACTGATGCTCTTGACGCTGGTCTTCGTCTGCTTCAGGCCCAGGTACACAAAGAAAACAACACCCTCCGTCTTTGTCACACTTCCTGTAGTATTCTCGATGCTGGCCCACTAGAGGACTGGTTGTCTAAAATCAACGTGTGGATGAAGGCCAACAAGAATGAGGTTGTCACTCTCTTGCTCGTCAACTCCGACGATGCCAAACCTGATGAGTTTGGTCAAGCCATTAACGGTTCCGGTATTGCTGAGCTGGCTTACGCACCCGCTACCCAGGAACCGACCAGCGAGTGGCCTACTCTTAAGTCCATGATCGATAACAGCACACGCCTCGTAACTTTCGTTACCAATATTGATGCTTCGACCCAGTACCCCTACCTGATGCCAGAGTTCGACTATGTCTTTGAGACAGCGTTTGAGGTTCCCTCTCTCACCGGCTTCAACTGCACTGTCGACCGCCCCTCCAAGATTAAGGATGGTGCTACAGCCATGGCCAGTAACTACATGGGTCTCGTCAATCATTTCAAGTATCAGAGTCTTTCAGACAACACTGACTTGTTCGTCCCTGACACTGAGAACATCGATACTGTCAACAGTGATGGTACCAGTGAGGATGGTCAGTTGGGCAAGCATCTTCAGGAATGCCGACAGGATTGGGGTGCTGTACCCAACTTTGTGCTTGTAGACTTCTTCGAGAAGGGTCAGGTTCTCGCAGCTACAGACAGGATGAACGGTATCTCTGACGCCACTGGGCGTGAGGAGGTCTCGGATGAGTCGATTGGCAGCACGACTGACAGACAAGTCGGGATGGTTGCCCTGACTGCCTTCGTCGCTGCCGCAGTGCTGTTGGTATAAAAAGTTTCTCAAGACTTGAATGCATTTCAGCATTCGAACACAATTTCTTTGTCTTCACTCTTCTCTCGACATTATTTATACAGGTCGGAATAGACCTGCCGTTTAATCCGGTTCGGACACATGGGCATACAGCGAGGCGTTTGGGATAGCAAGCTTGCATCTTCATAGATTGAATTACGACTAGGGACAGAGGGGATGGGTCGATAAATTGGTAGCGAATACGGTGGCATAAGATTGACCTGTTAGACGGATGATATGCATTTACCTTGATGATAGACTCTCAATAGAAATGTATAAAGATGTCACATTGACTGAAAATTGCTCTGGGAATGGTAATACGTACTTCATGAATAATGCACAGCTGTGCCCCTCGTCAGCAACATTATCAGCATTTTCAACATCATGAAGTCGTTAATGATTGCAACATCATGTCAGCCAATTAGCAGCGATTTAGACCAAGTCCAAGACCCAGAAGCCTACAACACACATCGATATATTTCTCTTATTTTTTTCCACCTTCACTCTCAACCATATTTCATACCACCCAAACTGGAACCTGGGATTTTGACCATGGATTACGAAAGTATTGCTACGCCAGAGTCGTGCTATGTCGACTTTTGCCTTCTTCCTGTGAGTCTTGGTTTTTTCATGTCCCTTGAAGCGTTGGGATTGCAGATATTCTGATACTGACAACGAAAAGATCGGAACTGGAACTGTGTCCGTTGCCGAAGATATTGCTGAGGTTCAAAAGGTCCTCAAGGCGAGTGGA
Organism: Fusarium fujikuroi IMI 58289; assembly: GCF_900079805.1. Classification (NCBI taxonomy): domain Eukaryota; kingdom Fungi; phylum Ascomycota; class Sordariomycetes; order Hypocreales; family Nectriaceae; genus Fusarium; species Fusarium fujikuroi. The sequence continues at coordinate 3,331,687 of NC_036624.1, forward strand.
TTGAAGTATACTCTTCACTCTGCTGGTACCACCGTGGGTGCGTTATTTCTGGCCTGCACCAATCCTATGCTCTAATTGCTGCAGCACAATTCACAGCTCCAGGTGCATAAAGCTAACAAGTTCTCTTTAGAGGGGTCATGGAACGAGGTAATGGCGGCTGTGGGAAAAGCACATGCTGTTGTGCATCGCCGTGGCGTAGTCAGGATTCAGTCGTCGATGAGGGTCGGTAGTCGGTAAGTTCAACCGCCCTACATATGCATTATTTCTATAGTGTCTTGTCTGGTTGTATGCTAATCATGATCTCGTCATAGAACGGATAAGAAACAGACGGCGGAGGACAAGGTCAAAAGAGTGGAAAACCTGCTGGCCAAGGACGAATCTAAGTAAAAATGTCACTGGTGACTCAATATGGGATGGGAGACATACAAATGAGGCTATGAAGCTTATTGTATCGGTATAGTCTCTACATTACTTTATCTAGACGCCTTCTCGGGTGGTAGATCGTAGCCGTGAACATACTAATAGGCAGAGGGAATGGCAAAACAAACTAATTTCTATCTGCATGTGCTTCTAAAGCCCCAGTGGTAAGTGTTGGCTGATTTCAAATGGCCTTGACTAGCCAGTCTGTGTCTTGATGAACCCGCCAAAATTGCACAGGTACCTAGGTAGCTGTCTTATGTAAGACTTGGGAAACCGTTGCAGGAAATTCTATACCATTAACACCAGAAAGACCTTTCCCCTACGCCTCTATATATTATGGATGTCTCTCATGTTTCTGATCTTTATTATCAACTGCCTTAATTTTGAAATTGTGTTACTGGGGTCAGATCATGGCGTCAAGAACGTGGCGCTCCTCTTGAGTGACAGGCTGACTACTCCGTAGATGAGAACCAGCTGATCTCTCTTTCGCCTTCCCCGGTGCTATGGATAGCATCCAGAGTAACATAGGCTACAAGAGAATATCAAATCATGTACTCCGTATTTCAATATAAATATAACAACGAAACACTAAAGCCAAAACTGCCGATACGAGAACAACCTAGTGCTGCACAACGCTAGTGTCTTGAGAACAACAGCTAATTCTCCAATTACCCTATAGCGACATGTAGAGATATAGTCCAAGACTCTAGGTCTAAGATTTAGTCATCATCAATTGTGAATGATAGAAACGTTCCTGAAAACGAGGTTTTATAAAGACATGCTAATAAGGTATGGTACTTCGTGGACCCGGGGTCTCTGGTAAACCAAACGAGCTAGGCGGTTCTGGGTCAGAATTTTGCATTTTTGGATCATTGGTTCTTGGAGCCGAGATCTCGGTTCCGGTGGTTAGATTGGAGAGGATAGCTATGGAAACTTCAGACTTCGGCAAGTTCCAAGAACACCCGGAGTTGGTCACTACCAGAAGCTGCAAGGTGGGCAACGTGATTCGTTTGGACACACCTTTGCCCTTCTACACACATTGTGCAGCTACCACGCATCTCACATACAATGTCTTACCGGACATGATCTTCCATATAAATGATACTACCCAACCTTCAACCACGCACGTAGTAGTGCAACATAGCCTGGGTAGGGTAACATGCACCGCTGAGAGTATGCTATCCCTCATTGATTGAGATGACAGATACTTTATTCTGATGAGAACTATGTAGCGGATGTAATAGGCTCTGGAACTCCTGTCCGAGTCTATGTGAATATTGTATATCATTGATGGAAAGACTGAGAACCACAGTGATGAGTATAATAATAACAGTAAGGGCATATTTTTGAATATCCGTCATCCTACCATCCGCTTATCGTCATGAACTGTTGGAGTACCTACCTACCTGTACACATGTGGGGCCGGCATTTGTTCCCGGTTGATTCAGACATCTCTGCCCGCTTCCCCACATTCTGCCATTTCATCCTTATCTGCTCCGCTTCCTATCTTCAAAGAAGACGAGATATGACCGGACCGGACCGGGGACTTCTAGAATACCTACATAATAAACGTTTCCGGCCATTGCGTCTTGCCCGTTCAAATGCCGAACGCGAACAGCCCGATCCAAGATCTCAAAACCCTGTATTTGCAGCGGAGCGGGCCCCGCTTGGAAATAATGGAGAACACCATAGACCCGTCCCTGAAGCGGCTTTTTGGTTGTGGCGATAGCCTCATAAGCTCGGTATTGACTACAGAGTAGTATTGCTGAATTATGGACCCTGACAATCAATAGACGATTTGTTAACTAAACGCTTCGGGTCTTTTGCTGAATTACCCTGATCAGCAACCTCATGCCTACTTATAGTATCTACAAAACGGCGTATCTACCAAGTGTTGATAAGCTACTTGCCGCACTTATCATAACTGGGACAATTCTGTTTACATGTATTTGGTCTCTCCAAGTCTGCAATACAAACGGTAGCACTTCACGACTTCCTAATTAGGTACTATGAACCTTACCCGTAGGGCCTGTATGCCACACCGATACACCCCCCATTTGGTCAAGATGAGCCGGCCTGCAAGTCAAGGGTCTGGACGTCTAATACGATCGCTTAGAATAGTGTACTCTCCACATACACGTGAAGTCCGCTGGTCTGTCGGTATAGCAATTTTGTTCACCTAGTTGTTGTAGCACTCTGTCTCTATATCCGTCCAGTGGGTATTATTTTGTCTATAGCCATCCTAATTCATGTCTCAACTCAACCAAAACTTATGGATCAATGTTTGTCATAACCATCTTGGTGATTGTAAACTCGTCGATACCATACTTGCTTCCTTCTCTTCCAAAACCACTCTGCTTAATGCCACCAAAAGGAGCGGCAGGGTCGCTCAGAACGCCTGGGGTTTTGCTGTCAGTGATATGCAATATTCTTGTGTCTGGGAAACTTACCGCAATTTACACCAACCATACCAACCTCCAAGGCTTCAGCCACGCGATAACATCGGTTCACATTGTTGCTGAAGAAGTACCCTCCAAGACCAACATCACTGTCGTTCGCAAGCTCAATAGCTTCGTCCTCATTGTCGAATGCAAAGAAAGCAGCAACAGGCCCGAAAGTCTCTTCGCTACAGACCTTCATTCCAGGCTTCATGCCAGTTAACATTGTGAGGTCAAAGTAGTTAGGGCCGAGGTGTGGTAGACGCTCGCCTCCATGAATAAGCTTGGCTCCCTTGGAAAGAGCATCTTCAACATGCTCAGCAGCCTTGGCTACGGCACGACCATGGATGAGAGGACCATGTGTTGTCTTCTCACCAAAGCCGTCACCAACAACAAAGGTCTTGACGACATCGAGGACCATTTGGACAAACTTGTCATAGATACTGCGGTGCACCAGAATTCGGTTGGCGCAAACGCAAGTTTGACCCGAGTTGCGGAATTTGCAAGCGATCACACCCTTAACAGCCTTATCAAGGTCTGCGTCTTCGAAAACGATGAAAGGAGCGTTTCCGCCCAATTCAAAGGACAATTTCTTGATTGTTGAAGACGATTGGTTCATAAGGAGTCTGCCCACGCCAGTTGACCCTGTGAAGGAGACCTTCTTGACCTTGGGGTGTGTAGTCAAGACCTTGCCCACTTCAGCAGTGTTATCCAAGGCTGTAATAACGTTGACAACGCCGGCAGGAATTCCAGCACGATGCGCGAGCTCAGCCAGAGCAAGAGCTGTCAGGGGAGCCTCAGCGGGAGCCTTGATGACAACAGTACAGCCAGCAGCGAGCGCAGGCCCGGCCTTTCGGGTGATCATGGCAGCGGGAAAGTTCCATGGCGCAATAAGGCCGCAGACACCTACAGGCTGTTTGATGGTGGATAGACGACATGATGGGTTTGTTGCCTCAATGGTCTCACCATAAATTCTAGGGGCCTCCTCTGAAAACCATTCAAAGAAAGCTGCTGCATAGTTGGCCTCTGTTCTGCCATCTGCCAGAGGCTTGCCGTTCTCAAGGGTGATGAGTCGTGCAATGTCCTCTGAGTTCTCCATCATGAGATCATACCAGCGACGGAGGTACCTGGCCCGCTGGCGAGCCGGGGTCTTACGGTATGTCTTGTATGCGGCATCGGCGGCGGCGATAGCGGCTTCAGTGTCACTGGCGTCGAACTCGGGACAATTCCCAATCTTTTCAAGGGTTGAAGGGTCTGCATAAAGGTAGGTAGCGTTAGTATATGATCTCGGAGTTCACGGACACAGGGGCTTGCAGAAGCACTTACTTTCGACAGCAAAGTGCTTCCCAGACTTTGCAGCTACCCATTCACCATTGACATAACATGCGTTTCTGATGAGGGTAGGATCGGTAAGCTGTGGCGAAGGAATATGTTTAGTATTGATAGCTTCGATAGCTTCAACTGGAAGAGAAGTTGCAAGAATGAGAAATGCGAGCGAGCGGGAATATGACACACCTCTGGAGCTGCCATGATGCTTTTTGACGAACCACGTTTATTCGATAGAGAAGACGTTTGCTAAACACGGCTGAGACTTTGGATGGCAGAGAAGAGTTTATAGCAGAGTAGACGAGAGCAAATTCCTATCTATCAGCTCCCGTCTTTTACGTATGTAGTACTATGTAGATATATTTGCTTACAACCGTCTCGGACCTCCGCATCGCTTCCGGACGCTTCCTGTCTTGTACATTGGCTACCAAGCAATAACAAATCTGTCCTAAAACACGGCAGTGACCGGCCTCCTAGCTACAAGCCTAGCTGGATCATCACAACATTACAATGGCGATGAGACCTATTTCGGTGAACCTTTGATGCTTGGTGATCCGGCCTCGAGAACCGTTTTTTCAATACACGGCACCGATTGGGAACCGGACCGGCAGGGTGTATATGATGAGTAGAAAGGTGTTTATGATGGAAAAAGTTGCTGGACGGTGGCAAGACCAGGGGTGTCATTAGCCCGATTCCGAGAAGGGTGTGTGATTTAGAATTTGGCAGAAGTCTATGGAGTTGGAGAAGGAACTAATGGGGAAACATAGTCACGGGATGCTCTTGAGCGTAACTCCAGGCTTTCCTCCTCCTCCTCCTCCTCAGCCTTCGGAACCGAGAGTGCCCTCAAACATGAGAACCGGTGTGGGGGGCCCTTGAGAGCCGATGAACTAAACCCTAGAGGCACCAGTAAAGAATGGGAAGCTTCAGGCGCTTTGATCGTTCATTTCACCTTGCTTACGGTAGTACGCAGACTTTTGTTTTATGTAAAACAAAAAGCGTGGCATCCATCCCCGGTCCCGTCATGGAGAAATTGATGTCCGGGGAAGACTCTTACTAAATGTTGGGGTAGTAATGCTTTTGATTTCGATGCTTGTGACCGTCGCGAAGAAGCATATTGGAAGTTCGATGCCAGTGAACGAGACGCAGTGTTTCTCATTAATTGACAGAGGACCTCTGTAGGAGTAATAGCACCCCTGAGACGGCAGCATTCCCCCAGCGCTGAACAAGAATAGGGTAAAATCCGCCATGACCTCCGCTACAAAATTCAAGGTGCAGCGGTGGCGTCCAAGGTCAGGTCCCGTGAGACATCCCTCTCCTCTCCTCTCCGGCTCTGTGCCGGCCGGCCTCTCGACTCCGGCCCCACGATGTCTCCCTCATGAGCCGCAGGCAATACCTTTCAATTGGCAGGGGTGGGCATATCGAGGCCCTCCATGAACTTTTTTGACCATGTTTGGTAACTTATTAGTGCCACCTCCGATACCGTTGCCAAATGCTATAATAGCTCTTCCCCCAGCTTCGAACTTCACTTCCAATTTCTCCAGGACATCTTATCTCACTTTCCTCTCTCACAAACACAGGATACCCAGAGGAAATTTCCACCTCATTCAGAGAGATCTTTGCAAGCTTCACAATGCCTTCCTTCGTTGAGTCCCCCGTTCGCACGGAGATTCCTGGCCCTGTATCCAAGGCCAGCTCCAAGCGTCTGGATGCCATTTTCGACGCCCGTGCCGTTCACTTCGTCGTCGACTACGACAAGTCTCATGATAACTAGTAAGATCTTATTACCCAAAGCATGGCAATGTACGAGCTAACTCTTGGAAGCATTGTCGATGTTGATGGCAACAAGTACCTCGATGTCTACGCCCAGATAGCTTCAATCCCTGTGGGATACAACAACGACACTCTGATCGAGGCTGCCAAGTCCCCCGAAATGATCTCCGCTCTCGTCAACCGTCCTGCGATTGGCAACTTTCCTTCCGACCAATGGGTCGATATCCTCCGCAACGGCCTCATGAAAGTCGCTCCCAAGGGTCTCAGCTACATCTTCACTGCTCAGTCTGGATCTGAGGCCAACGAGCTTGCCTACAAGGCTGCTTTCATGCTCTACAGTCGCCGCAAGCGTGGCAACGCTGACTGGAATGAGGAGGAGATCAACTCCTGCCTTGAGAACTCCAAGCCTGGCTCTCCTGAGCTGGCCATCATGAGTTTCAAGAACTCTTTCCACGGCCGTGGTTTCGGTTCCCTCTCCACCACCCGCTCCAAGGCTGTCCACAAGCTCGATATCCCTAGCTTCAACTGGCCCCAGGCCCCCTTTCCTGCTCTCAAGTACCCTCTGGAGGAGCATGCCGAGGAGAACGCGGCCGAGGAGAAGCGATGCCTGGAAGAAGTTGAGCGCATCATGACCACGTGGCATTGCCCCGTTGCAGGTCTCATTGTTGAGCCCATTCAGTCCGAGGGTGGTGATAACCATGCGTCCCCGGCTTTCTTCCAGGGTCTCCGTGACATTACCAAGAAGCACGGATCCGTTCTCATTGCCGACGAGGTGCAGACCGGTTTCGGTGCCACTGGTTCCTTCTGGGGACATGATCACTGGAACCTGACCTCTCCTCCAGACATGGTCACCTTCTCCAAGAAAGCACAGACTGCTGGCTACTTCTTTGGCAACGAGATGCTCATTCCCGATAAGGCTTACCGTCAGTTCAACACCTGGATCGGCGACCCTGCCCGTGTCATCATGTGCAAGGCTGTCATCCAGGAGATTCTTGACAAGAAGCTTGTTGAGCAGACGGCTCGCGTGGGCACTCACCTTTATGCCGAGCTTGCGCGCCTCGCTGCCAAATACCCTGAACATATCCAGAACCTCCGTGGAAAAGACCAGGGCACTTTCATTGCTTTCGATACCAAGGACCCTGCAGGTCTCGTTCGCTCCATGCGCCATATCGGTGTGAACATTGGTACATGCGGCAAGAACACTGTCCGCCTCCGACCTATGCTCATCTTCCAAGAGGAGCACATTCCTATTCTCATCAATGCCTTTGACAAGGTTATTGGTGCTCTGTAAGCTGGATTTAGCAGGAACATCGAAATGGGGTTGGGTTTCTACACATCATGCCTTCTACTAGCGTTGCATTGATTTTAGTTTACATTTGTCAAAAGGGTTATTCTGAGGATCGGGGGGAAAAGAAAAGAGTTATCATACTGGCAATACACTAGGTGTGGAAACAGATAGGTGTCTTTCCAAACGGAACCGGATCACACAGGGCGTTTACCAAGGTTACTGGAACTTCAAAAGAATTACGATTACTTCAACATGGGCCTTTGACCGCCTCTGCCATAAAAAAAATGTGATGTAAAGCAACAGAATTGATACATTATAGTCTCATGGAGACACAACAAGACCTGTTGAGCTGAGAACCTATCTTCCCGAAGCCACCAAAAGACCAGGCCCGATTTATAATCATACAGAGGTTCGTGTGAATGTCAGGTAGAGAAGGCCGCACTCCTAAAGTGAGCCATAGACCCAGAATGAGCTGCAGACTGGTGCATATCTCACGTCACCTTGGATACCGGCGTTAACCGATACACCACGCGTCTCTCGGCAAGCTGTATATCTCTCATTTCTGATTCTCTGTGTGTTATCTCTTTGGATATGATCTGCCAAGTGGCGAGGTGACCTGTCACATAAGGTATGCTTAGACGAATGGCATTGACACCGCCATATAATTCGGAAATAGTTGAGAAAATTTGGCCAGAGTTGTAGAAGTTCTAGGGCCAAGTTCACTAAAGAATTTTCAAATTCATGATGTTTGCTGGGATTTCACCGTACTCTTTGACACCCACCCACCACCTGCCATCATTGTGCTCGATTTTGACGATATGATGGCGGCTGGGTAATTGATACTGATTCCGTCTCGCTCTAGGATCCGCCAGAGTTCTCCTCAGTGAACCAGGTGTGTTATTGCAGCATGCCACCAGACCAGGGATGAACTGTTCAGATGCATGTGGTGGCTTGCAGTAGCAGGTAACAGAAGTACAGTATGGTTGCAGTCATCAAAGCGGTAGTTCGGCGATTACATACAGGTACCGGAGTGATCGGGCAAACCCGATATTCAATGCTGAAGCAGTCAGAAAACATCCATGTCGGTTTATACCGGCTGAGGAAGCGCTTCGACCAAGTGTTGGGAGGCTGCCTGCTAACGCAAGATGCAATCTAAAGATCCAAGTTTCTTTTTCTCAGCCCCGGCCATTGATCCTTCGACAGAGGACCATGACGACTCATTGGCTGCAGGATCTTCTGCCTTGTTGGAATCAAGCCTATTATTCGAAAGGGGAGTTGGTCTCTACATAGCTCTGCAGGTTCGAGGTAAACACAAAAGGGGAGGCGAGGACTATACAGTAGACCATTTATGCAAGCCATTAGCAGGCGAAGACATTCCCGTTTAAAAAAAAAAGCCTATTGTGACAATATTGCTTACAGTATTTGGTTTGACAATTCTCGGATTGCCAAAACGAGCAGCCGAGCATGTTGGCCCAGGCCGTTGATAGACCTGACGAAGTTGAATAGCGAGGACCATTGGTGCTTTCTTCGGAACCGATGGTCTCATATCGCCTAAATCAGTTAGCTTGTTATGTACATGGCAAAAATAACGTTATCCGTTGTACATTGTATACATAAGGAAGAAAGCGCATAGAGCATAGAAATGGATGATGGCGTTGGTCTTGGTCGAGTGGAAGAAGATCTATACATGACATCTGCACCAGTGAGTTGTGACCAGGAGTTGACAGCCTGCAAGATCTCGCCGATTCGTCACCGTGCTCATCTCATCGAATCAAAAGCTGTCAACCCCGCAAACCCGAGGCATGGTGGGTGTTTCTGGCTGAGTCCTGGCCTTAAATGTGTTCTTGATAGGCTACAAGCAAATAGCACTCTCCTTGACCGATATGCGCCTGTCTCAGCCAGTCTAAAAAAAAAAGGTAGGGCGTCGGTGGTCTGTCGTCTGTGTACCTGCGAAACATCAATGGGTCCTTAGGGATCAAGGCTGGCTTGTCGATCAAAGCGGCACAAGCTTTGCCCATTAATGGCAATAGAAGATTGCTGACCAATTAATGCTCTTTGCTAACGACGAAAAGAGTGAACGTCGTGACGTTTGAACCTGCCACAAATCTCGGTGAATTTACTACTGAGGTATGCTGTTGAAAAATATGCACAGATCATATATAGATAGCCGCGTTCAACGCTGTCTCTCTCGTGACATCGTAAACATGAGCAAACTACATACCTAGGATTCATCAGAACTAGTCTAACCATACCAAGGTAGTTGCCAATGTAGACTACCTACTGGTACCTAGCCAGTACCATAGCTTTGGTTGAAGAGGTTCTCCATAACTCGACCCATATTTGTTCCATGTGGCATCTTCCCCCAGCTTTACATTGTATAGCAACATTCGCACGGCTTAGGGAACCCTTCGGCTTTGTTCGTAATCTCGCAGCTCCTCTCGCAGCAAGAGGAGAGCATCCTACGATCTTGATGCACTTATTGCCTACAGTGGTTGCCAGTTATCAAGGACTTGTACGGAGTATTGTAGTTCACTTGAATTCGCCCCGTTATGGCGATCCTGCTCCCGCTCCGCCCCGCCCCGCTGTCGCATGCTTCAAGGCCACAGGCCGCAAGTGTGCCGTACACAGACTGTTTGTCATCTGCACAAGGTGCAAGGACGTGACTCTGCATCGCTTTTCACCTTGCTTTTTCTCGACATAGGCACTAGTTCTTCCCTGTCCGCATCTCGACAAAGACCCACATACGGAGAGACACATGGGTAAGCTGAGAGACTCCTTTAAAAGTCAGTGTCCGTGACATCCCCTTCTTTCAAGTTAAATATATGCCTTTTGCATACGGATGACACAAAGAGAACCCCAGTAGCTTGATACTCACTTACTGAACTACCAAGCCATATGCTTCATCCCTTTCGCGAAGAGGTTCCTGTCTGTCTGTCGACAATGCCACTCTAACACTACTTCAATGGATCGGGATCGACCACCAACGGCATAATGCACAGCACGGTACCTAAGGAGCTGCCCGAGACCTTTTCGTGCGTACGTGCGTGTGTAAAAGAAAAAGCAAAGTTGATGCCTCTTCATTCACTGTAATCAATTGGCGTTGCGCGCCAACCAGCTTGTCCCGTCAACTAAGGTATCGTGGAGCTGCAGCGGCATCAGAGCGTCAAGCCAGTGTGACTGTGTGTGTATAGTTTGTTAGCGCTATCTTCCAATATCGGGCTTTGAAGGTCCTTGCTTTAGTCTCGGACGAAGTATATGCCCTTCATCACATGCTATAAAACATGCACCTTATCCTTTCTTCTGGAGTTTGTCGTGCAAGTTACTTAGTTATTGGGCTGATGCCCTTATACCATTGCGTCGCAAACAAAACGTCGAATTATGAGCTCAGGTACTTGGCCTATTCTGCTTCTGTCTCTTACCATCGTCTCAGACTCAACGGCGTGGGCAAGCGAATTACATTCTGCGGTTCCGCCAACGACACTAAAATAGACGCTAGCTCCCCGCGTCTTACCTTACTTGAACTCTTCAGTTCCTCTCTTCTGTTTGACCTTGAGCTTCCACCTTATTTGTTCAGCGATTAACATGGCGTTGCTCTAAGAAGTTCCTCTCAGGCGCGTGGTTTCTCGAATTGCAACAAGCGAAAGACACGATAGGCATTTTAACCTAAACTGCCTAAGCTCAGAACAAATCCTCGCTTGCATCGCTGAAGCCTGCAATAGGTTCTCCTGGAAGACTGGCTGTTGTCACCCAGCTAGTCGCTGCCATTCCTGTGCATCCACAAACAGGGTCTTGGATGGAGCCACTAAGTCGCTTTTCAAGCCTCGATCTACCTGTACGTGGGCCATAAAACCACTTCAAGTTCGATCCGCCAATTTGAACCATCAATCCTACCCCCAATTATTACCGACTCCTCGAACCCAGCAAGTCCCTTAACACGATTGCTTCGCCGCACCTCACGGCCTCCCAAGCATTTTGCTGGGATCTACGGGCCTCCCGCCGCTCGAGGTCCCAGGAGCAGGAGTCCATCCGCTCCGCCGCCGCAAACCGGCCCCGCGCCGACTCGCGCAATCCGAAGAACGGGAGATGGACAAGCAACAACAGACTGTGCAGAAGAGCCGGCAGCGCCGCGAAGCCGAGAGAGAACGCAAGCGAGCACTCCGAGCGTACGTCTACTAAACCTTTGATTCACTCCGCTACTGTGCGTCGTCTCTGGCGCAGACAAACCGGAGCATGTATTTCTACGGCCCTCTCCTTCCCCTCAGGTTCCGGATGTGACCAGCTCTGAATCACTTGCCTCCCGCTTATGTCCCACCGTCATTGACTGTTCTGGTTTCCACATGCTGATTGACCGTGTTCTCTAGCTGCGACGGCTGCCGACGACAGAAGGAGAAATGCGACGGTGGTGTACCATGCCGAAGGTGTACGCGCCTGCATCGCCAATGCGAGTTCCTAGGCCCGACTGCCAGAGATGCCGAAGGAGGTGATGGCGCATCGAGGTGAGTCGTAATAGCATCGCCGCATACCATTCCATGTTTTCAAGTTTGCTGACGCATATGAGTTTAGGAATCGGCCCGGTCCAGGCAACGCTGAGCTCCTTCAGCGCGCTTCTTATATGGAGAAGATTATTGCCCATTATGCTGGAAATGTCTCTCTTGATACGGAATCATTGAAGGCTATGGCTGAGTCCATCGACAACAAGAACTTCGACGCTAATCAACTTAAACGACAAGCTCCAATTATGGATTCTCCAGGCTCTGACTTTCTGGGGGCAGAAGATGAGAACTATACTGTCCAGCCACTGGATAATAACACTACCCGTAAGATCGACTACTGATATTCAACATCCACAAGTAACTAACCAATATCGCTCATAGACTACTCAGGCGAGTTCTCTCACTGGAATTTCTCAATGAGAATCAAACAATGGATTGAACAATGCGTACCAGAGCGCCATGTATGTTGCTCCAGCCTTGTTTTGTAAGAACGAATAACTTAGATCTTCGCTAGGATGCACCAGGCCCCCTCAGTTTCAAAGAGTATTATCGAGCCGAAGAGCTCCAGTCAGCGAATAACACGCAGGCATCACTTTCTGCACTGCCTCCTCGATATGTCGCCGAGTTCCTGGTCCAGGCTTTCTATAAGCATGCCGAGACCAACTATTTCTATGTTGAGCGTGGGTGGCTCGCTGAACAGATCGACCTAATTTACCAAAACCCTGGGGCTTTATCTCGTCGCGAAGTGGGGACGCTCTGCATGATTTGGATCATCTTTGCGATTGGAACTCAGTACGCATATCTCGATTCGATCTCAGGAAGAGATGCCCATGGCAAGTCGAACGACTCAAGCCCTTTCTCCGAGGATACAATAGGTGTTATGTTCTATCAACAAGCCTGCAAGCTCGTTCCTGATGTCATCACTGTTGCATCACTGGAGAGTGTCCAGGCTATTCTTCTCATCGGCATCTATACCCTACCACTTGACGCCTCAGGACTATCGTACATTTATCTTAACCTCGCGGTAAAGCTCGCGATCCAGAATGGCATGCACAGGAAGTGGCCTGCCGGGGGACTTGATCCTTACGTTCGCGAAACCCGGAACCGTGTATGGTGGACAGCCTATACGACAGAGAAGTATGTTTATTGACTGTATATTTGACTTCCTGGAAACTAACCGCTGCAGACGGGTTGGTATCTACCACGGACGGCCTTTATCTATCCTGAGTAAAGATGTCGATGCAGAGATGCCCACTGATCGGCCGGACATTATGCCATCAAGCCCTACAAATGTTGCGCACATGCTTGCAACGTTGCGGCTGAATCAGGCGCTTGGTAAGATTGCGCATGAGATGTATGCACTTGCACTATTCTGAGCCGTGTTTTCAAGAAGCTAATGGTCATTGGTAGCTCTGTTCTTCGAACCGCACAGAAACATGAGATGAATGAAGGCTTGCAACGGGTCATCGATATGAAGGAGGAGCTTCGAAGGTGGTGGGACGCACTGCCCGAAACCGCGTTCCACGAAGAAGTCAATCCTCAAAACCCTATTACACGTGCAGATACGCACCTCAAACTAGAGTATTGCCTGCTGCGAATGTACGCCGGGCGGCCCTTCATCTTACCTCGTGAAGTCGTGCGTGGTAACGCGAGCACGTCGAGTTCACCCGCTGATTCAAACAACCAAAGACCCAACACACCTCATAAGTCCAATCCTCGGTCGATCCTGGTTGCGGACTGTGTGGAGGCTGCATTGACCATAATCGACACATGCCATCTTCTTCAAAGCACGATTGGTCTTGCACGGGCATCATACACGGAATTCAGTTCTTGTCGTGCTGCTCTCCTGGTCATCATCACACAGTGCCTGCAAAAGAAGACGGATAGGCTACGTGACGCTCTGCGCACTGGTATGGCTATGATCAAGGAGATGTCAGCGGGTGGAGAGTCGGCCCGTTCTGAAGCATCCCTGATCGAAGTTTTTGAACGTGCTATCTCGCGACTTGATGCTACAGCTGATTCCTCCGGCCGAGAAACCGACTACTCGCGGTTCAAGAAATGGGAATTGCTTTGGAAGAATGACGTGCCTCTTCAGGACTTCAGGCAAGAAGAATCACCCGAGACTTCCTTGCCGCTACCTCAAAATCCAAATGCATTTTGGAGAGGAAGCACAGGTACGACTGCTCGACCTGGTATGCCAACGATGCAGGCTCCGAGCCCTTTTGTGGGAATGGATGCCAACTTTCCCTCGGTACCCCAGGTCATGGATGAATTTTCTACGCTCTTTGGATACGGGTTCGGTCCTAGTCCTGACAGTATGGCCGGCACAGCTAACGGAGGCATGTGGATGGGCCCATGAAATTCCACGCATGCCTCTTTCAAGTGGATTACTCCACGTTCTTGAAGGAGAATAAAGGATATATCACAAGTCGTTCGGGCATGTTTCCATTGCTGTGGCTGTACGGCTGAGATGCCGGGAAAGCATACCATCGGAGTATCAGACTTGCCCAGCCGACGTACTCATTGTCAGCATAGCTCTGCTACGGGACAATATTCTATGGAGGGCCGGATAACAACAAGACTGCTGGTTTGAGGTACAGCATAACTTCCGGTGTTTGCTCGCATTATCAAAGCAATCTTGGCTCTGTTGTACATTATGAAACATAAGGCCATTGCCTCACTCTTCGGGCACCATGACCTCATCAGCTGTCTTCGGTTCTGTCCTGCCAAGTCGGTTTCAACAGAACGGATATTGCAATAGCAAACACGCGGGCTGGAACGCCACTGCTTGGAAAGTATGAGGAAACACAAATCGTATTTTTCTTTCTTTCTTGATTAACCAATACCACTGGTTTTAATCTAAAACTTGTTATATTTCTCAAATTGCCTTGAGTACTTACAAGCAACCGCCACGAGAGGTCTTTGACCAAGGACCTCAAACTCAACGGTGATGAACGACAGTTTGTACTGGCGCAAGCCAGAAAGAAGGAGATCAACCTGGTGAAAAGCAAGTGCACACTTTCGCATACCAAAAGTGAATACTCTAGTTATTCGCACCGATACCATTGCGCATCCTTCAAATCCGACAACCTACCTCTATACCCAATGCACTCAAAGCCTAATGACTAGAAGGGGGAAAAAAGCAGGAGATGTTTATGGCGACAAGGCAAGCATCATCATAGACTAGGCTGATAAATAAACTACTGTTACAAATTCCGTACCCGTACACGAAACCGCCATGGTAATATGCATCTTTTCACTGTTGGCTCTTAACCAGCCCATTTATACAAGGAAATGAGTGCTCTAGGCACGCTGTGTCTGTCGCTTCTGAGATCTGCGCATCTCTTTCTCTCTCTCCTTCTCGAGGTATCGCTTTTGCGCCTTTGCATCAAGACCCTTGAGCTCAGCATCACGCTTAGCCTTGCGGGCCTTTTCCTTCTCAAGAAGGAGTTCCTCTTGGCGTTGGCTCTCAGCGGTCTTCTTAAGCTCACCGATGGCATGCTCACGGGTGCTGCGGACTTTCTTGGAAACCTCAGGGCGGAAATGGGCAACCTTGACAAGAACATCGGGAAGCTGGAGAAAGTGAGAGAAGAGAGGCAGAAGATTGTCGTAATTGCCATTGGAAGGGAGGGCGTACTTCAGGAAGAGTCGCTTGCGGGGAGTCGTCTCCTCAAGGGTAGCAGGCTTATCGACAGGCTGATCGGAGATAATTAGGTACTCGAACAGGTCACCAGCGGCTTGAACAGCGGCAATGAGCTCAGGAGTAAGGAGCGTGTCAGTGATCTCGGCGCTCTCGCTCATGACAGTGAGCCAAGCGGGAAGCTTAGGGTTATCCTTGGTGAAGGTGAGAGACACATCATATCGGTCGTCGCGGACGCGACGCATGACGTCTTTGTGCACAACACCCCAAACAAAACCATCGTAGGTGCTCTTAGCATCCTTGGCGCGGATTTCAGAAGCGCCAGGGGCAGAGGGGACTGTAAGACTCTCCTTGCCATCAAAGGGGTAGGTCAGAACCTCGACGGCATCCTTAGGCGCATCAACAGTCTCGACGAAAAAGCTTGCGACATGCTCGAAGCCGTTGACAATTGGGTTGAACTTCTTGGTCAGAGTGAGCTTGAAGTCGGTGAAAGCCGTGTTCTGTCGACCAGTAGCGTACGTTGCAAACTCAAAGAGGGACTTCTCCTTGATGAGTGTATCGGAATTGACATCTTCGTTGTCCAAGGTGGGTACACCACCGAAGCCGACAAGAGCATACTCCTTCTGGAGAACGGGGGCATGAGCGCGAATCCAAGCCTTGGCCCTGGAGCGATTGCGACGAGCGCCAATCATATGAAGGAGGAAGATAAAACTCGAGATGAGGAGAATGATGCCCTCAAGCCTAAACTCGGAAAGGGAGTGACGCTCGTGGACATTGTACCACTTGGTGTATGGAACAGCCGTAGCGGCAGCGGCAGCAGCACTTCCAGCTGTCGCATCCTGTGTAGCGGCCTCAGGAGCTGGATTGGGAGCCTCGGCGAAGTCTGCGAAGTCTAGGCGAGGATGCCGCGTGTCAGTCATGATATTCACTTCCACTCTTTGCGCGTCGCAATATTGCGCAATTGTCAAATACTTAAAGTATTTGGTGATACTAACCGGAATCTGGACTCGCAGGCTCGGGGGCCTTTGCACCTCCAAAGGCGTTCTTCAAGAAAGATGCCATTTCGAGTCTTGGGCAAGGGGATTAAGAGGTCGTGGCGGAGGAGGGGAAGAAGCGAAGAGAGCAAGAGGCCACGGCGTAAGGAGGCAAAGAAATAGGCGATGTGGGTGATGCGGAGAGCTTACCTTCCACTAGCTTGGCAAGGTGGAGACGAACCCAACTGATGGCATCTTGAGGCTAAGCTGTAAAGGGCATCTGAACTCAATTGTTGATTACCTAGCTTCTTCATGAGTTTCCTTACTAACATGGATATATCACCAGAGCTGTAAATACTTGGATCAAGACAAAGAGGAACGCTTTGACCGTTATAATCCCGGTATGGACTACATTGTGTGCCCAGTTGATTGAAGTCCCAGTAGCAGGAAAGTTGGCATGCACCATGCAAATTAATGCTAGCTATACATTGACACTTGAAGGGATTCAAATCGTGGATTGCGAAATTCCTGGTATTTTATTATCAAATTAGGTTATCGGCCTCACTATATTTGCGTTTTCATAGATAGTTCTTGGTGGTGTAATACCTTGCTTCTTTTCTTCTGGATTCCAATGAAGCCCACACAGCAAGCAAATAACTTTTCAAAAAGCTTCTGGGTCTCTAAAATTTGAACCGACAGACTTAAACTCCTTTGTAAACTTATAGCACGTCCTTTAATGAGGCTACCACGAGTTGGACGTCGTATTTTGTGACAGTAGGTATTTGCATTGTTACAGATATAGAGAAGCAAGGAAAATTGTGAAATGAATTTCCAGTGCCTAGGTTTGGACACACAAGAATGGCGTATACTCATTGTTCAGAAAGTCGGTCAGTGCGTGCGCATAAAATCTATTGAGATCATGTAAAACAGAGGCTGGATATCTGATCTCTGCTCACAGAGATGCCTTTGCCTTCAAAGCGCCATCCAACACCCCATCAAGCCATTTCGTGATATGCTGGTTCACAGCCTCAGAAGCCTGCCATAACGCCCAGTGAGACGCTTTGACCTCCTCTCGAGTTAAGTTGGCAAAGGCCGAGTCCATTCCCTTGGACATAGACGGCGGGAGAGCCGAATCATCAGTTGCAGTGATAAATAAAGCTGGCATCTCGAACTTGTGGCCACCCTTCTTGGCCACCTCTGCATCGTCGCGGTGGTTGAGCTCCTGCATGCGGTAATAGTTTAGAGGGCCACGCAGCTCAGGGGGTGCTTTCGAGGCATATTCTTTGGCATAGTAGTCCAGCTCCTCCTTACTGACAAGTGGCGAGGGGCCGAGTTCCGGTAGCTTATCGAAGTAGATACCATCCTTGGCAGAGAACCCAAGATCACCACCGGGTGTGCGGCCGCCATACAGGGCATTCAAGAACTGCCGGATCTTTTCCTCTCCTTGGAGACGCGATTGAACCTCGGGGCCCTTGAACTGTAGCTGATAGCTAAAGTTGAGCAGATGGCCACTCTGAATGATAGCTTCGAGGGGGACAAAGGTCTCTCTGGGCTGCATGTAGGGTGTGCAGACACTGAAGACACTCTTGATCAATTGAGGATACCAGCAGGCGGCCTTCCACACAATAGCACCACCCCAATCGTGTCCACCAAGAATGATCTGTCCATCCTCTCCGACGTACTTCCGAGCCAACTCGTTAATGTCGGCTGAAAGGCTCTTGTATGTGTACTCCTCAAGCGACTCTGGAGCATCAGTACCGCCATATCCCACCATGTCTGGGACAATGACCCTGAATCCTAGGGACATAAGGTAGGGAACTTGATAGCGCCAGCCAAATCCAAGATCTGGAAAGCCATGGATGAGAACTATTGTCTCCAGCGGGGTACCCTCAGGCTCTCCAACAATGTACTTGTAGTTTTTACCCCGAATCTGGGCAGTCTCGGTCTTGACCCGAGAGTCGTTTGGCGCAAGCTTGTCAGGAGCCATACTGAATAACTTGCCGTCCCGTGTTCTTTGTGCGGTCTGTTAAGATTGTTAATGGTTGTAAAGCTCGAGGTTTAAATGAAGTTGCTTGCCCGTGTGGGGGAGCCAGTTGGTGTTGAATTACATCATGCTGGAAAACAGTACTCACTTTCGCGTTGTGAATGACTCGTAAGTCCCTTGTCCAGCTAAATTCTTACGAAGAAAGTACCAGTCACCTGCAACGACCGAGATCGCAAATGTATAATAAGTTCTGTTAACTCGAGACTGCACGGCGCAAAACCACTCTATATAGCACAAGTTTGATCCTGGCCAGCTATGATGGATGTGCTGTATGTAGGGTGGAGTCCGAGTAAACCGAGGCATGAACGGGAGGACTTCCTAATTTAGGATAATTGGACTGCGAATCGCGGCTAAGAGGTACATATCCAGATATCTTCCCACTGTTGCTATTGCGTTACACCAACCAACGAAGCATACGTTCGTCCTCGGCATGTTACATAACGCAGTGTAGGTCAATGGTGGACTGACGGTGGAGGCGCTGAAGCGGTCTGTCCGAGTCCGAGTCCGAGGTCGAGTAGGTAGACAACAAGATAAACAAAATAATAGGTAAGAAGACAACCCCGATCCAACTTCCATAGGGTATCAAATTGTATTAATAGTAAAGCAATCGGGCTTAATAATAAAGATCCAACAGAAAGCGCCTTCCTTCATGAACATGAGATCTCTACATTCCCTCGTGAATCCGAACATAGGTAAGTTGTGCAGAATAACCTAATGAGATTTCCTCCTCCAGGTCAACAAGTCAAAACAAGACAGAAGTCTGTGCACTGCGTCCAAATGAACCACTCCAGTGACAATGATCAGTAAATCACCATATCTTCGTCAGCTTCCTCCAATACATCTGCCGACTCATCGTGGTGATGGTCATGATCAGACGCCTGAATCGACTTCTCTTGGCCATGTGACGATTTTTCGGGCCCATTCGTGTCTTTGGAGTCGTGATCCAAGTCCTCCCTTAACGACGCTGTTGTCTCTATCGGTTGTCTTCCTCCTTTCGCCTGTCGCCCTTTTCTTGCGTTCAAACTTTCAACTTCGCGCTCTATTGTGAGCTTGGTTTGCCGGACCTGATCGTCTATTGTATCTTCTTGTTCTGCAGTGAGCTTCCAAGGGAGATAGTACTGGATGTGTTAATATCAATTTCGAAGCGATAGATGTTTGCGTCAACATACGATATGCGGCCTTGATTTTGTGCGTAGGTACGAAGCCATCGCAAGCATTTTGGTATGCTTGCTATGCATCTATGCAATCTTGTCAACCAAACAGTGCAGCAATTGGCAACCCAGCGGTCAACTTACAACCTCCTCATCGAACGTTAGTTGTTCGCCTCTCCGAATCTCAGTGAGTCGCAGTCGCTTCTCCTCACGCAGCCTATCTTCCTCAATGTTCTGCTTTTGTAACCGGTCTTGTTGTCTGCGTTCTATCTCCAAACGGCGTTTCTGCTGCACACTGCCACTTGTCTGGCTCAGAGTGCTGAGAAGACCCCCGAATAACCGCTTCCCGCGTCTCTTCTCTTCTTGTGTCGCGTTCTTACGGCGATCTATGTCGACGTCTGGAGAGTCTCCATATGAATTGTGGCGGTTTGGAGATGAGTTCCTCTTCCGTGGTTCGCTTGGTGCTTCGCGAAAATATTCGTCATGTTTCGTTCGTTTTGGGGAGAGTTCGCTGGCGTTCATTGAAGCCTTTCTTTTCATGGAGTTCTCGTTCGGTGCATACTGAGACAGTGTATCGTTATGTTGCACGTGGTCTGCTTTGGTATCATCCAAGGGACGGAGTCTAGAGTAAGGTTAGTAAGGTACAGAGAAGAGCAATTCGGGTTAACAGCACTCATTTCTGGATTCCATCTTTGATCATCGTTATAGAAGTCTAACTATTCGCGCATAGTTAGACATAGAATCAGCCTATTCAACTGTACCAAACAGGATGGAAAAGAAACGTAGGCTGAAGCTTGGTGATGTCCCTTGTCAAGGCTGAGAAAGGTGGGGAATGTGATGTCGTGGGAAGTCGCAAGAGCTACAGTCCCCCACCGTTTTGATTGGCTAGCAGCTCTTTCGCCCCTCGAAGCTGTCAGAAACGCTTTCACAAGGCTGAGAAATCTCCAATCTTGAACTTTACAACATTACGCCGGAACTTTGCGCCCTTCTCTTTTCCTCAACATATCACTAATTCTGACCGCGTGTCTCACAACAAAAGCTCATACATTGTTTCCCCGCCCCATCACAGCCATGTCTCGCCATCATCCGTAAGTATCCATTGGTTCTGTCTTTTTATGATAGCAGCTCAACTAACTGTCATGCAGCGATCTTGTCATGTGTCGCAAACAGGCCGGTATTGCCATCGGTCGTCTCTGTGATAAGTGTGATGGCAAATGCCCAGTTTGCGACTCCTACGTTCGCCCCACGACGCTCGTGCGCATTTGTGACGAATGTAGCTTCGGCAACTACCAGAATAAATGCGTTGTGTGCGGTGGTGAGGGCATCTCGGACGCGTTCTACTGTTTTGAATGTACTCGCCTTGAAAAGGATCGCGACGGATGTCCTAAGATCATAAACCTTGGCAGTTCGAGAACAGATGTGAGTAGTCCCTGGACGATTGTAGCCTGGCTTAGCAGCAGGGTGCTGACAATACTCTTCCCAGTTATTTTACCAAAAGAAAACGAATCGTACAACGCAATACTAGCCGAGTTGTGGCCTGGGCTGGCCGTACATTATGGTGTTTGGTTGATTCATGGTCAACTTAGATCTGTCATCACAGGTGTTTAGGCGTAAAAGGGAATATGAAAACGCGTTTGTCTTCCTGAGCTACCTAGTAATTACAATTGACTAGCATGTTCCTTATTCAAATTTGCCAGAACTCGCCCCTGAGAATACACTACGGTTGAAAAGAAAGGTTCTACCCAGACTCCTCGTGACACATGAGATACTAATAAATAATACAATGGAACGAATTGATTAAATGTAACTGACCTTCACCCCCATTCCAGCTGTGCCCTTGACCTTAGACCAAAAGACCGCAAGCATTCTCTTCACTCTCTCCCGAATGTTGGTGTTACTCAACATGAGAATCAAACCCATAACAAATGCCAGAAATTTCAATAGGAACATCGGGTTCGAGTTTAGCGAGGAGCCCAAATGTTCGATAATAGTCCGCAGTTGTGTGATAACCATGGAAGCGCGTGATGTAAGAGTTGGAGCCTGTGAGACTGCTTTGCCATTTGCCTTGGGTCCTGCTTGATTCGTCCCTCGGGGCCTTGACTGCCTCGACGACGAAGATGATGGAGCTCTGGCCTTCCGAGGTCGAGTTGACCCGGTATGGCTAGCTGTGTCGTCAATCCCGTAATCAACCTCGCTCCCTTCGCGCTTCAGACGCTCCTCTTCTATCCGCTTTCTTTCCTTCTCTTCATTCTCGGCGCGCAGTCTCTTCGCCTCCTCAATTTCTCTCTTCAGCTCATTCTCTTGTCGTTGGCGCTCCTCATTCTCAAGTCTTTCCTGTTCTTGCTGTTCATCGTGGAGGCTTTGTAATGCCTGCAGGAAGGCTTCACGGCGCTCTTCGTCTAGGACTGAGCTGACGCTGATGAATTCACGAGCATAATCCCATTCGTTGTTGCGCAAGAGGACATGGAGGGTGTATAACTCCAGGATTTTGACACGAGCATTTAGATCTCTAGGCGTGTTGGCACCACTCGCCCCCTTCGCAGGAGACCGATATCGATTCGACATGGGCGAGCTCGTTGATTCAGCGAGCCGCCCGGCGACATCAAGATTTGGTGTGTTGGAGGCGGCCAGATAAGCCTCGAGTTTGTGCTGGTTAAGCTTCTGGTCACGGGCATGTGCCAACAATATTGTCGCGCTGCTTGAGTCAGTCCATGACTCAATTCGGCGCATTCCAAACGACTTACAGATTAATGACTACGTCGGAGTCAACATCGCCCTCCACTCCATGGTAGCCATTTGTGACTACCTCATCCCATATTTCTCCTTCGCGAACTTTGGTACACAAGGCTCTCCATTCTTGGTTTCCAAACGCATCCTTGCCCTCCTCGGGTTCTAACTCGACAATACCATTGAGGATAGTAAGATACAGGCTCCAGACCTTAATGCGAGTCGTTCTTGATGCTCGAGCAACTGGCGCAGGCTCGCCGTCGTCAACATGTTCGGGTGGAGTAATCAATGGGAGTAGTGTCGTCAGAGCTTCAGGCAAACGACGCGTGAGGAATAAAGTAGAGGCCTGTCGATAGGTCTTCGAAATTTGGGAAGGATGCCGTGAGGATGTAGAAGAAGCTAGAGAGGATATAGATGTCGATAGGAGGCTGTTTGACAGGCCAGAAGGTCCAGTTGACGATGACATCGCGGTCGGACTGTAAGCGGCGTGGTTGTTAAAAGACATGCTGACAGTTGTTTGAGAGCAATGGGATCAGAATCGCTAGCACGGAAGCTGCCGAAGCTTAAGATCGTCTTCACATAAAAGGCGGTAATGGTCTTTTAGAGGTGGCAGAGAGTTGAAGTTTGGATCGTATAGAGGACAAGCGGTATGTGACGGAAACGGAGCTGGGTGGAAGACTGGGCGACAAAAGGAGAAACAGGGCAAATGTATTGAATCACCCCAGATTCATGATTCAATTAAGCATCTTCGGAATAACAAGAGAGGTACGGGGACTCAGGAACGCAGGCAAAAGGCCAATTTCGGGACTCACGCGTCAGGGCCGAATTCAGTCAAGAAGGCCGTGACATGTGGTTTGTAGGGGCAACATAACAATTGGGAAGCTGGGAAAGCTGGGAAAGCTGATCAGCCAACCAGGTCAACGGTAGAAAAACAATCCAGTAATTTTAGCCTCGGTACGGGTACCTACTTCATGACTTCCAGGTGGGGGCAAGACTCCATTTTCAGCGCATCCCCCAGTTCCGATCAAGAGGAGCCGACAACGGCGGCTGAAGCACGGCCGAGGTTGTTGACAGCTCAAACATTGGACCTTTAATACATAAAGTAGTATTCAGGTACCGATGACAAGACTTCCTTGCCTGCCTGGATACAACAACGGCATATTGTATTGATTTTCTCAATAACTTAGTGAACCCATGAAATCTGATTATTGATTCTGATGCAGCTCAAGAGTCATTCGCTCCGAACTTTCTGAAGGGCTAAGCTCGGCATCTACTCCGCTTGTTGTATGTTGTTGTCTAATAAACGGGTATCTTCATTCCCCGCTGATCCAATGACCTACCATAGTACGGAGAGGTATGCCTTATTAAGGAACAGGAAAACTTTAGATCTTGATAGATGATATCAAAACAAAAGCGCCCTAAGCCTATGGCAA
This sequence comes from Fusarium fujikuroi IMI 58289, assembly GCF_900079805.1. Taxonomy (NCBI): domain Eukaryota; kingdom Fungi; phylum Ascomycota; class Sordariomycetes; order Hypocreales; family Nectriaceae; genus Fusarium; species Fusarium fujikuroi. The sequence goes on from NC_036624.1 coordinate 3,355,391, forward strand.
CTTACCCAAGTCTTTTTTGTCACTTACCTAGGATCGAGGTCCAAGGTTTTCTTGCCTCTCCTGGGTAAGGTAGGCTCGGTTAGGATACAGAGTACCAGCATATAGTCCAATTCTTCAGTAAGTCTCTCACGTGATCGGCATTTTGGATTCCCCAGCACCACCGTGCGCTCATGGTGCAATATTATCTGAGACAGCTGCAAACTTCCTAAAGTTTAATAAAACTAATAAAATGTAAATAAATAAGATCATACGAGGAAGAGCATCTCACGTGGTCAATCATATATGTACTCTCTTAAGAATGTATCTTTATCTTAATGAATCTTTACCCTATTCAGCAAGATCAGGTGTCCTGGGCAATCCAGTGGAAGATTAGCAAAACGATTAGCTTGGTGGGCTTTCGATGTGAAGAAAAAGACGCCCTGTAAATAGATGTTGTTTACATAAAAAGGTCATTGGTATTATGAACTCCACCCTAAATCAATCACCAGAACACCGCCCATTCTATCGTCCAATCTATCCCACACATGGCACCCCCAACTCATTGCCTTCGAGTTGACCTCCTAGCTGGTGCGCTCTCTTGCTTCACGTCCTTGATATCATCTCGCATGCCGATAATGCTGTCTTCTCTTTCAATCAGTGACTCATCAACACCATTCAGTTGTTCCTGGCGAACCCACCCCGCCTCAACTGCAAAGCATACCACGTCTGCAGCACAGCTGAAGCAGGGCAACTCATCTCCAGCATCTGGATCCAGGTAATTCCACATCTCTCGTGTCTCTTTCTTGAATCTTGCAAGCCCTTTCTTATCACCCTTGAAGTGGCTTATCAAGTATTCGTAGAGGTATGCCAGCCAAAGCACATTCGAGTATGGAGCATATGCGTCCCACGAGAGTTGTCCGTCAATACCCTCAGCGTAGGGCGTATCGTGAGATTCTGGGGGGAGATATGTACGGTCAGCACGGAGAAGGAATGACCTCATTCGGCGATAAACTTTGCATTGTGCTGCATGAGTACTGGTAAACAGGCTGAGATCTCTTTCGAGATCAAAGCCCACAGGTTTCGCATTTTCAATGGAAAGATCTTCACCACGAGACAGGCCGTAGTCTAAAATCGTAATATCCAGGCCTGAAAAGCCAAAAAAGCCCGCTGAAGGAGGACCCATGTCTCGAGGTGGCTTGACTTGCCGGATACATAAGTTACCCTCGTGAAGATCACGATGCTACTCAAAGTTAGTGGGATTACTCAAGTTATGTGCCTTGCAGGATGAACTACCTCAAACATCACAAGGTCCTCAGCTCTCGCCAGAGCAATAGCCTCCAAGAGAAATATATCCCATAGCTGGCTCTCGCTCGTCAATTTCCAGTCTTCTAGCGACGTTCCAGCATCTCCCAGCTCAACAACTAAGAAACGAGTATCGTCCAGATATCGACTCGGTGAAGGATAAAACTGTGCTCGGTCCGGGTCTTGTCGTTTCATCTTCTTTTGAAACGACTGATGTGTCTCCAGAAGCTGACGTGTTGTTTTACCCTGAACAACGTATCGCTCCTTATATACAACGAAACCGGGAATATCTGCCAGCCATTCTGAGATTTGCAACTCGCCCTGTACATCCTCTTCAGGATGAGGCTCTTCATCGACCAAGCCGGAGCGAATTTGAGCTTTGGTCTGTGGCTTTATGGGCGACGGCAGCCGAATAACCTTTATTATGCTTGTGCCACGCTCGTTGGTAACACGATATACCTCGGCGTAGGATGCTTCAGCAATCTTGTCAATTCTATCCTCTGGTGGACAGACATCCTCCCACGTGAGGATTCTGAGCTGTGTTTGCTGCGCGGCGGCCTCTGAGGCTATCTGAGCCTCTAATAATCTCGAAAAATCGACAGAGTCATCCTCATCATGTGGTGCGCCTAAGATTGGCTTTTTAGCCTCGGGAGTGTCTCTGTTCTCCGAGACTTTGAGGGTTGTGTCCCTCTTGATGTTGATAGCCTCGCTTATCTTCTCCGGAACAGGCTCAATGGTCGTTTTCGGCAATTTGGCCTTCGGCTTGGTAGCTGATTTCTCATCGAGATTAATTGACGAGACTTTGTTTGTTATAAGAGAGATAGAGTCCTTTGTCCCGTTTGGTTCTTGTTGGGGCCGTACTGGGCTTTGCGGTAGCTCGGCGAATAAACGTTCAGCTTTTGACCGTTTTGCTGGTTTTCCATATTTCTTAACTGTAGTACTCCGCGTCATTTCGATGTTCAAACCAAAAACAAAAAAAGGTATTATTAAGGTGTTTATTTAGATCCGCAGGTAGTCTGCATGTAATCGAGGACCACGATATAAACATCTTCAACCAGAAAGAATGGTTGGTGGGACAACGGGCCCACTCATAGGTGTTGTACCAGTGGAGGAACAGTCAGTTCTCCTGCTGGAGCTACAGTAAGTCTAAAGGTCAGTACTAAGATACCTTAGGACTCTCTAGAAATTCGCTCTGGTACAATGGCTCTGCATCAAATATCTCCAGTGGGTATAAATAAACGAATGAGATGGAGCCATGCAAGAACACATAGATATAAGTACATAGACATGATCGGTAGCTAGCACCCAGCCTCACATTGAAACGAACGAGCAAACGTGGGCCTGGGAGAAAGTGGGGCATTATATTATACACTTACCGGATCCGTCGAGGTGACGACGTAAAGGGGCTTGGTAAATGTGTTTCTCTGTGAATGCATTGGTATCCTGGCATGAAACGATGGCTGGAGAATGTACTGTCCAGCAGAATGTTCTATGTGAATGTACAGAAGATGGATGCTCTGTTAGTTCGAAATACCTACGCAGTCTCCTACGCAACTGGCGGACCCGGCATGTGGGCGGCATATTGATGGATGGATCGTGGCTCGTTTCTTGCCTGTTGGTGCTGACAGCATACCTAGCCATGAATAGAAACAATACGACAAATTAGAGCTCATAAGCGGACGTGGAGTAGCACTTGCGAAGAGGCGTTTGCTAGCCGAAGGACCCTTCCGCGCCAAAGACAGAATGCGAGAAGTAACTGTCTGTGGGCATGAACAAGTATCCATTAAACGCGTTGAATCGCTAGCAAGTCGAATTGATACTATGGAGAGTTGCTGATCTTAGGTTTCTTATCATACTGGCAGGGTTCTTTTATGGCAGACTTACAAGTATGCCCCTGAGTGTCCGTTCTTTAGCACTGTGAGCCTCCACTAAATTCAACTGGATCTGACAGCGCCAGCCCAAGTTGGAGCTCTCAATAGTAACCCGCTTTGTCATATTTCAAAATCCTTCTTTTCACCAAGTCTCTACCTAACACCTTTCCTAATCACTACATACCTACCTTTAAAAGACAAAAAGAAGGAGGATCCATTGGCTTTTATTGACTCGCCGCATCTGCTTCAGCTAAGGTAGGCAGCGTCTCTAAACCAGACACTTCAAAGACCTTTGACAGGAGTCGATTTGGCCAATCAAAGACTGAAAGCTGGCCACAGCCCATTCTTTTGAGCCTCGTCCAACGTCCCGCTGCACGGTCTCCAATCAAGTCGTCTAATAGAGAGCCTGCGCATGGTAAAAGGAGGCTGTGCATGTGCAATCCGGTCACCACGGCACTCAACCAAACCCCAGCCATAGAAGGATCGGATTCACAGACACTCATCCTACGGAGGACGGGGCAAGCTTACAGTGATTACTTTACCTGACCACTTGACCATTCGATTGGAGTTAACGAGTTGACGACACGACACCGTCTACTGCCATTGTCTTGGCTGTCAGCTTGTCGCTTGGCACCCTCCCACGCCGCTCGACCTCATCGCATCGTCGACATCAAATAATAATTGAGTTTTGCTTGCTCGATCGAACCGTTCATCGCGCAACATCATTTCATTAAATCCGCATGCTGGCAGCCGCCTTTGCTAGTCGATAGTCTAGCCTTCTACTGTCCGCCGCCATGGCTGGGCGACCGCCTGGAGGAGGTTTCGATACCGGACACACGAATAATCGCGACGATCTGTTACTCGACCTCGACAATGACCAACCTATTTACAATGGCGGACAGCGCTCCAATCTCAACGATGACGACCTGATGCGCTTTCACGAACAAAATCAAGACCCCCCGCCAGGTCGTACCTCTGTGTCCTATGACGACTTCGTCGGTGCTCGAGACGCGAATCACGCTTCGACCGCACAACCTGCCGGCGGGTTGGGTGTACCGCCCAGATCTGGTCCAGGTTCGAATCCCTACCTTACGAGACAGTATAGCCAAACTTCCGAACTCGGCAATTACCAACGCTACGCTGATGATTTCGATGATTATCCCGTCGAAGGCGACTCGTACTATCATCAAGATGGAGGGGCAAGAGTTGACGAGACTACCCCGGGCCTTGGTAGGAACAACGCGCGGAATCGAAACAGCGTCTTGGGCCTTGGTGGAGGGTTTATTGGTAAAGTCAAGAATAGGTTAGGCCTCGGTCAAGGATATTCAGAGATGGATCTGCCTCTGACAGAACCCGGCCATGAACGAGGAGATTCCGTTGGAGGGAACTCTCATCAGCCACCGCAGCAGGCTCAGAAGGGCAGGTTTGATATGGGCAACTTCAAGTTTGGATTTGGCCGATCGAAGCCGGATCCATCAACCCTTGGTCCTCGACTCATATACCTTAATAATCCGCCAGCCAATGCCGCCAACAAGTATGTCGATAACCATATCTCGACTGCGAAATACAACGTCGCAACATTCCTACCGAAATTTCTGTACGAACAATTCTCAAAGTTTGCCAACATCTTCTTCTTGTTTACTGCCGCGCTTCAGCAGATCCCCAATTTGTCACCAACGAATCCCTACACAACTATTGCACCTCTCATAGTGGTGCTTATTATATCTGCTGTCAAGGAATTGGTTGAAGACTACCGCAGAAAGCAAGCCGATAATGCTCTCAATACTTCCAAAGCGCGGGTCCTACGAGGTTCAACTTTCCAGGAAACGAAGTGGATCAATGTGGCCGTCGGAGACATAATACGAGTGGAATCGGAAGAACCTTTCCCTTCTGATCTAGTTCTTTTGGCTAGTTCTGAGCCCGAAGGTCTCTGTTATATCGAAACAGCAAACCTTGATGGCGAAACAAACCTCAAGATCAAACAAGGGCTGCCAGAAACTTCCTCAATGGTTTCACCCAATGAGCTTAGCAGGCTGGGAGGACGTATCAAGTCGGAACAACCCAATAGTAGTCTTTACACATATGAGGCAACTTTGACAATGCAGACTGGAGGCGGAGAAAAGGAATTTGCTCTTAATCCAGAGCAACTCCTTCTCAGAGGTGCTACTTTGCGAAACACGCCTTGGGTTCACGGTGTTGTAGTGTTTACTGGCCACGAAACGAAACTCATGCGAAATGCTACTGCTGCTCCTATTAAGCGTACCAAGGTCGAGAGGAAACTCAACATGCTTGTCCTCTTATTGGTAGGTATCTTACTGGTTTTGAGTATTGTGTGTACTGTTGGAGATTTGATACAGCGAAAGGTCGAAGGCGATGCTCTCTCCTACCTCTTTCTGGATCCCACTAACACTGCTGGTCAAATCACTCAAACATTTCTCAAGGACATGGTCACATACTGGGTTCTGTTTTCGGCACTGGTTCCCATTTCTCTCTTCGTCACCGTGGAGCTGGTGAAATATTGGCACGGAATCCTGATCAACGATGATCTCGACATGTACTACGATAAAAACGATACACCTGCTACTTGCCGAACGTCAAGCTTGGTCGAGGAACTGGGTATGGTTGAATACGTATTCTCAGACAAGACTGGAACCCTCACCTGTAATCAGATGGAGTTCAAACAGTGTTCGATTGCCGGAATTCAATACTCGGAAGATGTGCCAGAGGATCGTCGCCCAACTATGGTAGACGGCGTTGAAGTCGGTCTTTTCGATTACAAGGCGCTCAAATCTAATCTCGCCAACGGACACGAGACTGCCCCTGCCATCGATCACTTCTTGTCCCTGCTCGCAACTTGCCATACTGTCATTCCGGAGATGGATGAGAAAGGAGGTATCAAGTACCAAGCTGCTTCTCCTGATGAAGGCGCTTTGGTCGCCGGTGCCCTGGATCTCGGGTTCAAGTTCACTGCTCGAAAGCCAAAGTCGGTCATCATCGATGCCAACGGCCGCGAACTTGAATATGAACTTCTTGCCGTTTGCGAATTTAACTCAACTCGAAAGCGAATGTCAACTATTTACCGATGCCCAGATGGAAAGATTCGATGCTATTGTAAGGGTGCCGATACCGTTATTCTCGAACGACTCAATGATCAAAATCCGCATGTGGAAGTTACACTCCGACATCTTGAGGAGTACGCCTCTGAAGGTCTACGAACGCTATGCTTGGCTATGCGAGAAATTCCCGAGAATGAGTTCCAGGAATGGTACAAGATTTACGATACTGCCCAGATGACTGTTGGCGGCAACCGCGCTGAGGAAGTGGACAAGGCTTCGGAGATTATCGAGAAAGATTTCTTTTTACTCGGCGCAACTGCCATCGAGGATCGCCTTCAAGATGGCGTTCCAGAGACAATTCACACTTTACAACAGGCCAATATTAAAGTTTGGGTTTTGACTGGAGATCGTCAAGAAACCGCCATTAACATCGGGATGAGTTGCAAGCTACTCAGCGAAGACATGATGCTTCTGATCGTCAACGAGGAAACGGCAGTTGCTACACGAGACAATATTCAAAAGAAGATGGATGCCATCAGGACGCAGGGCGATGGTACAATCGAAACAGAAACATTGGCTTTGATCATTGATGGAAAGTCTTTGACATTCGCTCTCGAAAAGGATTTGGAAAAACTGTTCCTTGACTTAGCCATTATGTGCAAGGCCGTCATTTGCTGCCGTGTGTCTCCTCTTCAAAAGGCCCTTGTTGTAAAGCTGGTCAAGAAGTATCAAAAGGAGTCCATTCTTCTCGCTATTGGCGATGGAGCAAATGATGTCTCCATGATTCAGGCTGCACATATTGGCATTGGTATTAGTGGTGAAGAAGGTCTTCAGGCCGCACGAAGTGCGGATGTTGCTATCGCTCAATTCCGCTTTCTCCGAAAGTTATTGCTGGTTCATGGTGCATGGAGTTATCAGCGTGTCACGAAGACGATTTTGTTCTCATTCTACAAGAACATCGCGTTATATATGACCCAATTCTGGGTAAGTATGACACGAAGCCCCAAGTATGTAAAACCATGGCTAATCCTGGTGGCAGTACACATTCCAAAACGTATTTTCTGGTCAGGTTATCTACGAGTCATGGACACTATCCTTCTACAACGTTTTTTACACCGTTCTGCCCCCTCTGGCGCTCGGTATTCTGGATCAGTTCATCTCAGCTCGCTTGCTGGATCGATACCCCCAGCTTTACATGATGGGCCAACAGAACTATTTCTTCCGATTTAAAGTTTTCACACAGTGGATAGGCAACGCTATCTACCATTCTATTGTGCTGTACATTTGGGCGCAGCTCTTCTGGTATGGTGACCTTATCCAAGGAGATGGCAAGATTGCTGGTCATTGGGTGTGGGGTACGGCGCTCTACGGCGCCACTCTCCTCACCGTCCTAGGTAAGGCTGCTCTAGTCACCAACAACTGGACAAAGTACCATGTCCTCGCCATACCTGGAAGCATGGCCATTTGGTACGTGCTTACGGCCGTCTATGGCATCGTAGCGCCTATGGCAGGCGTGTCCATGGAGTACTTCGGTACCATACCAAGGATCTACGAAAGCCCTGTGTTTTGGCTTCAAACGGTCTGCCTCGCCATTATGTGCCTCTTGCGTGACTTTGTCTGGAAGTATGTGAAGCGTATGTACCGACCACAAACATACCATCATATCCAGGAAATCCAGAAGTACAATATTCAGGACTATCGACCCAGGTCAGTTGATTCCTCGCCACACCATGGAACTCCCGAGACTAACTAACGTACCTCAGAATGGAGCAGTTTCAGAAAGCAATTCGGAAAGTGCGACAAGTGCAACGCATGCGTAAACAACGCGGATATGCCTTCTCGCAAGCAGACGAGAGTCAAACACGTGTGCTCCAAGCATACGATACCACGAAGCATCGTGGACGATATGGTGAAATGGCCAGCTCAAGGCCAGCGGGCAGGTGACCGGCGGGGGAAGAAGGGGAGATGGACCATGAGCAGGTTTATTGAGAATGCCTGTGTGGTTTGCGTGACGAATACAAAATATTGGAGGGTTTACTCAGGAGTTGGATTGCCATTTATTTCAAAGCACCGGGTGGTCGTTCTGCTCAATCACCTTTTTCTGTACTATCCAATTATCGATGCTGAGAGCTGCGCGTCGTTGGCTCGATGAATTGAAAGTCGCATGATGTATATGCTTTTGGACATCTCGGAGAGGTGCCCAGACACCTTTCTTAGAACGAGCGAGAACGAGGATACGAAAAGGGATCTAGGCTGTAAGGAAGGAGAACGGCATGTTAAATTATGCTTTGGACATGAGAGGTACTATTCATTGCGTTACCTCCTTCGTGGAGGCCAGAGATGACTATGTTTTGGTCACATACCATCACCGTAACCAGCCACACCATCTTTCAACTGTGAATATTATTATGAGCAAAAAGATTTCTCCAATTTTTACTTCGAGTCCATCACCTCGACTTTGTGAAACTAACATTCTCAACATGCAGGGTCAAACTGTATTTCGTAACGAGCACTTCACATATATATCATTCGTTTCATGGCACCTAGGAACGAACATGTTACTGTACGGAATCATGTGTCTGAGAGCATGACACATCAACGTCTATATAGGTGCATCTGACCAGGCGTCCTTATTTGATCAGCAATGGTGACTAGACCCCCTGATCCACAGAAGGGTATATATCAACATTTATTGTTCGCCTTTTCTAATACAAAGATGTACATAACCCACACTCGGGAAGCTGGAGTTGTCCAAGGTACATAGTAGTTAAGTGACATCCAAGTGTGATGCTTTGCAAGAGTGAACCTTGAACTGGTGGCAGATGTAGGCCATGTCACAAAAGAATGCAATAGGATCTGAGACACGACTATCCTTTGGCAGTGATTTGCAAATAAGGTGTTACGTACCTGGACTTGATGCGCTGTCAAAAAGTTTCCCATAGGGATGGTAGAATGATCGACTAGTTTGGGCGATTGAGGCCAATGAGGATGATGAAATCGGAAGTGACTTTGATGTACAAGAGTGCTGGTATAGGAGTAGTTTTATAGCAGATACCATGTAGAGATGAGCGTCACGAGGCGCTCGGTTGATTGTATGAACAAAAAGTGCTCTGGATACTCTCGGTGACATCTTGTATCATCAGCCAGGCATAGCTTACAGAATGCTGTCTTACCATTCCGCGATTACGCATTGTGATTCGTCTCACTTTCTCGACTTCAGCTCTCCTCAATCTGTCGGACTCCCGAGCCTGAGAACGATCAGTTCGGCGAATGTTGGAGCAAGTGCTAGACCTCGAGTTTTGGTGCGCATAACGCATCTTCTGCGCCCGTGCCTGTGCCCGCGCCCGCGCCATCCATCACAAGAACTGTTCCATGTTACGCAGAAGCTTGACAAATTCCATCGTCGGGGCTGGGGGGCCTGGCTGATTGCATTGGCATTAGTGTTGACATGGCGTGGGGTGGAGAATGAAAATCCGGGGATCAAAGCGTGGAGAAAGACAGGGGAAACTGGAGGAGACCTTTCATGGTTTGAGGGGTCGCCAAGACTAATCTAGTTACAGGAAATGTCAAGGTCAAGGTCATGGAGCAACAAGGAAACAATGAGTGAAGTAACGGTACTTCATTGAGTCATTAGACTTATTCATTGTTCTATATTAGATGTTCTCCGTATGTGTATGTAAATGCCAGAAGAAGAAAATGTAGACCCCACGGCTGCTGACCCTCCGTTGCTGACTACCTATATGCAGATATGAATGTGATGTGGTTTTATGCATAGTTATACTCAAGCATCCTTCGCTGAGTCCACAAGAAAGCCTGCCAAGAATAGAAAATGTTCAAATTGTACAATTGCACAGGTACCCGTTCGCCAAATGCCGTTGCTCATGCTAATAATTTCGTAGCGATGCCGTGTGGTGATGTCGTCTCGTGCCTTGTTTGCTTTGCCTTGCCGTGCCAAAGCGTGAACCCACCCGCATGGTAAATGAAATCAATATACAGATAAGAAGAAAAAACGCAAGAAGCCCAGCCTAGCCCAAGCAGTCGCTGTCTGACGTCTAACTTGTCGCAGAAACCTGGGCGTTGACCCATGCTCCGCTTCAAATTAAGACTGATGAGCTATCTGTCTGCGGAGAAGTGTGTCCAGAACAGGTCGATGAAGTAACGGCTTGCCGAGTGTGTAAAATGACTAACAGCCCCATACAGGGTCTAATAGCAAAAATTATATGAGGATATGAAAATGGAAAACTAACATGGTAAACTCCGTCCCACTCTGAGATTGATAAATGCTGGAGATGCGAAAGAGAGAAACTTTTGAGCGCCAGGAAGACGGTCGGTAGGCACCGTCCCCGAATATGCAATGTGAAAAAAGAAACAATAATCTCAACAACAAAAACACACCGACCCATGTACTGCGTGCTGTACTCTGTTCGGTACCGAGTACGAAATGAGGGCCAGGAACTTGTTTTCTGAAGGCCCAACTCGCTCAACTTTCAGCCCCTGTTGCAGGGGCCGCTGAATGCCCCCTGTGAGCTTGATGCCAACCCCGCAAAGCCAGACTTTTGCAGTCCTATTTGGGTAGGCGAAACTCGCCGGGGCTCATGACTGAAGCTCCGACCGTGAAGTGAGACATCACCCGTCCAGCAGAACACTCGCCATTTAGCTTCGCTTGTGCTACCAGCCCTTCCAAGCTGTTCTTGAGTTCCACAATGTACTGATGTTTGTACAGACTCTGAGCGCACCAATCATCTACTGACCATGGGTGTCACCAGCTCAATGCTTCTGGGCCGAGAGTAGGTGCTGGGATGGCGAGAAGGGAGTGGTCGATCCATACCGCCTGAAGTTACTTCGTAGTTGTATCCACTACCTCCAGCGCCGTAGTGACCCCCGTCATATGTCGATGACAGATATGGGGCAGAAGGCCGGCTGTACGAGCTATATGGGCTGGTTGCTGCACTGCGGCTAAAGGGCCACAGGTTATTGGAGCTGCCTATAGGCGACGGAGGGCTCGGAGGCCGGACATTGAGAGAACGGAGAGCTGAAATGGCCGAAGTGTGTTGGAGTTTCGGTGCTCCGGTTCCCGGAGTGGCTGGTGGAGAACTCAAAATCATGGAGCTGGGCCGTGAAGGAGATGCTCGAGGGATGATGTCTTTGGGCTCCGAGTTTCCCGCAGAATGGAATGGATAGTTTGAGGACGCGTAATGACGGACCGAAGAGCTGGGCTGTGACGATGCGGTCTGATCAACTCTGCGGCAGCTGCAGTGTATTATTAGCATCATTCTGGACCACTATGGTTCAAGCAGGCAGGCAGGGCAAGGTCCACCACTCATGGAAATAGAACTTACTTGTCGGAGCAGTAAAGAAACATGTCGTCATGGGGGATGAATTGCTTTTCGCACGTCATACTAACAACCATGTCAGCAAAACTATCACTCGTCCATATGAATTGGTGAGGTGCCATGGTTGAAATGGTAGTTTTTGTTGTATAATTTCTGGACATGACAGCGCTGCCAGTGGCCCAGAAGCAAAGAAGCCTCATGATGCTCATGGAAAGCACTTAGAAACACTATGGGGTAACGTGAGACATACCAAAATTGTGGGAAACTCTCCCTTTCATCTTCCCAAGACTCTGTCCATTCCCGTTCACGTTCGCGCTGACTGCGGCCGAGTTTTTGTGGTGTGTGCCTTCGTGTCATGACGGGCCTCTTGTACTTCGCAGGATCGGTTGCGGTGACTGCTTTTCGCACGTCGGTCGCAGAGGAATTGGGCAGACCGTGGCCCGACTTTTTCCGGCTGTGATGCATCGCGTATAATTGAACAAACAAAATATGAAGGGATAAGGATGGAGAACTTTGATTGAGAAAAAAAACAACCCTCAAAAGATCCTGAGAGAAGGGGGGCCAGGTGATATGAGATGAGTACAGCACCAGTATAGCCTTCACCGTATGTACTTGGTACCACTGTAAATCAGTGGAGAGTGCAGATATTTAGGGCAGTTGGGGCTGCTCCGGTCAGGTTGAGAAACGCCCTTTCAGTGTGGTTCGACTGCGGGGGGGGTCTTATCGAGGCACTAAGCTCCAAAGATCCCCTGAACCTCACTATGTACTCCTTGATTCGATCAACAAGGGGTAGAACAAGGGAAAAGGTTGCAAAATTTTCCCTTGAGCTTGACCGCGTCTGGAGAAATTCCAGAATTGTGTGATAGCAGGGTGCGACAAAGTGGCAAATTGTGGTCGAAAACGCGCATGGGCATGTGCAAGGACGACAGGGCGATAAATTCCCCGAGTGCCTAGTAGTGTTGTAGATGGAGACGAACAATGGTTGAACAAACCGAGACTAACTGACTCAAAGTAGGGCAGAGTCTCCAAAATGAAAAGAATATCTGGTGTAAGTGAAAGACGAATTGGTCGATATCAGTTTTCTTTTCTATTCAAGATCAAGTTGGGAATGTCTGGGCAATTTAGATCTCGATGAGCCGAAAATTTCCTCCTGGTGAAAATCCACGGCTGAGAGTTTGACTCGACAGTTCGTTACCGCCTAGGAACCGGAATGTTGACGAAAGATCCGCCGCGTGGGGTAGATACCGTGCTGTAATTTGTTCGGCCACGGAAGAAGGCGGTATGTATAAATCGAATGTCGATTCGTGAAGCCCAGCAACGGGAACCAGGCGTGTAAGTGTCGTGTAAGCCAATTTTAGCCGGATTAATAGCCAGTAGTTGATGGGTAGTTTGAGAAAGAGCCGCTTTATTAGCGGTTATAGCTGAGTTTGTTCGTTGCGGAGCTCGAAGGCACGCAGAAGAGTGACAAGGTGGGTATAACTGGCTAGATGAATCCGAGAGACAGCTTGTAGTCTCGATGGAACAGACAGGACGTTGGTTTCTTTCAGGTGGGCGAGGTCGGGGCACACGATGCTAATAAATAAGGGACAAAGTTGGAGACACCTGGTGACTCGGGCCTTGGTTGTCGTGATTGATTGAATGATTGAATGAATGTATGAGTGAGCGAGGAGCCGAAAGCGGAGATGCAACGCCCGCAAGAAGTCAGCCAATAACCCGCCGCAATCGACCCTGAAAGCTGCGACTATCGGATTGCGCGACAGCTGGGATAAGGCACGATATAGATACTACTAAGCAATCCCTAGGTATGGAGACGTATGCGTAAGTCGCGAGACAGAGGCAATGCGTGAGTATTCAGTAAAAAGGTCGGAGGATGCACCGTCTGTCTCAGGGGGACTGATATGAGGTCTGCAGACGTCGTCACACTCTCAGCAAACGTGATAGTATGCCCGGAAACAACGATTAACGAGGGAGGAGGGAATGGATGCTTAGTATTGTCTGTAGATTGAATGATGGATGCTGACCAGCCCTCTCACAGGCAAGTTGGTGAGATTATGGATACCAGTGGAAGGCTCAGGTTCAACAAAGGATGTTGGGGTTACCACGGACCAGCCCAGCTATCTCTGGGGAAGAGGGCTCTCTTGTATGCGGTCACTTTGCTTAGGTACCTAAGGTAGGTACCTCAGAGGTAGTTAGATGATGTAGATAAACAACCACCAGCAATGATGGGGGAACGGCAATAGGGTTGCATTATCAGGTGCGAACTAGGGACTTGTCAATGTGCATTGGCAATAGGTAGAGCAACAGAATAGGTCATTGTAGCGCATCTAGCGCAAGAATGGCACATGATAACCCTCTTGACAAAATCAATCAGCCATATTTCGTCATCACCACAGAGAGCCATACCGCACCTCTATAAGAAGGCTCTGCTTGTCCCAATCGACGCTATGTTGCATCGCGGATGGGCGAATGCCAGGCACGCATCTTTCTGTTCAAACACTTTTGGGTGAGAGTGAAGCGGGCTGGTGTAGTTACCTACCTACCTTATGGAGTAGTACCTACCAGCAAGGAGGCGGGGGCGTCTGCGTTAGTAGATAGAAGTATTACTCGTTATCTTCCATTGGCATCCTTTCAAGGGTTCCTTTTTCAAGGGTTCCTTTTTCAAGGGTTCAAAAAAAGAAAAAAGTGGATTTGCTCGTGGAAAGTTGAGAGCAATTCATAGCCCGCTTTGATAGTCATCGTGTCTCGGCTGCTAGGATGGGGGGCAGGTGACGATGGCACACCATGCTATGGCACAATCGGCAATGATACAAACCTCACAATTTGGCAAACCGTCAAACTAAAACAATCCAAGGCAACCAAGTCTGGATTGGATCTAACTGAGGCAAGTACTTATAGTACCTACCATTTCTTGCCTGAGCGAGTTGAACTGAGGAAACTGACCCAGAATGGTAGACCCCTAAGATCCATACTACCTTGCCTCCTAGCCTACCAGGAAGCTACCTAAATTTCCAGGTCACCGTCCATATATCAATAGGTACAGAGTAGTAGAGGAAATGGTGATGAATCTATCCCTGAGTTGAGGTGCACAAAAGATATGCCCAGACGCGAGAGATGAGACAATATAACAGAAGGTAAATATGTTCTAAAGCTGTCAAAATATTTCTGTCATCCAAGATTGAAGTTCCAATGAAGGACCTAGGGGACTGGGCACCCATGAATTGCTGCTGGACTACTGCAGCTTCAGGCACGAGCCACAAAGCCCATAATACCTAGGTCCCAGGATATGGAATTCATTAGCTCGTCCTGTCCACCGTACGAGGCACGTTTCGCCGTCTCGATATGTGTATTGTCAGACTCTGTACGCAATTGCATCGTAACGCTCCATCAATTACGCAACGGAAGTAAGTCTTGTTCCTGACAGACCGCTAATCCAGTTTTCTGGCGCCCACCCTAATAAGTGACGTTTTTCCTAAGTGATTGTCCCGAAAGCTTCGCGGGCCGGCACATCTTGTATGTGCGGGAAGAAGGCCGCTAAGCCAAGGAGGGGCGCAAGTTCTAGCTACCCTGATGATGTGCATCCTTTAACATCCAATGGGTGATACATGCGTGGGAAAAGTCCCCGAGAAAGAGTACTGATAAGACTGCCTATCAGACAACCCATGTGGTGCCTCCAAGGGGAAACATGGATGATTGTGTGGCAGTCGTTGATCTACAGTATGGTCCTCGCATGCCAGCCTGGTGAAGATTCGACACAACAGTCGAGATTACGTAGTTCATTATGCCCATGGCTGCCATGATGAGTATTCCAACCCATGTGGTCGAATCTACCCGGAGCCTTCAAGGTGTCTGACGGTACACATTACCTACTGGATAGTAACGCCATTGTTAGATTCGCACTAGTCCACCGCTCCAAGCTTCTGTCATGTCTAAGCCAAGGACTCCACTACCCAAACACCCACTAAGCTTGTAGGAAGACCTACCTACAGTTCACGAAGCCTGTCTTGCCTGTGTCGATTTTGACGATTCGCGCTGTTATGCGCTACGTGATCACGTATTGAAACAAGTGCATATAGGTAGATCAAGTCGATGAGGCAACATTGTCGAAACATGGCATGCAACGACCGAGCCTGGAGCCCCGCCGTGACGGACAGACACTGAAGTTACAATTGATCAGCTTCCCCTCTCCTTGGTCTCTCGCAAGGGTCTTGACTCTTGTCATTGCCTCCGCCTCTTGACCATCCGCTATCGGCTGATCGCGGGTCATTAGCAGTGCTGCCCTGATCCGCTCTCTGAGTGAACGGTTCACCAGTTTGGCAAAGTGCCTAATCGTATGAAGCTGTTTCCCCGGTATGGAAGAATTAGTCTGTGGGGTCCGGTCTATGGACGCCGCAACTAACTTAGAGGCTCTATCTGGGGGTTGGTGAGATATGTACCAGGATAGGTACTAAACCGAGTCAGTTTGTGGACCTATATCAGACCAAAAATTCATATGAATCATTACGCAGGTTGACAGTTCGCTCCATTGAACTCGGCCCCGAAACGACTGCTTCGTTGCACTGATACAATCGAGTATTTCGATTCGCAAAGGGCTTTTTGTCACACTACATCTTAACCGCTGTGGACGGCAACCAGAGAGGCACCTAGGCTTTAAGAAGCCGCGTGGGATGTGGGGAACTTCAATGCCAACATGTCCAGGCTCCATTGACCTCACATCGTGCGTTTCGTTATGGCCCAGGAACTGATTCCGTTGGCCGGCTCCTTCTGATAGCTCCCGCTAATCGGGGGCTTGTGACTGCAATTACATGATAGAGAGGGTTGGATGCAACGGTCCTGTCAAAATGAGGCCCATCAGTGCCAGATCTCTATGAGCCCTGATTGTGATGCCCAATCAAAATCTGGGCACAGTCTGGGTGCTGCAGACAAAATAATGCAATCACAGCTGCCACTGATAACGATGAGAATATGGAACCTTCCGTGGGCCGTCAGGGTCGTACTATGTATTTGATGATCATTACCTAGGGTTCAAGAGCACCATGGCAAGCCGATTAGCTCGTTTGTTTGGGATTCTCACCTCTGAGGCAGGCATTTTTCGCTTCCCTTGCATCCAGGCTTCCATTGCATTTCATTTCATGTAAGGACCCGTTTTTCTTTTCAAGGTCAAGAGCCTCCACTTGAGGCTCACTAACAGCCTATGACCGCTTTGGTCTTGCGGAGTCGCTTTATTTTTAGCAGCCCCTTCGCAACTGTATCAAAGCCAATGGATACACCACGAAGCAAGGAGATAGGTAATTTCTTGTCTTCCTCTTCTGTGACCTTGACTGTATGGGGTTCTCCGACCAAGCTGCTGCTTCACTGTGACAGGTTCATTGCCGCCCAATCCAGGACGGTTCATCAAAGACCCATGATCCCAGCCACGGTTTGATCGCATCATTTGGACACACGGGCCAGTCGTTCTCGCACACTGGTTCAAGCTCGGTCGGATAGCTTCGGCGCAAACGGGATGGTCCAGTACGGATAGGTTAGTCGTGAAAAAGGAATCAAACCTTCTTCAGCCAACGGCCACACATAGTATATCATTTCTGTCAGAGGCGCAGCCGTGCACCCCGAGCCGCCGACGAAGGCGACTGGAGAGGGGCTCGAATTTGGTAGTGCGTCTCATTGGTACTCTCTCAATAGTGCTATAAGTCCAGGTATCGGGTAAGTGTTCAAGTATCAGATATGATACTATGGAGTATGGCTTGGGGTTTTATCGATATCATCAGAGATTTTGTTCAAGGTGCATGG
This sequence comes from Fusarium fujikuroi IMI 58289, assembly GCF_900079805.1. Taxonomy (NCBI): domain Eukaryota; kingdom Fungi; phylum Ascomycota; class Sordariomycetes; order Hypocreales; family Nectriaceae; genus Fusarium; species Fusarium fujikuroi. The sequence continues at coordinate 3,372,716 of NC_036624.1, forward strand.
GATAATTCGAGGATTTAATAATATCGTGCACAATTGACCGCTCTCAGCCAAATGTATTTAAAGCGTGGTCGGCGTTGTGCAGCGGAAACATTGTCAATCTTAGCCTACCATGATGGCCGGAGTGTTTGTTATCTTGTGATCAAGGCATGGATGTTAGTGATGATGTCTTGAGATTTATATGACTTCCAGCCAACTAGAGACCTATTTGACACGGGTAGTCCAGCCACAGCAAGATCTTCTGGTGTCACAGCGTGCCAACTTACCTGTCACCGGTCAGGGTATTGTCCCCATGCAACCACGCTCACACACACTACTTTTATGACGAGTCTACAACTACCTATCGGCCGCATGACTGGGCCCTGTTGCTTGCCTATTTCTCACCTGTCATTGTCCCTCCTCACAAGTGAATTTCATGATGGGGGTGAAGCTGTTACGGCGGTAGCCTAACTGTTGATCCTCGTTATGTCCACGCCATCCCACTACTACCCCACATTGACGATCAAGGGACCAAGAGCTGAGCACGCGCAGTAAGACCTCTCAAAGGAACTAGCCAATAGATATGACTTCGAGCATAGTTCTCCAGCCCTTCCTTTTATCGATGACGGCAATGGGTGGGCTGCTATCGCGATGGGAACTCTGCACCATTAGTCCAATTCTTTAATGCAGACCACAACCTATCATCCATCACTTCGGTGCACGACCGAAGCGTGAGCCCCCAATGTTATCAAATGGTGAGATTTAGTACCTTGCTGATGTAAATCTATGAGTTGGTGTATTATGACAATATCAACCCATCACGTCACGTCACACCATAGCTTGTATTGGTCACTCACAATACGTAGGCTCGAAGCGTCGGCGGCCCGAAGACAAAATCTGATACAGGATCATCGTACAGAGAAGGGGTCTTGCTATGGTATCATTTAATGCGCCAGAGAGTAATGAGATTACACAACCAGAGAGGTTGGTCGACGGTGAATTGTGCTAATTCTCAAAGCGGTGGCTTATGAATCTACACTACACCTGAAACATAGAAGTATGAGTGAGACTTGGGAGAATAGTGATGGTCTTCATCAGGCTGATCTCTGGCGACTTGGCTTGCTATCAATATTGGGTGAAGAGATTCATTAACTCAGCATTCGGTTCGTGGGTTTATCAGTTGAAGATTCCGATTTATGCTGCATTTGTCTCGAAAAGAGAGGCTATTATGATTTTTTGGTTCCCGTCCTGTACAAGATTTATTCGAAACAGGAGGTTCAAGTTCTCATCCGGTGTTCCCATTCAAGGGTTAAGTCATCGAGAGACAATCCTCACAATCTAGTCCCGACAAAATAGATCGAGGCCCGTAGAGAACCGAATCTTGCGAATGTCAAAGAGACCGCCACCTCTGGGCGGATCACAATTGCACCATCTGCCATGATGTGACAGGATCGGCTGAGACCTTAAGAAGCCATGACAGCCGTGACTGTTAACGAAGCGGTGAATGAAGACTAGGCAGCCATCACAGTTGGCTTTCTGATTGTACATGGCTTCCCATTTCACGTAAACACGCCATGACTCACTTGTTACTCTCTAATTCTAATGTTCTTCCCTCTCACGTAAGTGGCTTCGTATCTGGAGTAGCAACCATTGGCAAGTCCTACACGATTCCGTTGTGGTAGTATAGATGCCGAAACCCGATGATGAAGTATCACAAATCTGTGAAGACAAACGGTTTACGGAAGATTATCAATACTGATATTGCCACCTTACTCATGAAGAGCTCGATGACTCGATGGCAGAATAAAACTGCTAGATAGCTTGTGTTTCTGCCAAAGCATTATCTTGTGACCTCTTGTTTTATTATGTTACTTTGGGGCATTGGCTATAGCTTGCATGTTACCATGCAAGCATTTGAAATTTGAATGAAAATATGTTATTATTCAGGAAGACAATTACTTATATTTATGACGTATGAGGGAGTGAATATGACCCTGGAATGCCGAAGTTGTTGTACCATCAAATATCCTGCTTGCTTGGTTATGCTGTTCCCTCCCAATACTCCTAACCCCTGCTTTCGTAATCCGACATTAAGTAAATTCAATACATTCAGCCTATGTCCTCGGCAAAAGCAAGGTTTTTTGTTTTCCATTTAAGAAACACTAGTCATGGATGGTAATACGTCTGGTGGACTGGTTGTCCAGGAACGTACGAAGTGCGACGTTCTGCCGCAAGTTCCTGCGGTGCACCGGGTGGAAAATACTCTGGTCCATTCTTCGATGAGTTAGAAACCATCGTGCCGTCGTAGTATGGAGGACTTCCGGGGGAATGGCCTTGGTCCGGGATCTGCATCATGCTCACCTGGGGAACCCATAGATTTCCATTTGCATCATATTTGGGTTCAACCGCCGAAACTGGCTCTGTACGTGGTGAAACGTAAGACGAGTCTTCGGGATGCCCAGATGGCAGTTCCACTGGCGGTCCTGAGTGTGACTGGGCAAGTTGCGGGCCCGCATAGCCCACAGGGCTTGAAGGGGTGAAGTTCGATGATTGTGGACTCCAAGGGCTAGGGGACGGTTGGTTCGAGGCGAAAGATGGATGCTGGGGATGATGGTAGTCGTAGGATTGAGTCATCGGCTGCTGTGATCCAACACGTTCTCGCCGACGTCGATGCTTTCGGATGAGGCAGAAACATGTCACGAGCACGACAATAAGAGCTACAGCTCCGCCAGCTGCGATACCTGCAATCGCACCAGTCGATAACGTCGCTCCACTTTCATGATCTCCAGTCTCAGTAGGGCCAGATACATCTCGGGTTGCAGTCCTTGATCCTGCCGATGCCGTCCGCGTCATGAGGGCTTTCAGATCTTGGTGGTCGAAGCCACCGGCTGGTGCTGTCTTGGTCGCTCCGCCGCTAGGATTTCCTCCCACAACTGAAATAATGTCAGTGGGGACGGCATATTTGGTCAATTCGGGATCGTAAAGCATCCAGGGCGACTTGTCCTTGTTTTGTCGCCCCAGGGACATGTCGTGTAAACCCCATTGGTCCGGAACATCGCAGTCATTTGTCAGGGGGAAGAAACCACCATGAATCAACATCTGTGCCTCGTTCACAACGTTGCAGGTAAAGCTGTGATGAGGGTAATCCCCAGTTCCGTTTCCTTCGGGATACATCTTGATCCATGTGAAGGTAGGGAGCGTCAGGATATAAATGTCATCAAATCCAGAACTTCCCAGCTCTTCACCAGCTCCTCCATATAAGTAGCTGAGCATGGTCAGTACATGATGGCACTCAAGTTGATAATAATACACTCACATATTGTAAGAAGACTGGTCCTTGGTCCACGTAGCGCCAGCGCAAAATCGTCGACGTGATTCTGGAATATCACCCGTTGCATTTTGGAAATAACTTTTACCGCTCAGAACGTCATAGAGAATAATCTGATCCATTGGTTGACCTTCCCAACCACCATCTTCGGCGGCTCTGATTCCGCCAAAGTAAACAAGCATACCACCATCTCCGGCAGGGATGTGAACCATCACACCCTCGGCGCGGCCAATATCGTCAGGTCCTGTGTCATTGGACCAACTGTTCGTGTCCATCTCATACCGCAGGAGGTATGATGTTGGTATCTGGGGAGCGTCACCCCAATCCGCGTCGGTCGCATTGTTCATCCATCCGCCATAGTAGTAGGCCTCTCCGCGATCCGGAATGGACAACCCAGCTCCATAGCTGAGCCCGACGACGTCGTCTGTTCTAGAGACCCCCATGTTGTCCCACTCATCATTTATGATATCGTAAGCATAAAGGTCGAAGTCCCAAGGGGTCACACCATTGAATTCGCCGCCAAAGAGATAAATCTTCTTGTTGATAGTATCAGGCCAAAAGATTCCGCCACTAACATCGGGAACCGTGGAGTTCTTGCTCAGGTTCGCGTATGGTTGGGGCATGCCTGAACTGGCTACGTTGCTGAGATCATGGTAAATAAAGTAAGGGTCTATAGGAGTATTGGTCAATAAGCAGCTGGGGAAATTATTTCGACGAAATCTCGCCACTCGAATGTGAGAGATTGAGTAGGGCTCGCATACTGGAGAAGTTTTGTGGTGTTCCAGAACTACCATCATAGGTAACCAACCCTCCACCAATGTAAAGTTTGTCGTCAACCACAGCACTCTGATGACCCCATCTTCGACAGAAATTCGATATGGGATCTCGTTGCTGCACTGTGAGGTTGACGCAAAAGAACGATAAGAATAGAAGGACCAAGCCCTGGCGAATTTGGCTGGCTGGAGAGATTGAGATCCACATCATGGCTGCCACCTTGATGCTACATTTACTCACTCTCTCCCGGCCTGTTGGTTGATCACGAACCGCGAGGAACGAAGAGGTATTGGGACCTGGGCAATCGTCGTCAAGAAGTAGAGCAATCGCGGATGTGATGAAGAAGAAGGAAAAGTCGGAAGCCCCAGTGCTAACTGCTAAGTCTCGTCTCGTTTCGCCTGCTCCGAGCAGTCTAAGGCAGACAACACTTGCTGATCATGAGCAAGGGGCCTGGCCGGATCCATGGGGGCCAGAAATACATGGGCTGGTGAGGGCTGTACAGGGCAGCGAAACCAATCTCGTGTTTTTCTTTCCACTGCCAAATAAGCGTAACGGCAGATGAGGGTGGCTGAGATGATATCCGGGGCTGACCTTGTTGCGAGGTCTAGACTTTTCAGGTCGACGCCTCAAACGCATCCACAGCGTCAAGGACAGCCCAAGCAGTGGGCTATCCATGCGGGAGCAAGGTTCGCGGACACCATTCAGAGCACAGAACTCTGATGTTCCTGCTGGCCAGCTGGTCTTTGGTGGTGAGACGACGGATACGCCCAACCTGCTGGTGGTAGGGGCGGGCGTTGCTAGCACAGCCAGCGCGGATCATGATTCGCGCCAACCAAGGAGCTGGATGCAGCTAGAGAAGTCAAAACGATAGGAATGTCCAGTTGTGCTACGGGCTTGGATTTCAGCTCAGATGCAGACTCGGAACACAAGTTAAGGAGGGTCCCTAGGGCTGAACGGGGTGGCACCCACTACCCATTTTGCCAGAGGTCGTCACTTTGTTTCGAATATCCTCCGTACTCAATACGGATTTTAAAGGACATCCCAATGATCTGGATGACCAGACCTAAGATGAGTCCTATTTCTGAGGGGCCAATCTTGGCTGATAATGTGCATACATATGTACCTTGGTACTAAGGTAGGCACCTCCAAACTACAACAATACTAGTACCTATAGTAGGTACTGTAGAATGGAGGAAACGACGGGAGTCTGTCAGCTCGGTACCTAGTCAATTCGCGGTTTCACTGGTGATTCCTGATTGGTTTGCCTCGTCTCACGCTTCCACTCACCGGGAACCATCTTTCAGGATGAGGCACAAGCCGTCGTCCAAGTGGAACTTCCGGTCCTACACGGATTTTGCCATCCAACCGTTTCTTTCGGAAAGTGATAGAGAGTTTTAGATCAGAGAATAAAAAGGCCAAGAGCAAATTCTATGCCTTTCTTCATAATCACTCATATTAGATCATCACACAATTTAAATAAAGTTTTCATGCAGCTGTCAGTTGTACCTCGTCAGGGGTTTAATTTACCGTGTAGGTACCAAGGTAGTAAGGCAAATAATATGTAAGTGCCTCTAAGGTGGACAATACTGATTCCTGTCTTTTTCTTCGCACACATTGCCAGCCTGGCTGGGATCTGTTAGAACTGCATCATGGCTCTGTGCCACAACTGAACTGTCGGCTATCCTCTTTGCAGACTTAAAAGCTTCGCTTAGGATTACCTCTAGTTGACTTTTCTTATCGTTCGAATCGCTGCGGCGGGCTAGTCTCTGGATTATTGCTGCTGATGTCCGCTGTTCTTGATTAAGCCACTCGATCATACCCATATGACCAATCAGGATGATGGAGGCTCGATAAGCCTCGAATGCTGCCTCCCGGTTACGTCCATGTAGGCAAGCATTGATAAGAGACAGAGCGGAATGGTTGTGAGTCCTGCTGCGACCAAGTAATAACTCTAGGAGTTCCTGCCGCCCCAACAGGTCAAGACCTTCGGGTTGCGAAACACTGTTGAAGTGGCATTGGTAGATTTCGAGGCAGTGGAGGATGTCCATTGACCCTTGAGGACTACCGGTCCAGTAACCAGTTTGAAGTCCAATTTGAAAGTATCTCTTGGAGGCTGCGGGCTTGCAGATTTCTGCTGAGAGTCTGAAGCCAAGCCCACATAAAGGGCCTCCCAAGTGATCTCCCCTAGCTGTCAATCGTTGACCAAGATTACCGAGGAACACCAAAACATCATGCTTATTCTGTAGAGTGTCTTGCTTCAAGAAGTTCTCACATGTAATGCGAAGATCTGAAGATAAATCCCCTGTCGATTTTTCTTGGCCCGAGCTTTTGAGTTGGTGAGATGAGGTGGCGCTGGTTTCAACTGACAAATATTGTGATACTAGCCTACGAAGGTTAGTGAGTGAGTCTTGCTTCCTCAGCGCTGCCGACAGCTGAGCTGCATGAGACGGAGAGGTGGCTCGGTATTTCCCAGACCATGACAGTTGCGTCCGCGATTGAAGCCAGCGCAAGAGTGATGAATCGTCCTCCAAGGCCTGTTTTGGAATGCCGTTATTTGAGCTGACGAGGTGGAGTTTTTTGGGCTCTCGCTCCGCAATCGCATTATTGGGACGTCCTTTTTGTTTCTTTGAGGAGTCGATCAGTGGAGCTGGTGCTGGGGGTTGGAGAGCTGCAGAGAAAATGTCATGGCTTCCGAGTCGCCAAGAGCTAGATGGTTCCGAGTGTATTTCAAAAGCTTTTATTCGTGACCAGGTGAGAGAAGTTTCCATTCTGTGAAGCTTCCATCGAACATCATCTCGCTTACTATCTCGAGACCATCTCCTGAGTGCCCGCTCTTCGTCCTCTTCTGAGGTTGGTCGGACGTGTTTGCTGAACATATCGTCTAGTTCAAGAAGGAGGTCGTTGATCCGAAAGTATTCGTGTTCTTCGGGTAGCTTGGGAGTTTCGGGCCACCTATTAACAATATAGTATGTCTCCCCCCACCTCGCTTCCTTTTTCAAAAACATTTTGCTCTTTGTCTTCCCAGCATCAAGCGCGGTCGAAGCTGCTCGGCGTTGCATTTTGACAAGGTAATGACTAAGATGGGTACCAAGGTACTTTAGCTCGTTATCGACGGCGGAAAGATTGTGAGCCGCTGTGCGCGACTTGAGGTGAAGATTGATGCAAGAGAGAGAGATGGCGATTTATTTCTTCAGCAAGAAGAGCGATGTTTTCAATGTCCCTGCGACGTAATCCTACGTCCCCCGCAAAGTGAGAAGGACCCCTGCTGTTAACGGCCCGGGCTTTATTTTGGTGCCAGGCTGACTAGGGGAACTTGTGGAGGAAGCAAACTGACCTCGGTCCTGAATGATAAAAAGACTTGAACCATTTAATCTAAGTTGAAGAAGTCTTTATTAAGTTCATTTTACCATCTTTTTCTAATGTCTTATGTTTTCTTGCTCCCCGAGGGGTAACTACCTACCTACCTAGGTACTTAATTAAAAGTGATGTGAGGCACGTGACCTATTAGCCTTACGTATGAGGATACTAAGAACGAAATCAAGTGACCTAAACTGGGTTTCAACTTAATACAAACAACAAGGCCTCTACGGATATACTCTTTGACATAACACTAGTCAAAACCAGACAAGACCTATCAACTTCCTCCACCCCCTTGCCGTTAATCTTGTACAAGGCCATCGAGCTTTTAATTTTATAACAAAGACTTAAACAGTCAGGTCCGATAGTAAGGCAGTACACCAGACGTCAAAATCAGAGAAGGTTTATCTGCCTCCTGGCGCAATTGCTGCCTTGATCAAGCAGTATTAATACCGCCCCTTCGCACAGCTGTGTCGACCTTCTTTCTTCAATCAACCTGAAAGGCTAGGTACTCTTCTGCCAACCCTGGCATCAATTATACCCACAGTCTCGACGCAAATTATACCAATGGCTCCCTCTCCTACTGAAAAGAAGGACGAGGCGCAACAGATTGACAATATGTCCAAAGCCCAAGATCGCATGGCTCGGTTCAAGGCCCTTCAAGCGCGAGCAAAGACTTCGTCGGAGAAAAACCTGAAAGAGGCGACACTTGAATCACAAAGGCTAGCCACAGATCCCAGCCAACTTACCGCCCTACATCGGAAACATGCGATCGCATCTCACAAACTACTCAAGGCAGACGTGGAGGAAGCGGGTGGGGATTTCGAGCGAAAGCGCGCATGGGACTGGACTGTCGATGAGAGCGAGAAGTGGGACAAACGCCTCAAGAAGAAGACGACTCGTCGCGACAACAATGCTTTTGCCGATCATACACAAGAAGCGAACAAGATATATAAGCGACAGCTCAAGAACATCGATACGAATATGGAGCAATACGAGAAAGATAAGAAGGCTCTTATTGAGAAGGCAGCGGCGTCGGGCGGACTAGACATTGTTGAGACCGAGGATGGCGAGCTCATTGCGGTGGATAAGGATGGCTCCTTCTACTCTACCGCCGACTCTACGACCTTTGCTGAAAATAAGCCAGACAAGGCAGCAGTCGACCGCTTGGTGGCAGACCTGCAGAGAGCAGAAGAACAAAGACTGAAGAAGAGAAAGGAGAGGATGGCACAGAACGGGGACGATGGCGATGTGACATACATCAACGAAAAGAATAAGCAGTTCAACCAGAAGCTCTCGCGGTTCTACAACAAGTATACCGCAGAAATCAGGGATAGCTTTGAACGAGGAACAATGATTTGAAACAAACAAGATATTAAGTTAGGTTTTGGTACAGTCGATTATCATACGGTTTAGCGCCTTTGCTTTTAATACAATACCACGCAATATCCTACAGCATGGTTTTTCTCCAGGCTTTGCTTGCCAACTCCTCAATTTCTGGCACGTCGATGGCACCCTTGATAGTCTCATCGCCCAGGGCCTCAACCACTGCCTCCGCCACAGTCTCAACCTTCAAAGGCTTGACTCCCGCCGCACCAATGAAAGTCTTAAAGTAGTTGCCTGTAAGACCGTTGAAGGCTGTGCCAAGGCCAACCATTGCAGCCAGAGGCATTGTCACCGGGCGTGAGCTATCAAACATGAAAGAAGGGCGAATAAAAAGACCTCTGAGCTCTGGGAACTTGCTGGCAATGGTGATCTCGGCCTCTCGCTTGGTCGATATATATCGTTGAGGGAGAACAGGAGCACCTGCTGCAGCAGAGATGTAGCAGAAGGCACCCACTTTAGCAGCAACCGCGTGCTTAGCCAATGTGACTGCACTGTCGCGGTTCATAATCTCATATGTGAATTGATCCTTGGGGTTTGGAGGCTTGATGTCCTCTCCGTGTTCTTTAGCCAAAGGGTCCACACCTCGATCACGGACGGGAGCAAAAGCTTTCTGAAGACCAGCAATGGGGGACTCCTTGCCTGAGATGGCGCCCTTGTAATCAGCCTCTAGGAGGATGCCCATGCTGTGCACCACGAAGTCAGCGCCATTGAGTAATGGAGCATACGTAGCCGGACGAAGAATATCACCACGCTCCCAGCTCACTTTATGTGCCCAAGACGGAGGTGTAGCCGAGGCGCTGATAGTGTCCCACCGGGGGTCACCAGAACGGCTGTACAACAAAGATGAGTTCGTCTCTTGACATTATGATAGATGTGGGTTATACCTGATGGAGGTTACATCCCATCCTCGAGCAATAGCATATTTGCAGATACGAGAGCCCAAAAAACCGGTCCCTCCGCAAACAATAAGTTTCTTTGAAGCCGACATCGTGATGCTCGTGTAAAACTGCTGTGATGTCAAAGCTCTTCAGAGCTATAGTGGAATGTGACTGTTAGATCGAGGTATGAAGAACGGAAAGTTGCGAATTCAGTAAATAGGAAAAACAGAGGAGGGTATTTTTGTGGTGCACTAATCGAATTTCCAGTTCAATTACTGGCAGCCTGCCATACAGATATCGATGGTAAGGTGGAATCAATGAAATCATCATCGAAATCGCAAGGCTGGAGATTTGAGGTGGCTGCATTGCGATTATTGGTCACGCCACTAAGTCTTACGAGGCTGACGCTTTGCCACTCTTTGTGAAACCTCACCTCGGTACCTTGGGTAAGTTCTGGTGATATCTCAACATCAAAATACTCTCGCGGTAACAATCTCGGTATAAATAGCTCAAACCGTACGAAAATAACATGGCGCCCCAAAATCAACTTGGGAAGCGTGTTAAGCTCACGCAAGTCCGTCGACCTTTTATCGTTGGGAGCACAGCGAAGCCTTTCTCCGACACGAACCCGCGACCAGCAGGTGTCCCTGACACCCATACGCATTCATGGCAGGTTTTCGTCAAAGGTCTCGACGATACCGACATTACCTACTGGCTGCGTCGCGTGCAATTCAAACTTCATGAGTCTATCCCTAATTATGTACGAAGTAGGAAATAACCTTCCTTGCTTGCACATGCTGATGCTAATGGAAAACAGTGGTTGAAGGCGAACCCGGAAAACCCTTTGTAGTCGAAGAGACAGGCTGGGGTGAGTTTGACATAACGATCAAGCTCTACTATGTCAACGACTCGGGGGAAAAGCCTCAGACACTATACCATTATCTGCGTCTACATCCCTACGGCCGGAACGAAGAAGAGAAGCAAGCTATGATCGCCTCGAATGGCGAGATCCGCGCATGGAGCTACGAAGAACAGCTCTTCAACGAACCCTACGAAGTCTTCTATAACCTCCTCACCCAAGGCGCCGTACCTAAGGGATGGAAGCCGAGCGGTGGTAAGGGCAAAGGGAAGACGCGCGCGCCGCCGCCTCTCCCCACTGACAGCAACGAGGTTTGGGAGCATTCGGCCATGATACCAGCGCACAACCGACCGGGGCAGCCTTTCAGTCTAGAAACTGAAGCAGCCGAGATACGCAAGTTAGCAGGTGCACAGACTCAAGCTGAGGATATGGCCAAAAGGATACTTGCTGAGCTCAAAGCCAAAGAAGAACTACTTGCGAAATTAAAGGGCGAGAATCAGGCTGCTGCTGCTGCAGCCAAGTCATAGCATGATGGCCGAGTCACGCACAATGAATCAAGACGGAAGAGGACCAAGTCTCGCAAGCAGAGCGAAAGCGAACAGTACAGCTAAGAAGAGGCTTCAAGTACCGTAATTACTCCAGACACCTGGGTACCAAGAAACTATGTGTAGCTTCGGGGCGAGGCTGGCCACCATGCAAGCCTGTCCATGAGATACCACATCATATGTGAAGCAGTCAGCTCTTCCTGGGCCTCAACTGAACTGCAGTAGGCTCGCCCGAGTGCGCTCGAGAGCGCGGTGTAGCCATGTCTGAAGATCAAGCTAAGAGAGTATAGTAGGGAGGATGGTGCTCAGATAAGACAACCCTTTGCACAACGAAGCGTATTGATACCTATTTGATTGTAAGCTCATCTGCTATGGCACATTCTAGTTCAATCAAATCATCAAGAAGTCATAATCTGTTTAATGTGAATTGGAGTTGTTTTGCGAGTACTACGCGGTGATATAAAACCGAAGCTAGCCTCGTTCCTCAATCCTGATGCCATGATATCTTCTAGATACCCTAACGATCTCTCTGACCGTCTGAACCCCGCCCGTGTCGCCTATGCTTTTGTGAATAACATTGTTAAGACTCTGACATCGCCATGAGTCAACCCCACTGGGGCTATTGACCAGTCCAAACAGACAACTGTGTCGTGGCATAGAAAGAGGACGAATAACAGTACCACCCCTCTGAGACCTGTCCGGCCAGAACTCATGACCAGGCACACCTTATTTTACCCTTCGCCCCATCTCTTCCAACGCCACAAAAACATAAAGAATTGCTTCCTTAAGGCCGTTTCCTCAACCTGAAGGTTCCAAACTCCGGCGCCTGCCCTAAAATGAATGAACAAATAGAATAGTAACGAGAGTACTAAGTTGTATGTGCCAACATGTGTGGCTTTTTCGCTACTGAGTAGCAGCTTCGTATGCTGGTGGTGGTGCGTCCTCACGCTCATCCCAAGGGCTACGTTGCCTGTTCTTCTCGTCATAAACTCGCTTGGCAATTTCGCCAGCCATCTTCATAATCCAAGCTTGTTCAAGGATGACAGAAGAGGTCTCTGAGCTAATACTTTGGTTTTCCAATCCAGGAGATTTGCTCTTCTCAGACTTCAGTTCAGAAGTGATAGAAGCGATCGATGGATAGTCCTGAGGTTCTGAAGTTTGAACGGCGTTCTTGAGCGGGGAGCCCAACCTTCGAGCTTCCTCAAGAGTGGCCATGACTAAGGGACGTCCTGCCTCACCCGCGCTTCTAAAGCGAACTTTATTCGGCGTGGATGCCTCAGCAATGATAGACGACTCAGTCTCCTCAGGAATCGATTCCTCAATCGTGGGCTCAGATAGAGGGACATCCACAGATGCCGTATCTGACGCTTCACTGCCAGTCTCTGGGGTGTTAACTTCTGATTTGGTACGTCTCAAATTCACCACGCGTGTCTTCTTCTTGCGCCCTGTCCGTGATCGACCCGCCCCAAGTGATCTCCCATTCGTTGCCGAATTCATACTAATGAGTGAAGGGCGAGATGGGAGGTGGCCGTGTGCGTTGCTCGCTGTATCTGAAAAGGTGTATGTTGTCGAATTTCCTGCGTGGAATGACATGGTCTTGGTGGGAGTGGGTGTCGAAAGCAGGGGCGTAGACGATTCCGATCGTTCCCCATAACCTGTCCAAGCACGGAAGACGACATCTCGAATACCAGGAGTGAAGAGTGATAAGGTGCGATGCGAATCGGTCAAGGCGGCAAGACGCAACAAATTCTTCTGAGAAAACAGTGATTGGACTTCTCCACTTCCATTCAATGTGAGCTCAGAAATAGCATTGGGGTCGAGAAGATTGCCATTGGCATCCACGGGATCCAAGGGAGGGCTGGCAAGAGGGTCAACACTAGCTTCGTCTTCTTTCTCAGCTGGTGTTTCGGTGCCCTTGTTGGCCTGATCAGGACACCACAATTGAAGAGACAGTCGGTGAATAATTGCCGGCAATTCATCCATCATCAAGTTGCGTAGTTGTTGCTCAATTGTTCTCTGCAAGTAATCGCGAACGAACTGTATCGAGTCGAAGGTAGAGGATACCTTGAGGGATTCGAGCGGGTCATTTCGGAAGACGAGGGTCAGCCCTTTTTGTTTTGAGAATACCAGTATGATAAAAGCAGAAAGCTTGAAATCAGACAATGTGATCGAGAGTGGAATGGTTAGGCCAGAAGCGGCGGCCAACGGTTGAGGAGATGTGAAAGTCGGTTTAGAGTAGAGATACGTATTCAAAGGATTTGCCTAAGGTTGTGATGTTAGTGTTACGGGATTGCAATGATGAAATCATTGGTAGGGCGCTTAGACCAAGGGATTTGGCAGGGGGATGGAGGGTTTTAATGCGCATTGTCGCAATCAAAGAAGGTTGCATCGACAATGCAATAAAGCCATGTGCAGGTTGAGACTTGGAAGAGATAGTGGGCGGTTGTTAATGTGTGCAAGGTCAAAGGATGGCGATCCGCGTCAAGCTCGACAACTGGCGTGTTAGGGGGAAAACGTCCAATGGTTGGAATATAGCTTCGGCAGTTGTCCACAGAGCTCAGGAAAGAATTGAGCCGTAGAGAATGACTGGATTCTTCCAAGATGAAAGTAAAAATGATCACTTACTTGAACTCTTGTCTTGAGGGTCAGGAACGCATCACCAGAATATGTCATTTTGAAGATGCCCCGGAACCTATCCTCCGCAAGATCACCAATTTCCAATATTTCAAGATCAGGGGGTACGGTCCCAAGGTTGAATTCGCTGACAAGAATATCATCGACAATAATAGGCGGCTTTGGACTCTTGTTTAGAGCCTTGGTTAAAAGGTCGCGCGCACGACGGTAGAAGTCGGCATCCGCGGTTAGCGGCGACCAGTTGAAGTTGAAGGCCATGTTGAAATGGCAATCACCTTCCCGTGATCATGAAGGAAGTACTGAGGTGCCGGTAAATCGGCAGCTGTGACGAAAGCTCGAGGTCGGCTGGAAGAAGGGACTGCGGCGCGTGCGTGATGGGGACTGGGAGGCGAAAACAATGAGCGAGTGTGGGATAGGTAAGGTAGCTTCGGGCCTCGTCGTTCGGCGTGATCAGTTGCCAGAAATTCTCAAGGAAGGAGTGCACTACGTCGATAGCACCCAAGGCGGCAGCAGTGACGTGAGGCTTAGAAGGAATCTGGTGAAATAGCGAGAAGGAATTGAGACGGTTGGACAGGATAGGATTTCCCAGGAGTGCGGATCGTGGGGATGACGCTACAGGATTCCCCGGGCAAACAGCTTCAGGATGATTGGGAGAGGATGTCCGAAGTGGGGAGCTCGGAGCTGCACTGCAGCAATTTTTTTTCCTTCTAAGGGCTCAAAGGCTTCAATTCTGACTGGTGTCCAAGGCAGGAATTTAGTGGGTAATGGCAGCGAAGCTACTGATAAAACCCAATGCTGAGACGCCCTCGATCTGGGCCTAGAGGAGCTGAAGCGAAGCGAAACGGTTGGCAACCCGATATTGATTGAATGCAATCTGGTTGGCTCGTTAATCGGCTGCGGGAGTCAGAGACGGTTCTGACCCGGTATTTCTAACCGTGGTACGGAGAAGAACACGTCAGGTCAGGTCGCAAAATGTACAATATCAGGTAGTTTGTGATGGATATTTGTAGGTGGCCGGGGTAGTAAAAATACTCTAGCGGTGAGATGCAAAATTCGGTGTAGGTTGGTTTGATAATATGGAGTCTATTGCATTGTGAGTTGTTAATGCAGCAGAATGTGCGACTACTGTAGGTCGAGTTTCAGATGGTCCAAGCTGCTTCAGCTACGATCTAAAAGATTCGTCCGTATCCCCGTACGGAGGGAGAACGGAGTCCGGAGGGAAAACAAGGAATATCGACACCAGATCCACAGTTTCCGAAGACGCTGCGTGACTTCCGAGGTTATAGTTGAAATGACAATTAATGCAGCGGCATATAAAACAATATAAAGCGAAAAGCAGCGTGAGGCTAGGTGGTAGTTAAATGCAATGTGAGGGGGTGCATCAATTGGTCTGTCGGGGGATGATTTGTGTGCTGCCATCGTGAAGAAACGCGCAGATGTGCCAACTTTGTATAATTCCTGGTGCGCTGTCTACCCCATGCTTTTAATGCGAGCACGCAACAGACAAAATTTGTCTTCACCCAAAAGGCGTCGTCACAATCAGATGATCATATCCTGCGCTCCGGGAAAGATGCCTTGTGGGATGACCTCTGCATCAGGTGGTTCGATGTTCATCCTAACTTTCTGGGGAAGCGAGCATCTTGCTCACCAAAGACCCTCGGAAGAATAAAAGTCGACTCCTTGTAGTAATACTGTGCCTTTGAGGATCACCCAAAACGTTCACCTGCTACATGTTAATTCTGTTTTCACGAAAACACGGACCAGCGGCTCTTCCCGGAGTCCTCCGAACCCACCGGCTAGATACTGGCCTTAATGCCGACCCCTCCCCCTCATTAAGAAAGACAACTTGATACCCAACTCTACGTATGAATACCCGCCGTTAGAGGCTGTGGAAGAAGGGATTTAAGATCGAAAAAAACACTTCCTCTTGGATTGTTCATTGATCTACACACTCTTGGAAAGGTTGCCATATAAGCAAAGCATCAACTTAACTTATTCTTTACAAGCATTGCCAACGGCCAGCCCCCAAAGGGTGACCGGGAGTGAAAAGGATGATAAGGCCGGGTAGGGACGGAAGTGCAAACATGCGATTGAGTGCCAGCAGAGATTAGCAGAAGCCATGCTATGGAGATGGGCTTCCAAGTGTTATCTGCTCATGTGTGATACGCTGCAAAGCTTTCCCACGACGCGATGCTCGCAAACCAAGAGACTCTTGGAGCCGGTTATGGAAATTTGTCTCAGACTTACATGAGCATTTTTAGTCAAAGAATTTGGTACCTCATTTGATGCGTGTCTCTCAATAACAGACTACCCTTATTCGCAGGCGGATTGCCCTGAAATTCATTTCAAGCAATCGATCTCTTCTTCTTCTTCTACTACTACTACTACTACTACTACTACTACTACTACTACTACTACTACTACTACTACTACTACTACTACTACTACTATCGTGAATGCTTTATTATAGAGTAATTATTGTGGTGTTCTGCTAATACCACCTCATGATCTAGAACTTTTCTACGCCTTACATCATCACAGCCAGAAACAAAGGACCAGGACGACTCACTGTCATGCAAGGGACTACGAATCTTGTCCACCTGACAGCCAACTAGGATACATACTGGTTGCTTTCATGTCAACTCAGCTCAAAAGGGCACCTCTGTGGTGTTGTACCTTGGTCGGAATTCGTCGCTGGGGTTTCACAAGCTGAGGCTTTGTGTAACCCCAGCCTCCACATTTGATATTCTCCGAATCCGTCTCCCTCTCTTCAGTCGCAAACAGGTTCAACAGGCTGTCACACATGTAACCATGAACAACTGCATACTAAACGAGAAACCTCCCCGCAAGTAAAGACGAGTGCAATGGTCGAAGTATTCGTGATTAGCGGACTCACAGGTGCAAGCTTAGTCTGTTGCCTTGTTTGCCTAATTGCTCGTGCTAGCCCAGATTTATCTCAAAATGCTCCATTGATAGGATCAAAGCTCAAACAATTCGAGTTGGATCTCCACGTGCGAGTTTACTAACAGCGTGGGTACAGAGTAGAAACGTTGGACGATCTGCTTAGGGCATGCGCTAGCTACTCCACGCTGATGATCCCAGTAGCCCGGCATTGTCTTCAACGACGCTCATTCGTGGTACGCCCGAACAGAAACAGAGCTGGGAGAAGGAATGCAGTCATTTTGCATGCACACGGTCCCGTGATCGTCGCCAGCAGTGTTTCGTTGAAATTTCTCAACCGCCAACGACAGAGCACAATCAGGGTAAGAATGCATCACCGCCAGGTCGAGTGACATCATCGGCCGGCGAGACCGATAGACTGAATGAGCGCCTGTGTGCTTGAGCCCCAAAGTCGTCGATGGGCCATCAGCCAGTTGCGACGACGGAGGCCTGAACAGCGCGGTTTGAGTCATCCGTGGCGGCGGCTCAGCGACATCTATAGGCGTGCCACGCTGCCGATATTCTCCATATCCTGCGCTATGGGCAGCCGTTGTCAGCACTGTTGTCATTCTGTTTCGTTGTTCTGCGCGAATGGAAATAGGAATCCAGGGTGTTCCACAGTGCCTTTTGATAGCGGAGCGCCAGGGTGCAAGGGACTAGGACCAGGGCCTGAAGGGTGGACACACATCGTGGCCTCGTACGGCTGGGGCAAGGAAAATTGCCAGAGGGCACGATGCCACTTTGACTAAAATGGACAATCGAATTGGACGTGCGTGCCTTGTTTGGCTGCTATTGAGCCTTGACCGTTGTTAATCAGGCCTTGAAGCATCCAGGGTTTAAAAGTCCACTGACTCTATTGTTCCTTGTGCTCTGCAATGCATTGATGCCAGCGGGCCTCAACTTAAAAGGCATTCATACCCCACGAGGCCTCGGCGTTTAATCGACAGTCATCGCAGCCCCAGCTCATGAACTAACCTTAGACGGCGTCACGAACAGTGAAGTGACCCCCAAGACCGTATCTCGTCAGGTGCAGTGCAGATGCAGGCGCAGATGTAGCCTGCAGGCGGTGCGCAAGGGAAGCGTCCTAAAAAGACCAAAGGGCCTGGATCAATAGCTTGGGTGTCGTGTGACGGTGAGTTGTGATTCGCCAGAGCCGTCTCGGTGCTTGTTCGCCATGGTTGCTGCCAGAGACGATGACTGGCATTGGCGCTCACTCTAGTCCGGGTCCGGCCCCATGGGTGGAGGGGTCCTAAAAACCTGTGCGTCACCATCCCAGATCAAATTGGATCGTCGACTTTTCTAGGCGACACCAAAGGCTCCGGCTTGTACGTTGGACGGGTGGGCGAGCACCCACTTCAATCTGCACCGCCGCTGGCGAACAAAAGACCCTGGACAGTCCGTCTTAAACCTGTGCTTCTCGCGGGGTTTTGTTTCTCTTTGCTTCTTGCCGGTAGACTCCAGCTCACTTGCTATCCAATCCGCCTGCTTGCTCTTACTCTAGTTGTAGATGGTCTTGTTGCGGTGGAGATATCTGCCAACAGGAATCATGCCAACAGCGGCACTTTCGTAACAAGAGGGTTAAGGGAAAGGGGTTACGAGCTTCGTCATATCATCTGTTCATTTGCTTTCCTAACGTCAGACTCGACTTATTATTGCTCTTGCATTCATCTCTGCAGGCAAACCAGCGTGGTGATGCTACTCTGATAGAGAGACAAACAGGTCGAGTCAATGAAGACAGACATTGTTGCCAGTCCAGTCTTACAACATAAACTCCTTACAACATCTCGTCCAGCACACCCCTCCCAGACACCACCCGCCGTTGTCAATTCTACAGTCCTTCCATGTCGAAAGAAGCGCAGCTCGACACATACAGTACCCTGCTCTTGCCTTACTACATACCTACCTTACATGACGTTGGCCCAGCTTCTATCGCTGTGTAACCCGAGGCATCACATCTCAATTGCATCAACTGCACTGTCGCTTGTGGTCTCATGCATACGTTCTGCACGTACGCAAGGCGACAGAAACAACCGTGTTGCCTTATTAGACTTTGACCGAGTGGGTTGAAGCACAACCTAACTTGGTTTTAACGGTTATAGCTTTGGACAGCGCTTATCCCAGATTTGTTTGGTCACGATCAACTTGACTTCCTAGCTGTCATCCGTATCTCAACGACCTTGAGCTTTTGTTCCTGTACGACTTACAACTGGGAGAAGCAGGGCAAACGAGCTCAGAACATATACGACCCGAGGCAGAAACATTGATCCAGACGCAGACGCAGATGCATACGCATCTGTAGAGCGTGACCATCTAGAAGGAGAAAAGAAAGCAGAAGCAGGCGAGTCAACGCCGCCGCAGCTGCAACTGCAAGCCCAAGCTAGTGCCTGTAACCCGGTCTTTTCTAGGTTGTTAAGCCATCACCGACTCAAGGCTCCTTCTTGTACATATTCACACACCCCTCCTCATCTCCTTACCTCTCCCCTTATTATTCACTAAATCTATCTTACTCACATCTGCTGTGTTTTGCCTCAATTCACCTCTTGTCGAGTTTTGTCTCGTCCTCCTGGTCTCCATTTAAAGCCCAGCCCAACCCTCCTCGTTGATAACGTTCCCCTCCCTTCCCCACCAGCAAACGCGCGACATCGGTGGCTTGAAGGTACCTTGCAGACTACCTGCACGATCCCGGTCATCAATCAACACCATGTCAACTCCATCTCTGTCCGATGGACAGCTCACGCCGACTGATACCGATCCCGACCTTTGTTTCTCTTCATCAGAAGATGACCATGTTTGGCCAACTCCTCAAGATGTTGTCGAAATGTCCATTATGCTTAATGGCAGTGCTGTCCCCCTTTCCTGGACTCGGGAAAGTCTCAAAAGACTCCCAATAGGAACTCGTCCAATAAAGATGGTTGGTGAGGGTGCAGCTAATGTTGTGTTCGAATTGAACATTCCAGAAGGGAACATGTGGGGAAATGATTTCAAAGGTTGGCGAATACAACGTTATACACAATATATGTGCTGATGTGTTGTTCAGGTTGGCTCCTTCGTGTTGCCAAAGCTCCTGCGAGTGGCCAGCCAGCCAGGTTCAACTACCTAAAGCAGCAAGAATTCTACGCGAAGCAAATCACTCCGTTTCTCAAGACACATGCCATCCAGCAACGGCTCGTGGTACTTCGTCATACCAATATTATTCCTCAGCTCAACGCCTTCCTTCGGTCAATAGATCATCTGCGCAAAGAAAAATTCAGAGGATCATTCATCTCGGAGTCTAACTGGGGCCTTCTGGTGGAAGATATGCGAGTGTCTGGTATGATTTGTCTTCACTGCAGAGGTCTATTATTATCAAGCCGCTTACCATTGCTGATAGAAACCAAAAACAGCATCCTCATTGAATTCAAGCCAAAGTGGTTGAATCAATCTCCAAGTGCTCCCCAAGGAGCCATACGATGTCGACAATGTGCCATGGAACTGTTCAATTTCCTGCGGGATCCGAGTCCTTCAAGACATAGGCCAGAGCAAAAGCCATGCCCCCTTACACTCGCAAACCCCGATGCTCCCGCCGAAATCAGTTCGCCATTCCGTTTCGCCCCTAAACTTGCTGCACAGGCCAACAATCCTATGGTTCGAGAACTCCTTGCAAAGACTGCCGATCATCAAGTTATTCGTGATCTTCGGTGGCTTCAGAATCTTTCTGACACCCGGGGACCTCTGCGTGCTGAGAAGGGTGATCCAATGTTTAGCTTGGCCATGACAGTTCGCGATTGCACATGTTTCGTCCAGATGAATTTGGGTCATGATGTGCCTCCCGAACAACGGCTTCGTGTAAGACTCGGTGACTTCGATCTCAAGGATACCGACATAAAGTTCAAACGGTGGACGTCAGCCGAGAAAGATCTTATTGATTCCGGGTGCTACACCGCTGACTGGATCATGTGTAACGGGCAATACTACCACCCTCCTACCAAATGCCTTCTCGAGTGGACCCGTCGGCGGGATCGGTTTGTAAAGATTATTGGTATCAAGGACAAAGATCCTTACCTTCACCCACTGCCCAATAAAACAGCACATTTCCCTACAGAGACCATGACCAAGCAAGCCCTGGTCTACTGGATGACGACACATCCTATCAAGCTCACGGGACTGCTGGAGCCAGGCAGGAAGGATAAGCCAAAGGCCGAAGTGTGCCCATTTCGGAATGAGCCTCCGTAAGTCTTACACATCATATTTCCAGATGCCAGCTGGTTCATCCCTGCTAACACACTACAGTGATCTCATGAAATGGTTGTCTGCAAGGTCATAAGCACATCCTTGAGATCTCACTCGCAAATCTGCGTACAGGAATCGCAGTTCTCTTTCTATTTTTGCATTACAAGGTTGCATCGGTGCATCATCTCGACGACGACGGGCTCGCATAGCATAGCATGGGTATGGACATGGTTGGTTGCATCAATCAGGGGGCGCGGCGTTAGGTTCAAGGTTGTTGTAAGGAAGGGTACGGTTTCCGGTTTGATATATGACGTATATTCATGATTGGCTGCATCCGATACCCAGATATAGCAAGGACTACAGTACCTCGATGTTCGATATCTATCGTTTCTCAATTGCGGCTCATAACCCAAACGCCGAACCCCAATTCTAATGTAATATTGTATAACCCGTTCTAGACACCTGCTACGCTAAAACTCAAAAGGCTGCCAATGGACAACCCAGCCACAAGACACAACCCCATGAAGCCGCCAGCAGCTTCACGCTCACCTTCATCTACCCACTCACCAGATGCCATCATGAAACTAGAACCAAGCCAGCCGTTGGTAAGACCAAATGTCAACTGAACAATGAAGAGATAAAAGAAATCGCTGGAAACAATGGCACCACGTCCGTCAATATTACAAAGCAAGTATAGCGGGAGTATACCGAAACGGATAATAGAGAGAACAAAGAGAGCAAAGGGACGGTGCCGTAGGGAGAAAGGTAATATCGTGGCCACACGACCACTCAAGTCACCCAAATTCCAAAAGAAGAATCCAAGAGGAATAAAGGCGGAAGGCTGGTAGAGAGCACCGGAATTTTCTTTCACGGAATGGATCTTGGCAGTGAAAACGGGCATGAACATTGTTGCAATGAAAGTGAGTGCCACACCAATGGCAAGCCAGTGAAGTTTAGTGAAGAGCCTCCAAAGGGATGTGACCTTGCGAGCGGCACGTTCGGCCTCTTCGATGCTGTGCATGGACTCGTTCATTTGCTCAACCATGCGGTTCTCAATGATATGGTTATGGCGGCGAACCAACGGGACGAAGGACAGCAGAGCAGCAACTGACACGACTACGGCGGTGAGGAAATAGACGAAAGCTGATGTTTGTCCATCTTCAGGGGATGGCTCTTTGATGGAAGTGTTCTGGTCCTTCTCGGGGGGGAAGACGAGCACAGTAAAAACTTGCGCGATCGGGGGGAGGACGCCCGCAATGCCCTGCCCAGCCATGATGGCTTGCATATATTCTGGGCGTCCAAAACTGGCTGCGAACGCAAAGGCTCCATTCTGAATGAGACCAGCTGCCCAGGCAGCAGCAGCGACTGTAGTGAGCAGAAACGCGAGATAAAGAGTCGGTGAAGCGCTTAGTCCGATGACTGTAGAAGCAGTCAGGAGACTGAAAGTGAAAACATTGATAGCAAGTGCCAGGTTGATCCGAAAAGGGTACGATGCCGAGTACTGTATACTAG
Organism: Fusarium fujikuroi IMI 58289; assembly: GCF_900079805.1. Classification (NCBI taxonomy): domain Eukaryota; kingdom Fungi; phylum Ascomycota; class Sordariomycetes; order Hypocreales; family Nectriaceae; genus Fusarium; species Fusarium fujikuroi. The sequence continues at coordinate 3,395,114 of NC_036624.1, forward strand.
TGAGAACAAGCATCGCGCCGAGGTTGGTAACAGTAGAGACAGTCAATATCGCAGACTGAAAGTGAGACTGAATCCAAGCATCGCCGGCAAAGCGAGCTGTGAAGTATGGAGCTGCGGCAAGGAACATGTTCCTATTTTACGTCAACTACAACATTCACCGGATACGAGAGAGAGAAACTTACCAAGCCCAGAGCATAGCGACACCTAGAAGTGCAAAGATACCATACTCTATCCACGAGAACGGCAACTCATGTTGGCCCTCGAGTACTGTTGAGCCTTCTAGAGGAGTGGCTTCCTCAGTACCGGTCAAAGGCTCATATTCTGATGTTGATGTGGATGAGTGTTGACGGCCAAGTGCTTTGCGAACACGTTCCATAGTGTCTGCGTATCAAAGTTGTTCGTTACAGGTCGTTGTGGAGAAGCCTTGAGCTGCTGGCGTACGTATAACAATAGGCGTCGCTTCGAATAGTGGCAGAGTCGTCAAATATAGCTTCAGCGTAGGACTGTTGAGCCGCTCAGGGGGCGTATGCGTACGCGTTGGATAGCTCCCGTGTAGCCCGAATCATCAAAGCGCTTGGGCTTGTAGAGTTCTTGTCGCGTGGTTTCTTGCTCGCCTGACAACGTAGAGAGGATTGTCGCAGCGAGTCACAACGAGTGAGATGGAACTCGAGGTGGATGGAGGGCGCCGGGTGGTGGGGGCAGCGAGATGATGACATTGAATCCCTTACTCCGTACTCGTTGGAGGGAGATAAGATCCGATCTTAACGGGAACGGGACGCGTTAGGGTCCCATGCCAGGGTCAGGCGGAGATACGGGGCGGCTGAATTAAACGGGATGTGAGCCAATCACAGTGAGCCGCTCAACCATCAATCCAGTTTGTCGGACCTGAAGTCAACCGCAGTTATTATGGATATTTCTTGACACTCCTACTCCGTAAAGTTGCTGGCATTAGGTAGTCAAGCTCCTTATCTTGAGACCCAGAACTGGAAGGCTTTGAAAAAAAGTCCGTGGTAAATCTACCATGGTATTTCATGTATTTTCTTGGTGTCATCGAAAAGCAAAAGACTCAACTACCTAGGCTGTTTGTGTTTTACAGATCGTACAATCAATACATAAGTCGCACGGCATATCCCTTGCATATCAAGATATGAATTTAATCTGAAATATCGATTTTTGAGGTGAAATGGTCTTCAGATGAGGCGGGATCCTCGTAAACAAAGGAGCCATAACGCACTGAAGTGTCACAACAGTAAAAGCGTCCTAAAGAAGGATACACAAAAGTAAGGGTTGCTCGCGAAAGCATGAATCACTGACACATGAACGTTCCGTGTCACATGTGAGCCTGAGACACCCTGTGACCGTATGGCTAAAAACAATATCATCAGCAGCAAGTATCTACACACCAAAGGCGATTCCTATCCTCTCCCCGGGCTCCCTCAATAACTGCTGGAAGTACGTTGTCTTCAGCGCAGGTAGGCTTGGTAGTTTTGACTGGATCCATCATATTTTTTATTTCAGGAGACCATAGCGCGCGTAATATGTATATCAGTAGTTGGAAGCTTTGCTCTAGACATGAAAATCTTAAGGGTGATGTGTTGCGACAAAACATTCGTCGAAGCCTTCAGTTCCGAGGCCAAACGACTTACCGGCTTTAACTACAGGGCATTCTTCCTCGCAAGTTCTTCTCACAAGTTTCCTTGGTCTCGAAACCGGACAGAGTTGATAAATAACGGCTGTTAAGCTTTTCTTAACAAGTTACAAATCAGTCGTCGCTAGCTCTGATGACCGGGAAGGTAGATACTATGGTGTGCGTAAGCTTGTCAAAGATTCAAGGCCAGCAGGAGAAAAGAAGACCCTTCTTTTGTCTGGTTTGTCTACGCAGAGCTGCCCTTCATAAGACTCTTGGGAGTATTTGTCAGACCTCGGGCACCGGGCATCACGGCGTATAACTTAGAGGGATTTGTGTTCTGATGAACCAAACTTTTGGCGGCAGAACTTCGATTGCGGTTGTATATGATAGAAATGGTCAGTTGATGGAGGCTTGTTCACTCGGGAACAGCTGAGTCTCGAGACAGTAGAAGTGAATTATCGATAAACTCAATCCCGAGATGACTGCGGCGAGGCTTAGACTAACAAGATTATTAACATACTATGTATGAAGAAAGCGGTTAGCCATGGCCTGAGGTGAAGAAATTAGCATCCAACTCCGTAAATACAAGAGTTGCAGAGCACTCCTCGGAATGATTTGGGGGCATCTAACTAACACATGAAAGTCTACTTTCAGAGTTTAAGCTTTTGGCAGCTCTGTGCCTCCATCTGTCTGGGTATGTTCGCAAGATATGGAGATCATTCCAAAGGCCCGAGTCTACTGGTTATGGACAACTTAGAGGATTATGTAGAGGCCATATCGGAGGCCGAGGAATGTAGAGCTGCTGTAATTTGACTGTTAAAAGTCCCGCGCTGAGTCATGTATCGTCAAAGTCGACTCAATTGGTAGCATCACAAAGAGAAAAAGAAAGGCAGCTCAAGAAATAGATTACAACATGCCATGGAAATCTTCTCAGCTAAGGTCCTGAAGTAAATGAACCCTGTCCTCATATTGATAGTGCAACAGACTTGGACAAATTCCTACAACTCCAGACCAAGGCATAATTTCAAGATTTCAACGTAAACTCCAACTCCGTGCTAACCAAGTGCCATCCTAACCAAGAAGAATTCCTACCTCGTCTTTGGCTTGTGCCTCCCAGGTCTTTAGTAAGATCTGACCGACACCTCTTCGGTACGCAATATCTCCAATGCGCTCGATCCAAAGGACATTGACAAAGTCAATCATTTCATCTGCATCCATATGCTCTTCAAATTTCTCATTATCAAATACATGCGAACCACGACGCTCTGTGGCTGTTGATATGGCGATAAACTCCAGGCGCTCTTCACCATCATAGTTGGAAGACTGAATACCCAGCCATGCGTCGTGAGCGCGGAATTGACCTGCCCATCGGTTTGCTTTGTTCCAAATAGTACCTACGGCAAGGGGTGGATTGGTTCGATCACGATGAGCGAGAGTTGTGTGAAACTCAACCTCAAAGAAACCAGTTGTTGTTTTGAATGACAGTAATGGGCCGGGGTATGCTTGCTCGCCTACAGGTGGCTCATAACCACCCGTCTCGGGAGGATCCTCGACGGGGATGGGATATTTGAACAACGCAGAGTCGTCACTATCGTGTACATAGTACGAACCGCTGCGAGACCATCCTGGAGGGAGCTCCGAACTAGGGCTCCGACGACCCCGAAGATCACGGTACTGAAGGCCAGTGTTCATAACGGGGGCGGTTGCAGCTCGGTCCGTCAAACTCCAGGTAACGGTAGGTTTGATACGGAAAGGGTGAGCGGACCGGTATCGTTTGGTCTCTTGACCACGCTTTCCAGTGCGAGCCTCTTCAACATAGTCGGCAGCGGCTCTCCACAAAGTCAAGTCGACCGGAATGTTATCAAACCACCAGCCCATCCAAGACCAAGATGGAAGAAATGGTGGGCGAGAGAGAGCTCTTCGTCGAATGGACGCATGCGGGCGCCACAGTAAGGCAATATCTAAGAACGCGATTGGCATGCCATAAATAAACCCACCAGGAAAAGAACGAGATAGTACGTGTGTGATTCCAGCAAAAGCAGGCAGCGTGTCGTCGACAAGCGTCAATTTCCGTGCGCTGTATTCCATCGCGTAGCGGGCATACTCATCAAGATCAGGCCAAGGTGGGTGCTGGAACGCAAACGCAGCATCAGGGACAGCGCCCGTACACTCTTGACGACCTCCTCTGAGTTTCTTCATCACACTGTTTGGGCTCCCCTGCCATGTCTCGCAGTGACATTCCCAGGTTATTGAGTCTTCAAAGAAAAAGACCGAACGTCGAGAATAAATGCGCTCAACCAGAGTCCAGCCCCTCGTATACCATGGCGAGGCGGCAACCAACTCCTGGTGAGTACGACCAGTGGTCCGAAGGCCGCGCGTTGATCGTTTTGGATCAAGTGAAGGCAGCCCTGTATAAACATCGCCAGTAGCGGCAACAATAGTCAGGTAAGAATTAGAAAAGACGTATGCCATGTGCTTGATGTGATCATCCATCTCTTCCCGATTATCCTGGGTTATACAGATACGGTCAATCCAAATGTGTCGGATTCCAAGTTTCTTAGCAAGCCACATGGCGTCCAGATAAGTCTGAGGCATGTCGAGATTAGGCAGGCGATCTTGGAAAGCTTCCACATTAGATTGAAGCAGATGTGTAAACATCGGTTCTCCGTTGCGCCGGGTACCGTTAACATAGCTGAGAGCCAAATAACGGTCCTTGGGTGTTGCCTTGACTAAGCGCCGCTCAACGACGTCAATAAGCCAGGCAGGGCGCCAAGTTGTGATATCAATATCAGAAGAGACGGCGCAGTGGTGGTGGTGATCCGCGTTACAAGCATCAAGCCACTCACGAATGCGAAGAACTGGGCCACCCTTGGTAACGGCTGAAGATGCCCGGCGTTGAATTGAGGAAGCGACAGCTGGAATTGGAATCTCCTTCTCCTTTTCACCACGAACTGCCCTAAACGATCCAAGCAGGCGATCGGTGATACTGTTTCGCTTGCTAGAATTCGGAGGATGGTCTCTATCGCGGGGTTCCCGGGGAACACGTGGAGGGACACGGCTCTCGCGACGCCTATCTCTGTCGACTTCCCTATCCTTGAGTCTGTCTCTGTCCTTCCCATTGGCATAATCCCTGTCTCGTCCGTGATCGTCATCTCGGTCTCTCCCATTGTCGCGATCTCTCTCTCTGTCTCGATCTCTTTCTCTGTCTTTCTCCCTGTCGTAGTCACGATCTCTGTCGCGGTCTTTAGCACGATCTTGATCTCGATCGCTAACTCCATCAATATCCGGGTCTCGGTCCAAGTCGCGGTCGTGATCTCTGTCCCGGTCTCTGTCCCGGTCCCTGTCTCGTTCTCTATCCCTATCCCTATCACGGTCGCGTGGTCTGTCGCGGTCACGTTCTGGCTCAGGAGAGCTTTCATCGCGGGAATCATGCGAAGGGCTGCGGTTTGGCATCGTCGGTCAAGGTTACAGGCCTATAGCAAGTACGCAGAAGAGGTCGCGCTGGCGCATACCACAATTGTTGTCGCAATGCTACCTCTAGGTCTCCCACGGGATTTATGAATGATCAAATTGGGTGGGGGTTGAAAAATCTCATATTGATGCCCGAGAATTGGTCATCATAAGTGTACTTATACATGTCGGTCAAAGCCCCTCAGCTTTCGCGGCCTGGATGGACAGCGCTGAGGTCTTATTGGCTCGTCAGACCTATGCACAAAGAAATGAGTTGACAACGTCATCCTAGCAACGTTAGGAAATGGAGCTGCAACAAGCAAGATATAAGACTTAGGATTAATAAAATAGCATAAAATAAGTATATAAATACATTAAATTACTGAAACTATATAAGAAAATCAATAACTCTAAAACCTGTTTTCTAAAAATAGATTGTATTAACTTAGTTAAATTCCAAGATGTTAAAAAAAGGTCGAACCGAGGATTGAACTCGAGACCTTCTGCGTCCAAGTATGAACCATACGTTGTGAGGCAGACGTGATAACCACTACACCACTCGACCTTGATCTTACTATAAACTGTCTTATTTTGAATATATAGTAACGATGTAATAGACAAAAAGTTAGGTAGTTACTATCATAGTTCTAAGTAAAGTACGCCATACAAGCGTCATTATGGTGAATTCTGTATAATACTTAAGTAGGACCAAGAGCACACCAAATAAATTGATAACTTTAAACAGAATTAACAAGAACAAACTACTGTTTATAAAGCTCCATTATGTCTGATAAGGGATCAATTGGCTTAGGATTGTCCAAGAGACAACCTCTTCTGCAGGATGAGTCAAGTCGTGGTGACGACCAATCTCTCCCTTTGAAGGCAATCAAGACTCACCCTCTAGGGAGTGAAGGCGATGAAAATGCGAGTGTCTATTTTATCGGCACGGCCACCACCATAATCGAATGGGAAGGGTTTCGACTACTCACAGACCCCAACTTCCTCCATGCCGGTGACCACGTCCATCTTGGTCCTGGAGTTACTGCTGAGAGGCAAACTAACCCAGCGGTTGACCTACATGAGCTGCCATCACTAGACGCAATTCTTCTATCGCATTATCACGAAGATCACTTCGATCGGTTGTTAGAAGACTCCCTCAATAGAGATTTCTTAATTGTCACAACGCCTCATGCGCATAGATGCTTGACATCTAAGAATGAGCCGTTTCGCAATGTCGAACCACTCGATTTTTTCGACCACTTGGAGCTCAAAAACGAAGGTTCGAAGGCTGGTGAGCCTCTGCCCGTCATCAAAGTCACAGGTATGCCTGGCAAGCATGTTCCCTCGGGCCCCCTGGCTGCAGTCAACGACCTGCTTGGTGCTGTTCCGCCAACAAATGGCTGGATGCTCGAACTGGGCTACCGCAAAGTTGAAAGAGGCAAGCTCCAAACTGGCTATCGGATTTACATCTCTGGAGATACTCTTCTTGTGGATGAGCTCAAGGAAATTCCGAAGTGGCTTCGAGAAGAGCGCATCGATCTGATGCTCATACACCTGGGAGGTACCACTATCCCTGGGCCATTTGCGCCATTGATTATGGTCACACTTGATGCGAAGCAAGGTGTTGAGCTGATGAAACTGATGGATCCAGAAATCACGATTCCAATTCATTATGATGACTACGACATATTCCTGTCTCCTCGCAAAGACTTTGAGACTGCCGTCAAGGGAGCCGGGATGGAGAATCGAGTAGTTCTTCTGGATCGAGGCGATAGATATGGGTTCACCGTGACGAAGAATTAAGCCACATTGGAGAGATGGCTTGTCGATGAGCAGGCTACTTTCATGTTGACTGGAGGCTGGTATGAAGCAAATCTAGGATTCGGCCGGTGCTTGTGGTCATACATTCCTTTGGAGCTTGATAAGCTTGGGCAGAGGGCAAAGCAAAAAGAAATGATGGATGAAGGAGAGAACACGGTGCCTCTCGAAAGAAGAGTGGTGTTGGTGACATCCAATACGGGGGTAGGTTGCGGGGGACTGTACGACTTGGCTCCAATCCACGAATGCTGAAAATATGAATCAACATAAAAGCATTAGGTATTAATTCAGAATGATACTTTGTTAGATGCATCCCACGATATTCTTCACCCTTCTCTATAGAAGAGTTAGGCATCGAAGTATACTAACATAGTAACTTCTAAATATGAATTCTTTAAGGTAGCCGATACCTACTATGTAGGTACTTGCGCTTGCCTCCCTAGGTATCCAATTATTCAGAACTGCCCCGCCTTTCCTCGATTTTCTACCCAGTGGTAGGTGGGACGAAAACTACACAAGGTAGGTAGTTTGATCTTTAACCTGAATTGATCACCCAAAGTCATCTTCATCATGACCAAATTCCGGCCCTGCATTGACCTTCATGCAGGTCAGGTCAAGCAGATTGTCGGCGGTACTCTTGACAGCACGTCGTCAGCTCTTCAAACCAACTATGTCTCGCAACATCCTCCAGCTCACTTTGCTCAACTATACCGCGACAATGATCTCACTGGTGCACATGTCATTATGTTGGGCCCAGGAAATGAGGGGCCTGCGAAAGAGGCCCTTGAAGCCTGGCCCGGTGGTCTTCAGGTTGGAGGTGGCATCAATGACAAGAACGCAAAGGAATGGCTGAATGCGGGAGCAGAGAAGGTACGGTGAAGAATGCACCACATAGGAGCGATCTAACATCCAATAGGTCATCATTACATCGTACCTTTTTCCCGAGGGCCGCTTCAGTCAAGTGAGGCTTGATGCAGTGTTGCAAGCTCTTGGCGGTGATAAAAACAAGCTTGTTATTGACCTAAGTTGCCGACGCCGAGGAGAGGATTCTTGGTTCGTTGCAATGAACAAATGGCAAACCATCACAGATATGGAAGTTAACCAAGGTTAGTCAAGCCCCCCAGCAAATATGCTTAAAGTCAAAGACTCACCAGGTACAGAATCTATCAAGTCTTTGGAGCCTTACTGCTCGGAATTCTTGATCCATGCTGCAGATAATGAGGGTCTACAAAGGGGAGTTGATGAGAATCTTGTGCAGCGTCTTTCTGAATGGTGTTCGATTCCAGTGACTTATGCTGGGGGTGGTAGACATCTTGAAGACTTGGAGAATGTGAAGAGGCTCAGCAACGGTAAGGTGGATCTCACAATCGGAAGTGCATTGGACTGTTTCGGAGGCTCAGGTGTCAAGTTTGATGATTGTGTTGCTTGGAATAAGAAACAAAACATTTAGAAAGAAAATAAATTGACTCATGAACTAATTCTAAGCAGCAATGATCATGGGGAGGCTGCACATGCGGCTATATGATATTGATATGTAAACCCTACGCCATTATAGTAAGTATACCTATTTCGTGAAGCAGAGGTAGCATCCAGGGCAGTCGACTAGGTACCTTACCCTGTAGTAACAGCCATACGTGCACAAGAATTCAACGATGTGTAAGATTAGTACCTAAGTAGTTACCTACTATCTAGTACTTACATGCCTGCGTATGCCCGTGACGGCCATTGGGAAAGCAGGCGGGGTTTACCTAGTTTTGCCTAATGTTCCAGTATGGATAAATAATGCGTTAATCAAAGTTAGTGATAAAATATCTTTATACCTCCCATGCCCATTTGAAAGTGGGCGACTGGGAATCTAGAACCTCGCAGGCTTTGGACACAAAGCTACGGGCAGCCAGGAACCATGGCTGATTACGTCGTACTGAATCGATCGAAGTAATGCAGGTCCATCATATCATTGACTCGAAAAACTATACGTACATATATGAATGATCAAATAGCGAAAACAAAGATCTAGACCTGGCCCGTGGTTAAGCGAAGAGTCAGTGCGGATGAGATAGGCAAGACCACGTGAGACTCTATTGTAAACAACAACGTTTAGCAAGAAACAAACATGCGCACAGAGAACAAGATGTGGATATATTTTCTGATGACCTATGTAATGCCGGGTCTAGTGCCAGGATAGCCTCAAGTGGTGCTCGGGAAGATCGTGATGCAAGGCATGGCAGAGGCATCGTTTTAGACTGGTGGATGCTCGATGGGGTGCGGGATGGATATCTTGAGGTTTTGTAAGTACTAAGGTTACCTAGGTAGGTACAGGAGCGTAAAGAGGAAATTTGGGTGTGAGATCACCACTAGGAGACTCCGTCGCCCGTCTGCTACACAAACTTGCAGAAAACTTGCAGGAGCTTACAGTTTGATGCAGTAAATCCCGTTGAGTTCCCCCCATCTCCAGGGGTGAAACGAAATCGGAGAAAATAAAACGTCATGAAGAGGAAGCTCAGTTGGGGAAAACAACAAGCATCACGTAAACATTGGGTTGCAGAGGTTGTCAAGGATGATGCTGGGCCAAGCAACCAATTGTTTGCTTTTGAAGTGCGGCTGGCTGCGCTGCTGCCATGGCGACTATGAGCTGTGCTCCTGTTGCGACGCTGTAAGGGATGCTGGGCTGGCTTACCATGGAGTGGAGGGATGCTCTGGATCGTCCTTGGAGGGGATGGAGCCGCTATAACAGGGGCGGGGTAAGTTTCTAGCACCCTGCTGCATTGTAGCAAGATGGCTAGCGTCTCCAACGTCCGACTTTAGCTCGGTTCTGACCACCGTCTCCCAGGCAACGCCTACCATGTTTGTTTTCCCATCATCCAATCAGGCACATTCCTTGGGCTGCTCTATGTGCTTCCCTTAAACACATCTACTCGCCAAAGACGCTCTTCTACCCTCCGACTTTCATAACATAACATCACTTCGTGCAAGTTGTGTCGAGTTGAGTCGTCTAGCCTTTGATAGAGCTGTCGTCTGGTTGCCCGTTCAAGGCGTATTTCTTTCTTCTATCAGCAGACATTGGTCGCATTTCTTACTTGCATTCATTCACATTTGGTGCTGTGCTTCACACCGAGTCGTAACATTCCTCTGCTTCATTTCCTTGTGTATAGTGGACTCGCATACCAATGCGTTGATAGTCGCTTACTTCGACTTGCGACCAAAATACCCATCACTACTGTAGCATGGCTACTGAATCGGTATGTAGACCGCGCCACTCGTCCTGATTCTCGGGCAAAATGTCTCTGACTAGATCTCAGGTGCATCCCTTGCGAATCAACAAGACAACTACACCAACCAAAGGTCCATCCATCATGGCGAGTGGAATCCCTCGCCCGCTGTCGGAGCTCTCGCCGACAGAGATGAGAAGAAACTCTCCCAGCTGGCATAGACAATCTACTGGTTCTCCCAAGGTACGTCGGCTGACCGCCAACCCGTGTTTGGGCTTCTGTATTGATAGCATGCAGAAATCACCCGGAAATCCCGACTCGTCACCATTCCAACCTTCACCCGCGGAATCAGTGACATCTCCTCGTTTGTTTTGGCAGAACCGCAACTCTGAAAATCTATACGGATCTGGGTCACCATCACCAAACCGCCGCTCTTCGATTGAGCGTCTTCAGAAAGCGTCTCGGGTGAGGAACAGCAATATCCTTGCACTCGAACAGAAGCAGGAATATGATCCCACTCGAATCCCTCAGATCGAAAGACCCCTCGCTAAGGTCCAAGGGAACGCCTTTGGGTCGACTGGATCTTTCCGCTCTTCGACTATCGAGCGCCCAATCTTTGGCCATTCTCGGAGTGACAGCGCGATGACTATTCCTGCCGTCAGTCCGAAGTCGTCCACTCAGACAGCCGGCTCACCGAACCGTCCTCTGACGCCCAGCCGAGATCAAGTATCGCCTACGAAGTCCTCCCTTTCACACTCAAGGTTCAAGAACAGCTTTGACATGGAGACGAATACTTGGTCATTTGGCTCACCCGAAGAGGATGACGATCATCCGATGGGACGTCGCCACGCAAAAAGTGTGACTTTTGATGCCGCACCTCCTCAGATCAACGAATATGAGATGGCAACTCCCGACCTGTCTTCTATTGGCACCAACTCTCGTGAGGGAAGCTATGAGTCAATCGAGTATGATGAAGATGATGATGTCCTGTATGATCCTGGCCACGTTGATCTTGAGGGCGATAGCTTTGACGCTTCCCTGGAAGACACAGACAAAACTCCCGTTGTTGGGCCTGATGACTGGAGAGGCGACAGTCCCATGGTGAACCGCAATGGGCCTCGTGAGTACAGTGACAGTCCCATGCCTGAGGGTACACCTTCTGCCGCCACGGCTGGTCGCCCTTTACATATCCGAAGTGACTCTACGACTTCAAACGGAGAGCATCGGCCTCTACCGCCTCTTCCTGGTTTTATGAGCCATTCCCGCAACAATTCTGTACCCTCTTCACCTGCATCGCCAAGTCTGTCAGCAACCGCAGAAAGAATGCTTGGGTCTAACAGGAATCTTCCATCACCTCCTCAAGCCTCTGCCACAAGCAAGTCAGACATCCATAGCATTGGCAATGCCAAGATGTCGCTTGAAGAGCGATTGAGACTCATGATGTTGTCGGACGATGGCGATGGCAAGACAGCCGCTGAGCAGCAGCGTGAGCGTCGCCTTCGTAGAGCTAATGGCCGCGAACGATTGAGCAGCCCAATTTCTGAGCCCGAGTCAACAACAAGCCTCAACGATGCTCTTCAAGAGCATGATGACGTTGTTGGTGACATGTCGGCTCTTGATGATTATCAATTACCTCCGCGTATCTCCCGGGACTCCATCATGCGAAAGGTCAACGGTAACAACAAGACATCCGATCAAGAGAAGGATTGCATCTTCTCTTCCCCTCCCACTTCAAGAAGTCCAAGCAGAAGCCCCGAAAGGCAGGTTCTTGCAGACCCTGATGTGCCTATTCCGTCTACCGAGGATTCTTTGCACGGTATGTCCGATGACGAAGAGGAGGAGGAAGAGGAAGGTAGCGTCATTATCAGAAGAATGCCTGAGAGCGAGATCGAGTTTTACGAAGACTCGGACGTCGATTTCGATGAGGAGGAGTCTAAGCTGGAGCTGCCAGCTGACAGTGACAGTGAAAGCCACTACTCGTCTCAGGAACCTACACCGGCACAAGCCAAACCTGAAGAAGTCCAGAAGGAGGCAAGAGAGGAAAGCCTACAGCTTGATGACCTCCGAGAGGAAGTCATGACACCTAGACCTACTCATGCACAAAACGATAGCGTCTCATCGTTACCAGACTTTGCTTCGGGCGACAAAGAAGCTTCTTTCTCCAGAGATTTCGAGTCTTATATGCTCCCTGAGCCTGAGGAGCCCAAGGTAATTGAAGAGCCTGTGAAAGAAGTGAACGAGATTGAAGCTCCAAAAATGGCTGATGCGCATGCTTATCTTCAGCGCCCATTCACTCCCGAGCATCTCTCCAAGCCCGAGTATGATGGCACTGGATGGGGTGATCCTGAAGACGAGTATGACGATGACTGCCCCAGCACACCAGACTCGGTTATTCACCACCCAGCTCCTGTACGCGTGGAAGAACCTGAGCAAGCCACTATTCCCGAGCGATCCGCTACCATCAAGGCCCCAGGTTCAAAGCTTAAGACTCGTTTGTCAAACACTCCCTCGGACATTAGTGCTATGCGAGAGGCTCGCCGACAAGTGAGCATGGAGGTGCCCGATGTCCCTCCGATTCCCGACAAGCATAGCAAGCGCCTCTCGAAGGACAACAACGGACTCTTGCTCACTGGTGACGAATTCATTAACCGGCATCCTAGTTTCAAGAATCGCAGCTTGACATTGGATCTTGACTTAGGTCTCAGCCTCGACCAAGACTTTGAGCGAGTCATCGAGGCACAAAAGGTGGCTTACAACGATCTCTTTACTCAACCCCCAGCCCACAACAGCCCCAGTAGACAAGTGTCTGCAGCAAAAGCCCAACAACAAATTGCTGAAGGACTCAATGCTAACGTAACATCTCGTCGTCAGCGCGGTTATCTCATGCGACAAAATACGAAAGTTGTTACTGCCAGTGACAAGGATACCGAAGACTTTCGAGTTGCCAGATCTGTTGGCAATTCTCCTGTTAAGGAGGATAGGCCCATGTCATGCATTGTTGAGCCATGGAATGGTAAGCCTCGCCAAAGAAGTGTACGGAAGCGTGTAGGCGGCAGCACTGGTCCTGTGCCACCTATGCCCGGTCAAGAAAGTAACGCAACAGCCGTCAGTCATGCCCCTGTCGACGAGGACCTTACACTTGAAATGGCAACGCCAGAAAGCGGAGAGAGAGGCCGCCTATTCGTCAAGGTTATGGGTGTCAAAGATCTTGATCTACCTCTTCCAAGAAGTGAGTTTCAGTCATTACAGGATCAAGGTTACGTCTAACAGAAGCAGATGAGCGAACTTGGTTCAGCCTTACACTCGATAACGGTGTACATTGTGTGACTACAGCATGGCTTGAGCTAGCACGCAATGCTCCAATTGGCCAGGAGTTTGAGCTCGTCGTACCTAATGACCTCGAGTTTCAACTGACCCTCAACGTTAAGCTGGAGAAACCTGTGGAGCGTGCTAAGCCGCCGCCACCTACAGTCAAGACTCACAAGCACAAAACCTCGACCTTCAGCAGGGTATTCGCATCGCCCAAGAAACGCAAAGAACTGGAGCTCCGCCAGCGGGAAGAAGAGGAACGAGCTGTACAGCAACAGAAGGACGCCCAGGCCAAACAGCGCACCGGACCTCCCACAGCTTACGAGCTTCTATCTCCCCTGGCTGCGGAGGACGGTAGCTTTGGTCGCGCCTATGTTTGTCTTCGAGAACATGAGAGTCGGTGCTTTGGTCGGCCTTATATGGCTGAAGTTGCTTGCTTCAATGAATGGGCCACAGAAGAGGCTGGATTTGCGTCCAGTGTCAAGAGTAAGCGCGGCAACACGGCCGTTGTCCGACGTGCACCCTACAAGGTGGGCAAGCTGGAGCTTCAGCTCCTCTTTGTTCCTCGCCCTAAGAATGCCACGGACGATGATATGCCCAAGAGTATGAACTCATGCATCCGGGAGCTCAAGGCAGCAGAAGAGAGGATGTCTCGCAACTGGGAGGGTCACCTTAGTCAACAAGGTGGTGATTGCCCTGTAAGTTCATATTCACCTGCTCTGATTCTCTCTCCGAAACTGACATTGATCTAGTACTGGCGCCGCAGGTATTTTAAACTTGTGGGTACCAAGCTCACTGCTTATCATGAGGCAACTCGTCAACCTCGAGCTACCATCAACCTGGCCAACGCCAAACGGTTGATTGACGATCGCCGAGCGTTGACAGAAAAGGAGACTACTGGTAGAGGGGGTCGACGACGTCGATCTGCTTTTGCGGAAGATGAAGAAGGTTACATGTTTGTCGAGGAAGGATTCCGTATCCGATTCAACAACGGTGAACTCATTGACTTTTACGCAGACACAGCTGCAGACAAGGAAGGCTGGATGAAGGTCCTCACTGACGTTGTCGGACGTGACAATTCAGATGATGACGCTTCAAATCAGCGAGCAAAGGCTAAGTGGTGTCAGTTGGTTCTCCGTCGAGAGGAGCAACTACGTCGTCGAGCATCAGGTCGCCGAGTGAACTCACGACCTAAGAGTATGTTCCTCTAAGACACGATGTCATTCTGCAAGCTCTTATGACGGAGACGAAAATGAGACAAGGTGCTGGACGCCGTAACACTATTACCTGGACCAGGCGTTCAGGACCAGCAGGATATTCATGATAGATGTCTCTGTTCTCCATTCTTCTGGTATTGGTTTATATGGTTGACGGTTGATGGGATACTACCTTGATGTTGTAATATGATTGGAGTTGGGGGGGGGGGGGGGGACTGTTGTATCTTTGACTGAGGAATTGGGAGCATTGGCCGTTTATGCACTTACAAGGCGTTGGGGAGGACATGGCTTATCGTTGTTTCACTTGTTCTTGGGGTAATAGGCGCTTACGCGCCAAGGGATTTCAGTTTATAGCATGGGATTATAATGAATCGTGTAAAATGTCACTAAGTGTAAAAAGAAGTGCTTGCCCAGATCTTTTCATCGTGACGGTATGCTAATTGCACGTGACAACCTACGAACAACACGTATCCACGCTCGTGAGAGCGATGTTGGGTGGCACGACCCACCTGGACATCCTAGCCCAGCAGGGAGCTTATGAGGCGCAGCGCAATTTTATAGTGGCTCACACCTTAGCTAGGTACAGAACCTCACCCCGTATTAGTACATCTTACCTTCCCAGCTACAACCACGGCGTCGTTGCCAAGTTGACCCTTTAGCGACTCAATCAAACCTCGATATAACAACGTCTTGTCACCGGATACACTGTCATTCCATTCAATTTACTCTTAATCAACTATAAACCATCATGGCTGGCCGTTTTGTGCGGGCGTCCAAGTATCGTACGTGCTGGCGCAAACCAACCGCGCCGACATTCGTTATGCTGACGTTGCTCACCAGGACACGTCTTTGGAAAGTCCACGAGAAAGGAATTTTGCTACGACAACCTTCATATCAGTCGTAATGCTTGGGACACAAACTTGGTCAAGGTGCGTCGTACTGCATCGCAGCGCGTGTTGCAATCAGTCTTTCAACGAGAGTTCGGCGCGCTGATTTAGGGGGTGGTTGGTTTCGTTTAGGTCAACCCCGAGTATCTCTCAGTCAATTGGGATGCCTCCGGTGGCGGCGCATTTGCTGTTATTCCTCTGAACGAGCGCGGAAAACTCCCCGACCAGATTCCACTGTTCCGTGGCCATACTGCTGCGGTACTCGACACTGACTGGTATGCATTCCCATTGTTGGGTCCCTGAGCCGCGTCGGCGCTTACGATAATCAAGGAACCCTTTTCACGACAACATCATCGCCTCTGCATCCGATGATGGCAAGGTTTTTATTTGGGAGGTTCCTGAAGGCTTTACGCTACATACCGACGCCGAGGAAATTACAGATGTCGCACCTGTGAGCAAGCTTGCTGGCCACCCCAGGTTGGTCTCATATATATTGTCGCTTGTCAGTCGAGTCACTAATCCCCGATCAGAAAGGTCGGACAGGTTCTTTTCAATCCTGCGGCCGAAAATATTCTCGCCTCTGCATCTGGCGACTTCACGGTCAAACTTTGGGACATTAGCACCGGTCAGTCGCCTCTTGCTCTCAAGCACAACGATATCGTCCAGAGTCTGTCATGGAATGCCAGTGGCAGCATGCTCGTTACCACCTCGCGAGATAAGAAGATTCGTGTGTGGGATGTCCGACAGGAGAAACCCGTGCACGAAGCGCCTGGCCATGGTGGTGCCAAGAACAGTCGCGCTGTCTGGCTGGGAGAGCACAACCGCTTCGCGACGACTGGTTTCTCGCGTATGAGTGAGCGACAAATAGCGCTCTGGGAGCCTGGCAGGACCGAGCCCATTGGCGGCTTTACCATGCTGGATTCCATCTCTGGTGTCTGCATGCCTTTCTGGGGTAAGGTCTATCCTCCAATGTTCGAGCTGCGCCAGTGCTAAAAATACGTGAAGATGATGGTTCAAACTGCCTGTACCTTGCTGGCAAGGGGTGAGTTCTTATCTGTTTGCATGTTTCGCGACACCACTGACGCTGCTCAGCGATGGCAACATTCGGTATTTTGAGTACGAGAACGACAAGTTCGAATTCCTTAGCGAGTACAAATCGGGCGACCCTCAACGCGGCATCGCCTTTATGCCTCGACGAGGCATCAATGTACGGTCTCCTTGCATCGAATCCAGTGTCGCGTTTACTAACCATTCTAGACGCACGAGAATGAGGTCATGAGGGCTTACAAAACAGTCAACGACGCTTATGTTGAGCCTATCTCGTTTACTGTACCACGACGCGCTGAGACCTTCCAGGCTGATATTTTTCCTCCTGCAACTGGTACCAAGCCCGCTGCAACTGCTCAGGAATGGTTCGATGGCAAGACTGCTATTCCTAACAAGATTGACCTTGAGAGCGTCTATGACGGCACTGCGCCCAAGGAGATCGCCTCTGACTACAAGGCTCCTGCAGCCCCGTCTCCTGTCACTGAGAAGCCTGCACCAAAGATGGAAGAGTCTAAGAAGGAAGAGGCCAAGGCAGCGCCGGCACTGCGATCTCCTCCTCCCACTATGAGTGAACAGAAGGGATCAATCTCTGCCATGGCTTCCAGATACCAGGACAAGCAGGAGGACGAGGAGGATGATGACGCTTCCAGCTTCGAGGAGGTTTCGCGACCTGCTCAGCGTCAAGCTGTCCCTGCAAAATTTACTCCTCCTGCTCAACCGCAGACTGCATCCGCTCCGTCCTCTTCCACCGTCGCAAAGCCCTCTTCTCCAGTCAAGACTCCTGCTGCTGCCGCGTCCGCGGCCCCGCCTCCCACATCTCCAGCCCCTCGAACTATCTCCTCCGCCCTCAGCGGTAGCGACTCCTCTCTTGCGGAAATCAAGCAACTAATCGAAGGCCAGTCAAAGCTTATCAACTCCCAGAGCCAACAGATCACCCTGCTCACCGCTGAAGTCGAGGCTCTCAAGCGAAAGGTTAGCTCGGGCTCCCAGGATCAGAGCGAGCGCATCCGCCAGCTTGAGCTCGAGCTAGAGGAGGCAAGATCTTGAAAAGCTCTTTGAACTCTTTTGGGATCTAAATGATGACCTTGTCCCAGACCTTGAAACCCATGGGAATGGATTATAGCTGTAGCGAATTGTATATATAGTTAGATAGGGTTTCTAAAGATTTGTTCTTGGTGGCACGCTGATACTCTGCGAGCCGAGAGCATTCGTCAAGATTTTTCAACGATATGATGCAGGAGTTTTCTAGTACACTTGTTTTGTAACCTTGGTATGTTGCTGTTTTCCCATATCCTAGTGCCTAATTCATCTTGGTCTCTTCAACACTCCAGGAAACCAGCCGAAGATACATATTTAGGGTGGCACCTTACTGCCGCTACATGACTTGCTTTGAACCAAAGATATCTACGCAACGCAGCTAACGAACAGCATGACAACCAATGACGGATTGTTTCTAAGCGGAGAGTGTAATTGAATTGTGCGCTTGAACTTACCCTACACTATCTCTCTTCAATCAAGCAACTATCATCACAAACAATGTCTGTTTTCTCATGTCCCTCACAATGAACAGACCAGGGCATATCACCCTTGAGGTGTCTTATGGCCGCGTTTCAATATGCGCTTGCTCTTCAATACGGCTGCAGGTCGACCATTCACGTACCGGACTGCTTTCGAGGGACAACAATGGAGCGTTTCAAAAACAAAACAATAAATCATATAAGGGAGACTACTATTTATATCGTGACTATTTGGTTCACCTACATCTACGCGCCTTAAGACACATATATGGTGTTTTGACTGGTCGCTTCGGAAGAAGCCCAAGATACAGCTGAGCTTGTTCGAAGCAAGCACAGCACGTACACACTGTGGCTGCTAGATCAACCAGCATATCCAACTGGAGGGGCTGAGAATTTTGCTTAACGAGAGATAGTGGCGATCCTTCGGTCCTAGCAAGCCTGGGCAATGTCAACAAGTGACAGACCGATTAGTCTGACGACGTTCCATGTATCGACCGCCGGAAAGCAATCACTCGGGAGGAAGCAGAGCTGTGGGTTCGTCATCACATTATGCCATAACAGCTGGGCCTCTCAGTGAAGAAAGGTCTGATAGTGGTATTGTTTCACAACAAGGAGCCTTGATGGGGAGCATGGTCCAGACTCGGATCTGTCCCGACATGAGAAGAGCTTCTGAGAAATCACTACTGTGTAGGTAGATAGGAGCAAGCAATACCTTCCTGGCAGAGTGGCCGGGCCAATTCCATGCTAACAACGAGAGAGTGGCGACTCGAAACACCATAATGGAAAACACGAGCCAAGTGTTCTGCCGTAGCATTGATCATTGTCTCCGGCATCGTGAGAGCCACCTCGCTTCGAGACCAACGTTCGGATCTAGATCACGACCGAGAACAGGGACAGAGAAGCTGCCGATCAAACAATCAAGTGGCGTAAAAGGGTTTGACATACCCCGTTTGTTTGAATGACGTTGCATTCACAGATACCTAGATCCATATGGGGAAGTCAGTTAAGCCAGGTTCACGAGAATAGCGTGCCAAGCATGGTGAAATTTTGCAGACCTGGCTCGCTTCAGCAAGGGATAGCAGAAGAATGCCCACTCTGCCACTACCTCAATTCATAACCCACTGGTAACATGACTCAAGGGAGAGCATCGCACCTGGCTGTACGGAGAGGTCGTATGCAGGAACAAGCGGACATGGACCCCTGATGCCCCGGAAACAGGAGTACGAAGTGTGAAGGGACAGGCCTGATGACCAACAACGCAAGGAGCTTGCTTCAAGATCTTCTGGAAAAGCTGGTGGCTGGAAGTTTCGTGTTTCAAGTATTTGAAGCAGAGAACAGGGCTCGTTTCACGATCTCGGCAATATGATGTGAATGGAGGTTTTGGGTCACAAAAGTACTGTTGTCGATGAACCAGAGAACCGACGAGGTCAGTTTGATGAACACACAGATCTCGGTTACGGCGAATAGTTTAACACGGACCTACTGGTACACATCCTAACGGAGCTGATATCAGGACAGCATATCGTGAATATGATCGCTGCTTGGGGCTTGGGCTGTTTCAGGTCAGTAGTCTGTTCTACGGTTAAGATAATGCAAGCCAGATCCGCCAGTGCTAATACAGGATCTTGTCTTCGAGGTAGCAAGGAAGAAACCTAGTCTACCAAATTTAGTTCTCAGCTGAAGAGAACATTCCGTTTGCGGCAGTCATATCAACTGAAAGGCGGGTGGATTATACCGGTACAAACGGTTGTACATAGCTTATGAGGGTGATCTTGGTCAACCACAGGCCAATTTTTCGAAACGATAGATTATAAGTCCCCTAGGTTTGCGTTGGTATCGAAAGTTCACGATTGACACCATTCTGACCCTTCGGGCTTCGACTGAGAAACTTCAGATTAGCGCTGAGTTGACGAGGAGGTGACAATGATGACAGGAAGATAACCATCAGCTTGATCCTTGACATCCTAGTGAGAGAAAGACAAACACGTAAGAATTAGTCCACCGCCGGGAAACAGCCCGATCGGCGGCCATCCCCTGCCAGCTGGTTTGATGAACATGGTATTGATGCTATTTCTGGCTTGTAACAAAAACACAAGAGGCTGGAACGAAGATGAAGCATAAAGACGATGCTGGGGCGAAGACTTGATACAGCCAATGGGGCAGCCGAGACGCACCTCAAACTGGACCCCTTGCGGGACTTGACTAGAGAAATATTATGTGACGCCGACAGGGAATGTTGTTGAATTTGTGATTGGTCGCTTCCAGACGCTCAACTTTAACTTGGGCACACACCAGCTTTTGAAACGCCAGCGTTAAAAGATGTGTGGCGGCCCGTTCGGCGAAGTCCTTGGTAGCTTGGCTATCAAGTGCTAAACAGGTCAAACGGAATGAGGCCCAGTGAATGCAAGCCGCTGCCATTTTCTCGTGGATTTGATGTAGGATTGGTAGGATAGACGCTCGACTGTTGGTTTGCGGTCAGGAAATGAGATATTATTTTTACCCCCAAAGCTGTCACAGTTGATGCACCTTTTGGTATGTGGACAGACAAGTCACTGGGCCACCAGGAAGTGACTCGTGTTACTTGGAATAAAGTGCAAATTCGGCACGGTTTTCAGTAACAGATGAGGCCATTACATCCAAGATTTGTAGTGGCCCGCAATAGCGCGAATCAGAGGTCACAGGTTCACATGAAGTCGCGCATCTGGTTGTAATTTTAAAATTACTCAGGGGTAATGTTGACCATGGCAGTCAATGCAACCACACTTTCCAGCCACTGGGACTCGATCGTGTTGGCTTAGGTATCGATGGTGATTCTGAGGATTTGATGAAGTGAAGGCCACTGACTGCAAGCCAAACATAACTGGTTCCCGTTTAGATATCTCATTATGACTTGCCAATGTTGAGTCAACCCCAGGTCCGGTAAAAATTTGAGAAAATGAAAGAAAGTCTTACTCGTATCCAGAACGATCTTATTAGTTGCTTGGCTGCGAGTGTGAGAGACCATGATGGCACGCATATTGTACAGTAGTATTCTAATTAACGACACGGAAGCTACACGATACTATGCTCACTTGTATAGTGTCGGTATAAAGCTGTGATGATCGGAGTTTGAGACAAAACATGAAGCTCTGGTAGCCAAACAACCCAAACTCTTTTGAGAAGCTCAACAGGCTCCCCGCTACTTCACACTTGAAAATCAAGTGCAGAGTTCTCAACCACTCAACCAAACTGTTAATCCACAGAAAATGGCAATGGGAATGAGGATTGGTCCATAAAACAACATGCTTGTGTCCAATCAATATAAAAACAATTAATAGGTCGAATGTACAAACGGGTAGTAGGTGCAAAGTGCGAAGATGATTCGATCATGTTTGATAAAATCGTAAAACAGAGTAAACCAACGACCTAGCTAGCCCAGCTACCCTCTTGATCACAATCCAGGATACTTTGAAGGGGGTGTGATGGTTTCAGATGTCTTGCATCACTGGTGCACAGGCATCTAGGCGAGGATGTGATCTCTGATGCAGTCCAGCGGGTATGTTTCACCTCGATGAAGACGTTGTCTTAACACAGCCTTGGCAGGGATGTGTAGACAATTGATCCTGTAAGCCGAAAGGATATCCTTGTCTTGCGTCAGGACTTACACAACTGACCAGCGGAACACATCGGCATTTCTGATCAAAAGCGGAGGATGGAATCAAAAGAAGATGGCGCAGACGTTGCTGAGTGGAATCTAGCTCAAGGATTCGTCAATAGCTGGGGATTGTTTATCGACCGCTCTTCCTGGGTCTTATTACCCTTTGGAAAATGGGCTTCTCGCTATAATACTTTCTCTACGAAGTGATAGCCCAGCCATATAGCATTGCAAACTACATTGTGGCTTGGGGTTTGACCTCTGCAATTAAGCTCTGCCAATATCGAAGTCTGTGATATAATATTTTTATTGACGATTGGTATCCATCATGTCCAGTTCTCGAACTACATTTGATGGGTTTGTGTGATGTAGTCATTGACCGTACGGAGTATTGGTAGTAGGAAACACATGGCAAATAAAACTACCTTCCCATGAATTTGACGAACATTTTGAGACATTATTAATTATGATCACTGTGTCTGTTGTTAATACACTACAGTTTCTCCACATGAATGAATAAAGTTTGGTTGTTCAACAAGCATAAATAATGAATGCCATGTCGTGCATGTACAACGAGGGATCTGTATGCACGAACCTGAGATTATGCACCCAGTCCCTCAGAGGCTCGAAAGTGACAAGATGAGCAATCTGCGACTGTGTTCGGTTGGGGGATTCTCAAGGGAGAATGGACCCATCTCGCTTCAATCTGCTCATACTACTCGTGTTGTGCTCGGTTGTAATCAAACATGTAGATGGCTTCTAACCTTCGAAGACATTATCAGCCCCTTTTCTTGACTACCAAGGGATAGCATTAGGCCATTAATTATTGCTTTCATTATGATTGTAGCTTATACTGGCCACCCACGTTGTAATCGGACTGTTCCTGCATATTAATAATGTGGTGCCTGGTAATATCGGAATCGCTGTTTGCGAGGAGAGCGTCGGCCGAGGTATTGAACATGAATTAGCCCCATTTGTTTTAGCAGGAACACTATAATGCATGGTATGACAGTGATCTCCGAGATTGACTCTGGAAAATACGATGAGATTGCGACACTCGCTTGGACAAAAGCCACATTCTGTGGTTGGCATTTGTGGGAAACTTTGGCTTCAAAGCTGATGGAAACCGAAAACTAAGCATGGTTGGCCGACAGCGCTAAACCATCCGATGGTTCAGGCTTCCTGACGTACGAAGGTAATAGTAATCGTAGTTAGTAGTTATGCCCGTCTCTGAAAATCCCGCTCCCTGTTCTTCCTCCAAGTCATCGAATCCACTGAAAATTTAACACAATAACTACTATCTGACCATCGATGGGAATCTGAGGTAGAAGCACACCTTGCCTACTCGTCACTGAAGTTGAGATGTTACTGATTGAATCCCACTAGCATCCATGACGGGGCGATGTGTGTGTTGCAATTTCGAGATTAGCTCACAAACCTTTAAGCTAGACTCCAGAGAGGCCTTTGAGATCCAATTATTAGGCTGAGACAAGCGGCACCGGCCAGGCCATGACCCGACTGCGTTTTACGTTTCAGTCTTTGGGGCTTTGTTGTGTCCATGCCCCCAGTCACTGTCTCTGTAAATTATGATGGTTGCAAGACAGCAATCAAAAACAAGAATGAGGGCCGTTACCCACGTTGCTTAGCTGCAAATGCACCTCTGGATTTGTTTCCGCGACCCTTGTCGATCTTTTCGGCCTCAACCCTATTCTGTCAGTCTCGTCCGACGCGGAAGGGAGCGTGGGTTTGTTTTGAAGCAGGGGCGTGGAATCAACCTGTCGATGTTCTGTATACCTGGTAGTCAAGGGAGCCAATAGCGAAAGACTTTGTTGGCGTTGTTGATGTTCCCGTCTTTTCTTTGCAAGCTGCCGGGGAATCTTCCCATTTTATTGTTTCTTCACCTACATTTTACGTAGTAATATCGCCGTTTGTGTTGAAGCCCTTCAAAAGTCACTTAGAATCAGCTCCACGGCGCCTTCCAGCCAGCTCCATACCGGTTATTAATATTAAAGAATGAGGGCGTGCACAAGCTAGCACCAAGGCTCCAAGCCTGACTGTGTTTTCGGCACTAGAGCACTCTGTGCGGCGGCACCGCGTTGAACGTAACAGTATAAACTTCATCAGACTCCTATTGTGATACTATAGGGCATGCCACTGTACAGTACAATACATTACCGTACGGATAGAGTGGCTCATATCTCCCTGCGAGTCTGTTAACCTGGGTTCCTGGCCTGACTGCCAGAATAGAGTGGTCCAGTTTTTGGTCCTCCAGGGGTTTCTAATCTAGAATAAACTAAAGACCAAAATGTGTTTGGGTAATTGCTAAGTGACAGGGTAGAGGCGTATGTATAAGTGGAAGACCAGAAGCAGGAGGGGATTAATGACATGGAATAGAGAGCTATTGCAGGTTCCATCAAAGGTGACCTGAATCCATCCATTGCCCGTTATCGTTCCCATCTATACCTACGTGGGTTTATTTTTTGCAGTGCATGAGGTAGGAATGGAAGCAGAGAGGAAGACACACTGTGCCAGTTCCAGCACAAGCAAAACGATGAGCCTCCACTTGTTGTCTCTGATTGGCACGCTGAATCATGCTCTGACATTGACTCCGCTGCTCCCGTTGCTGACGAGCAAGCCCTCCACCCTCCATCCCACTTGGGTCCTCCCCAAAGGCACCGTGCGTGGTATGTGGCTGCTCTCCCGCCCTCGCAACGCCGTCGTTCACTTTTCCAGGTTGGCGCGTGCTCTAGAAGTCCAATCCCAACCTAATTGGAACCCACCCCATCTGTCCGCGCCCAGGTACTTGCCCTTGGGTTACTTTGTCCTCCTTTCCATGGGTCTCCATCTCTTAACTCACTTACTTGCCTTGTTCTTCCTTTGCCTTACTTGCTACCCAGACCCATCGGCGCGACACTCTCCCACACAACATCTCATTAAACCCCCGTATATCCTCGCTCGCCCGCTCAGATTTCCCTTCCGAAATCTTTTCCTCTTGTCGTTTTGTTTTCCCTTCATTTTGCACTCCTCCCTCCTCCCCTCTCCCCTCGCTCCACACTCCGCGGACCCATTCCGGAGTTGCCCTCAAACTCGTTTCTCTTTCCAACTCAATAGAAGCCGCCTTCTCCCCCGACGTCTCAAGTTCATCCTCAACGCGCCGCCACGCTTTCAGCTGTCCTTCGTTTTCCTTCACGAAGCCACTGCTCGCTCTTGATGAACATTGCTTTACGGCTCTGTTGATATCTTTTCGCTTCTTGCTTCCCCGTTGTTGCTTGCTTATAGCTTTAATCTGGTTCGATTTCTTGTTTCGCGCGAAACTTCGACTTCGATCCCCCACCATCGCCTACGCCTTGACGGTTGCCACTCCAGACGCCTCTCAGTCACATTCGCTTGACGCGGTTGCTGAGTCTTGAATCGCATTGCGCAGCGATTCCATTATTCCGGGCTGGTCTCGAATTTTGGTCAACAAGCATTATTCCCATCATTATTTATACTCGGATCCAGGCTGCGCCTCGACCATTTCATTCTCATTGAATCTGGCTAAACTTGTTGATTGCACCGTCATCACTTGCTCGCCACAGGTTTCGTTTGCCATCTGACAGACTTTTCGGTTCGCTTCGCAACGACTCCCGGCCGTTGAGCGCCATCAACTCGACTGACCAACCACGGTCACGTCACTATAGACAACACTCTCAGAACACGGCAAGATGTATCCGCAACACTCCACAATGGCGCCTCAGAAGCCAGAAACTTTCATGCTGAGTACTGAGGCTCAGCAAGCTCTGCCTCATGATGCCCAAGTTGCTCTGCAGCAAGTTGACAACTGTAAGTTTTCGATGTGAGAAAATTGCCTCTTTTGTGTGTTCTGACACTTTGTTAGTGAAGTACTTCCTCATCTCAGCCCCTGTCGACTGGCAGCCCGATCAGTACATTCGCCGATTCTTGTTGCCAACTGGCGAATATGTCTCTTGCATTCTCTGGTGAGATAAGACTGACTGTCAATCACGGGTTTGGTCACTAACTTGACCACAGGAACAATCTTTTTCACATTTCTGGTACAGATATCGTGAGATGCCTGTCGTTCCGATTCCAAGCTTTTGGCCGTCCTGTCAAGAACTCCAAGAAGTTTGAGGAGGGTATCTTCTCCGACTTGCGAAATCTCAAGTCTGGAACCGACGCTTCTCTGGAGGAGCCAAAGAGCGCCTTCCTCGACTTTCTCTACAAGAACAATTGCATCCGAACACAAAAGAAGCAAAAGGTCTTTTACTGGTACAGTGTCCCACACGACCGTCTGTTTCTTGACGCGCTGGAACGCGATCTTAAGCGTGAGAAGATGGGTCAGGAAGCCACCACCGTTGCTGTCAGCGAACCGGCTCTGTCTTTTCAATACGACTCGTCTCAGTCGCTCTATGAGCAACTGACTAAAGCGCAACAAGCCAACTCCTCCTCTTTCAGCGCCCAGCAGTCTGCATTCTCTCAGAGCCAGTCCACCTCCCCAGTTATGCGTGCGATGGACTCGATGCCTCCTCCCCCGACAATGATGCCCCAGTCCATGCCCCCTTTGGCGGAGGGGATGGACGCAATGGTACCTTACGGCACGATGGCGGTGCCCCACCCAATGGCCCAAGCCGTTCCTGTCAAGAGGGAACCTGATTTCACCCGTGTTCAGTACAACCATAATGGTGTCCCAATCACTCAAGGACACCAGCGCCATGCTTCCATGCCTGCTTATGGTCTCGAGTATTCGCCAGCCCCTTCATTCGTCTCTTCTCAGTACGAGGATTACAGCAATCGAGGAATTTCTTTCGAACCCATTACCCCCCCTCAACAGGCTTTGGGTATCTCGGCTGAGCCTGCGTATATCGCCAATGAAGAGACAGGCTTGTACTCGGCCATTCCTGACCATATGGCTAGCATGAACGGCCTTAACGGCATGGTTCAGCTACCCCCTTCCAACTTAGCGGGTCCTCAGTTCTCTCGTCCCTATGGTACAAACAACGTCTACTCTGTGATCGAAGGTTCACCGACATATAAGCAGAGAAGGCGGCGTTCATCCATTCCTCCATCTATGTCGGCAATTTCGACCCCTGCTGCTACTGCCCAAGCAGCCTCACACACACATTCCCACCGGCCTTCTGAGCTTCGTCGATCAATTTCTGCCTCAGTTGGCCCCGTAGCTGAGAGTGATGAATCAGCAGACAACTCGCCCCCTGGTCTCTCCTACAGCACCTCCGCAGTTTCTGTTAATACCCAACACCACCAGAATATGTCAAGGCACGGGACCCCCCTGTCGACTGTGGAAGGAAGCCCTGCTGCCCACTCAATGGGCATGCACCAGCAAGAGTTTCCCCATCTTGCTAGCGAGGAATTTTCTGGTGATGTCAATGATCAGAGGCGCTCTGTTCCTGCTCCGAACGGCGCTGTCAGACGCGCTCGCTCCGCCACCGTCATGGAAGTCGGTCCATATCCTCAGAAGTCACACTCTTGCCCCATCCCCACCTGTGGCCGTCTTTTCAAGCGTTTGGAACATCTCAAGCGGTAAGTTTGCTGCCTCATATGGTATAAAGACTAAACTGAAGGATGTATAGACACGTGCGAACACATACACAAGAAAGACCTTACATCTGTCCCCACTGCAATAAAGCATTCTCAAGATCTGATAATCTGGCGCAGTATGTTGCACACCTAACTATGTAACGGAGCTGTCACTAATACCCTACACTAGACACAAGCGTACTCATGGCCGTGAAGATGGCGGAGATGGTTCCTTGGACCTGTCAGGCGAGGAAGATGAGGATTTCTCTGGTGATGACCACCTTGGCTCACTCGAAGAAGCCTCCCCACACTCTGATAGCGCCTATGTGACCGGCTCCCTGAACGCTGCTGCACATGGCTCAACCCCACCTTCAAGTATGGCACCCACGCAATCATATAATAGTCTCGAGACACTCAGCATGCCCATGACGATGAGCCAACCGGCTGCTATCAACGCCAGCGGTATGATGTAACGGCACACCTGCGTACGATTTTGTCATTTTAGTTGCGCTCAGATCATGACTTTAAGGGATTTATGGCTTCAAATTTGGTGGAAATTTGCAATGGTTATATGCGCGCGCTGTCCTTGACCTTTCCTTTGTTTATATTTTAAATTCTCTTTTTCACCTGGAAGCGCTTACATGTGCTTAAAATATGGCCCCAATAGATTCATACTCTGGTAGCTTCTGGGAAGATTCTCAAGTAGCTCAGAGCATTACGAACGTATTAAGTTGAAGTGGACCAAGGAAGCATCTGTATATATATGGTTCCTCTTCCTTGAATAAGACTGTATTCCTAGGCATTATGCCAGGGAGACTGCAGACTAGGAATGGCTACATGTGGTAGATTAAAAGAAGAACTGTTGCCTTTTACATGCCATTTTAAAGCCAGTCGCTTGAAGTGGTGACGATGTCTTGCTGGGCGCACGAAAGTGGGTTCTAAATACTGTGCTAACGCCGGCTTCTTCTACCAAACGCATCTCTGCCCCCTTCTATGCTCTTGATATCCTTGTCGCTCAGGCGTAGTTCTGCCCCCTTGAGTCTACCAACTCCCGGTCGGTCGACAGGAACATCCCTTCCCCTATCTCTACGCCCCTTCTTCTTACCAGTCTCTCGTTCGAGGATCACTCCATTCTCCTTGGCTTCTCTCCGGCGCTTTGCTTCTCGCGCGTCTGCTGCAGCAACAATACCCTTGCGCATGTTCATGGGCATCTTTTCTTGCTTGTGAATCGACACTTTGGATCCTAGAGCCTGGACGCGCAAGTCCGTAGCCTTTTGACGAGTGCGGCCTGTAGCAAAAGCCTTTGGTGCAATAGTGGTACCCGATGCTGAAATGGCCGGCGCGAGAAGATGCGATTCTGCAAGGAGTCGTCGGAGTTCAAGGTCTTGGGCTAAAAGGGAGGGTGCGTCCTCGGGGAGGGTGTTTGAGGGGGATGAAGTCGCTGATAGAGACTGCTCGGTTTTGGGTGTTGTTTGCTCTGGAGGTCGTGATGACTGGGGAGTTTCCTGTTAGTGCCATGTCCTGGAGTGATCGATACGACGCAATCCATACCATGAAAGCTTTGAGCTCTCGTTTTGACATTGCCGCTTGTTTCGGCGGTTGCTTGTTCGAATGGTCTACGACCTGTATTGTTGGACTATGTTCTTCCTCTGTGACAGAGTCCTCGTCGGAGAGGCCACTCCATTCGCCGTCGTCCCCGTCACTGTTGTTATCCTCATCTTCCTCGCTCTCGATGTCGTTGCTGCTTCCCTCATGGTTCGCCTTCTTGAATTTCGATTTAGCGGCTTCTGCCTCTGGCAAGGGCGCAAATTCCGCCTCGAAATGTCGTCTGAAAATGGCTGCAGCATCTTCTTGGGATATTAGAGGCTCAGGCTCAGGCTTGCGCTTGCCTAAGATAGCCATTGCGGGCGGATTTGATTCAAGGTCAGCAATGGTAAGCACCGGGTTGGGAAAATGATGTTGCAAGGAAATTTTGGCTGCTGCTGAGGTATCGAGTAATTTTCAGCCTCGCATCCCACTATAACAAGGCTGCCCCGCTATGGATGCCCGTGATCGAGTGGTAAGGTATACCTACGTACCTACCTAGGTACGGGGTAGTTTATGATCATGGTAAGTATTACAAACAAAATAAACGCTTGGTATGTGATATTTAAGAATCAAGAAAAGCCAGTGGTGTTTGGGAGACCCTTTGATGTACTCAATACTGATTATCTTATATATGCCCGGTCTAATGGTAGGCCGATATACCTACTGACCTTGTAAACGCCCGGAATTCATTGAAAGTGATGTCAAGTCCCATGGTATCTATCATGCCAAAACGCCAAAAACACAGTATAGGCGGATCAAACTTTTCCAGCAAGCCTTGCCCTTCTCGAGTCCTCTTCTCTCATGGCCTCGCTCTTTGCTAAGAAGTCCTCTCTGGCCATGTATGAATCTTTGGACTTGCCAGCCAACTCAAGCTCATCCTTGATGCCTTCCTTGTCCACGTAACCAGCCCAGTCCATACGACTCTTCTCGACAACATTGAGTTTCTTGGCTTGTGCTTCTTTGCCAGCCTTGATCCGGGCGGCCATTCCGAGATTCAGATCTGCCCGATGGGGAAGAAGATCTACCTGAGGCTCGAAGGCTGATCGGAACGCCTTTCTGGTAATGCTCTTTTCAGGGCTATTTTTGGGCGCCTCTTGACCTTGTGAGGCAAGATAAAGCTTTGCTTCGGCTGAGTCACGCGGAACCAGCTTTTCCTCTGTGTGAATTCGACCAGCAAAGTTATACGTGCGTTTGATTCGTATCATTGTTGACGAGTGGTCGGATATTGTTGGGTGCGATTTGTTCTCAGCTGAGTCGCTTGGGTTGTTGATGAAGTTGGTACTTGTGTCTGCGTCGTTGGGTCGCTCGTCCTTGTTTGCCGGAGTTGGTGGTTTGGATATCATTTGCGCCCATAGCGCATCAACATCAATAGTGACTGGTTCGTTGTTTGTGGCATATTGACGCTCTTCTTTCCTGGTAGTCCTTGTCAGTGAAACGCACCGAGGGATGTAAATACTAGAGACATACTCAGCGGCACGCTGTCTACGAGTCTTGATCAGACCGCCCTCACCCTCGTCGTGGTCATGTACGCCTTTTGCTTGCGTTTTCTTACGACGCTTCTCACCCCTTTTTATGATTGCCTCATCACCCGAGTTGTCATATCCTGCATCGGCTTCATCGTGTGGGCGACTTCTTTTGTTGGCTGTTTTGTCGCTGGAATCTTCTAAGTCAGAGTGATCGGAAGTCTGGTCGGGCGAATCATCCAGAGCGAAGTCTGAGTCTTCTGAGGATACATATAAGTCATCTTCGTCCAATAAAGAATCTGGAGGCATTATGGCAAATGTGATGTTGAAACTTGGCGCCCTATTATATCTGTCGCGTGAAGTTGAATAACTCAGTGAGGTAAGGTGCAGATCTGCGCGGGTTTAAGAAGTGGGTCGTGGTAGGTAGCCAATCAAGCAATCAATCAATATATGCATTGCATTCATCACTCACCTAATGATGGTATACACGAAGTATACTCCTTGTGGGGTGCTTGCTTTAATCCGTACCTATTCAGCGACTTCATCTAAGAGCGATATCATGAACTAACCCTAGTGTTTGGGTAAAACAAGAATGCACCTGTACCATGTGGTTATTCAAACTCCAAGGTCCTTTCATTAAGAGTGCGAGTAAATCAATAAGGGAGCAGGGGTACTTCCAGATGGGAGAAGCTACGGCAAACCGATTATTTCTAGGAAATTCTACTCGGTAGCAAGGATAGACGACTGATGTATTTCTTTCGTAGGGATGCGTATAGAGTACCTGACAGTGCATCTGGCGGTGAAATGAAAACGGCGCGAGACCAAACTTCACCATATTGACATGCCTCAGTCACAACTGGTTACTCGTCCTAAAGATAGTGAGAACTGTTATCGACTATAGAAATATAAGAGACTACGCAGACTGGCCAGTACCAACGATCACGGTGGCTTTCGTAATAGCAGTGAGTGAGAGGATGTATCATTTCATGTGCCTATCTAGTAGATATTCTTCGTCATGAACTAGGAGGAAAAGAGCCGGAGAACCGGGGTGGTAGACAAAGCCAGCCAGCGCCGCGCCCAGGCAAAGTTCAACCAGACCAGACCGCCTGACTGACTGCCTGACTACTTCTTTCGTAAATGACTCCCACCTTCTCGGCCCCACGTAACCTTCTTCTTTCTTTCTTTCTCTTCTTCCTAATTGGCGATTGATAACCAAACTGTTTGCCATGAGTTCCGACGATGATTTCGAGATCAAAGTTTCCGAACTGGCAGCAGACGATCCTATGAGAGCTTTCTTGCCCACATCATTTGGGAAGAAATCGAAAGAGACAGATGTCGCAGCCCAAATCGAAAGAAGTCGCAGAAAAGTCGCAGAAGTCAGTGGTGGAAAGAAGAAGAAGAAGAAGCAGCAAGATTCTAGTGATGACTCCGACAGCGACAACAGCGACGATTCCGACCAAGATGAATTCCCTCTATCACACGAGCTTGTTCTCAAAACCCACGATCGCGCTGTCACCACAGTCTCACTAGACCCAGCAGGAGGACGCTTAGCAACTGCGTCCACAGACTGTACTGTCAAGTTGCATGACTTTGCTTCTATGACTCCCAGCACGCTGAGATCTTTCCGATCCGTCGACCCCTACGAAACGAAGGCATCCGACGTTAACTCGCAATCGCATCCTATCCACCGCATAGAATTCAACCCTCTAGCAGGAGGCGTCTTGCTTTGTGTGTCAGCGCATCCCCAAGCGAAGATACTGTCGCGGGATGGCGATATTATTACCGAATTTGTTAAGGGAGACATGTACCTTCGTGATATGCACAACACCAAGGGCCACATATCCGAAATCACGACTGGCACCTGGCACCCCACTGACAAAAACTTGTGCGTAACTGCGGGTACAGACAGCACACTGAGAATTTGGGATATCAACAATAAGCGGACGCAGAGAGATGTCGTTGTGTTCAAATCCAAAGCCGCTGGCTCTGCTGGTCGAACCAAGATGACCGCTGTTGCGTGGGGATCTTCACCCCAAGGAAACAGCAACGTCCTTGTCGCAGCAGCTTTGGATGGCTCGCTGGTCATGTACAGTGGCAATAGTCCTTTCTCACGACCTGCAGGAGAAATTCGCGACGCACATAAACCGCAATCGTGGACCAGTGGCATTGATGTATCGTCCGATGGTCGCATGGTAGTCACAAGAGGAGGCGATGATTTGATCAAACTATGGGACACTCGTAAATTCACGAAGCCTCTTGTCACAGTCGCGCATATCTCAACCTCAGACCATTTCCCTACGAGCAACATCAAGTATGCGCCAAACTCGACAAACATCATCACGGGCTCCGCGACCGGCCATCTCCACATTCTGAATCCTGGCAATCTGCGCGCAGAATATGTCACTGAAATAACACCTGGGTCACCACTAATAACAGTGGATTGGCATCCCAAGATTAATCAGATCGTTACAGGTTCAGCTAATGCCGAGACTCATGTCTTGTACAACCCGCAGATGTCGAATAGAGGCGCTGTAGACGTCATGTCACGAGCACCGAAGAAGCGGCATATTGACGACAATCCTGAATTAACAATGGACCAGTCTGTTGGCGTATCTGGTGATGCGATTGTAGTGCCAGGTGCGACAAGAAGCTCAAAGCCATCTGGGGTTACAGTATCAGGCCGCTCGAAAGATCCTCGACGCCCCTACATCCCCCAACAGACACCATTTCAGAAGAACCAGCCGGACGAGAAGCTCATCGCAGAGAATATTCCTCTTGCGCGCATGCTGCACGAAGATCCACGAGAAGCTCTACTGAAATACGCAGACAAGGCCCAGAGTGACCCTATGTTTACGAAAGCCTGGAGTAAGACGCAGCCACAAACCCAATACGCGGAGCTGAGCGACGAGGAAGATGGTCCCGACAAGAAAAGGCTCAAGAGGTGAGACCACTAACACATGCTGGAGGTTATAGGGGGCTTAAGATTGTGTCTGGAACATACAAGAGCCCAGTAAGAGCCTACGACGTCCTTAGGCCTCCCCAGCTCGTGTTACGCGGTAATTGATTGATTTGAAGCCATCCACTTCTCGCTACTCGGTGAGATAGATCTAGTCATCTCGGTAAAAATAACACATTAGCTTTTCTCCCTCTTCCAGGCAGAATAGACTCTATTTCTCTTCTATCCAATATCAACACCCAGAAAATAAGCCATTTGATATATGCTTTTATCATGAGTCAACCATTCCTTCTGCTTATTGGTCCTTATGAGCCGAAAGAGCACTCCGTATGTATTTTTGTGGGCCTGACACCGGCGTTGATTGATTGGCTGCTGATCTTTTTGACATAAATACGAGCCTTCCAGTAGGCACCGCAGCATAAGTCAAAGTCGTGATCTTTAAGCTGCATTATCAAGGGTACTTTGGTTTGTCCTATAGATGTATGTGAAGAAATACATCCTTGATACTGATATTTTTATGGGATAGACCCTAAAGAGATACCTCGGAGGTGCTATTTGGCTCATCAGGGATATAAAAAGACTGCTGTATTTTCTTCAGTGTGACTGCACCAGAAGATTCAGTCCAGCCAATGCAGCATAAGAATTTTGATTACGTAATACCCCTTCTTGGCTGCCTCAGGCGCACCGCGTAAATTGGGGCCGCTTCAATCTGACAGGGGGGGGGCCGTGCTGAAAAATACTCTGGCTGGCCGACTCAAGACCGCACCAACCATCACGCTGCATCTTGTTCAGTTGTGCCTTCACCACTCCCCATCATCAACCGGCGAGCGCGCGCATCCAAAAAATCGCCAGGGCCCTTTTAAACCATCGGCTCTCATCGAGAGAGACCACCGAATCCGTGTTGCACGCGATTTTTACGCCGCCCCGATCCCCTGTACCGATTCAATACGCGCTTTGTCGCCACATCGCACACTTTCCCTTCAGCATTCGACCTTCGGACCATCGAGTGTCCATTCCCGTGCTTCTAGCAACTCACTGCAACCGCCGCGTTCCAAACTTGAAGGTTGCTCCACGCCAAGGCTATTCCACGCGCCATCTCCAACGTGTCGCCAATTTCTTGACGAATCCTTTCAACGTGTTCTTGAACATTGTCCTTTTTGCTTCGATTCCGACGCGTTCATTATCCCTTAATTAATTTCTGCGTCAAGCATTCGTTTTCGCGACGCCGAAGCACGTCCCATCTTGCGCGACATGCCCCATAGGTAGCTGCATCTTCACAACTAATTAACCGATTTGACTATCAAAAAGTCAACGCGCCGTACACTTCATTCACCATGGCGTCGGTGCATGCACCACATGCTGTTCAGCACCCAGGCGCGCCAATGCCTGCTGGCGCGACCAAGCAACAGGCAGAAGAAGTTTTCAGGGTATGCTCTCATTATGGACTCTTTCTTCTTCTTTCAATACCATTTATTGCCTCGGACTATCAATGCTGATACATCATATAGAAACTTAGGCAGATGAAGGAGCAAGGCGTGCCACCGTCGGACCCTGAATACATCAAGGCTTCACAGTTCTTGATGAGTTTCCAACAGCAACACACCATGCGACGTAATCAGCAGCAATTCCTGCAGCAGCAACAAAAGCAACAGATGCAGAATGCAACAAACGGTACGCCTGCAAACGGTGTTATGCCTGGACGTTCTATGCAGCAAGGTTCGCCCCAATCGACTCAACCCCCTTCTAATCCGCTCGGTGCCTCCGCAATGCCAAACCAAACGACTCCTACTCCTGCATCCACTGGAACGTCTCCATCGACTGCACCATCTTCGAACCATTTCACGCAGCAACAGCTCGGTCTACTTCGACAGCAGATCCATGCTTTCAAATTGCTGGGGAAAAACGCCGGAGTCTCTCTACAGCTGCAGCAGGCCATATTCAACCAGCGCCATCGTAGGCAAGCCGCCATCGCCGATGCTGCGCAGGTGATCCAAGCGACTAAATCGAACCAGGCAGATCCCGAATCCACTAAAGATGGACAGAACGGACCTGGAGCTGTGACAGAAGACGAGGGCTCGGACATTCCTAAGGCGCATACATTCAAGACAGTAAAGTCCCCCTATGGCACCAGTATGATTCGCCCCGAAATCAAGTACTTTGATCATTCACAACGGAAGAATCGCTGGTTTATTCCTGGTGTATTCCCTACTGGTATTGATTTTGATCATTTGCGATACGAACGAGAAGTTGTTGTCTCGAACAGGATGAGACAGCGATATGCCGAGTTGAAGAATCTGCCCGGTGACTTGGCCCACTGGGACTCTTCCAAGGAAACACTAGAGGCCGACGACTCTCTCAAGCGAAAAGCAATAATTGAGATGAAAAGCATAGCTCTCTACGCCAAGCAACGGGCTCTTCGGGATAAGATCGGACGTCAAATGATACATTACGATAACCTCGCCATGACCACAAATCGATCCGGTTTCCGCCGAATGAAGAAGCAGAATGTCCGTGAGGCTCGTATTACCGAAAAGCTCGAGAAGCAGCAACGCGATGCCCGCGAGAACCGAGAGAAGAAGAAGCACACCGATTTCCTTCGAGCTATCTACACCCACCGTCAAGAAATCCAAGATTCTGCTTCTTCGCAACGTAACAAGTCGCACAAGCTCTCTCGTCTTATGTACCAGCAACACTTTAACATCGAAAAGGAGGAGCAGAAGCGTATCGAGAGAACGGCCAAACAGCGTCTCCAGGCTCTCAAGGCCAACGACGAAGAGGCTTACCTTAAGCTTCTTGACCAGGCCAAAGATACCCGTATCACGCACTTGCTCAAGCAAACCGATGGCTTCTTACATCAACTCGCGTCATCAGTCAAGGCTCAACAACGACAGGCAGCCGAGCGCTATGGTGACGGGGATGATCCGCAGATGGATGATGCCAGTGATTACGATGAGGACGACGAAAGCAGCAAGAAGATCGATTACTATGCTGTGGCACATCGCATTCGTGAGGAGGTTACCGAGCAAGCCAACATGCTCGTGGGCGGTAAGCTCAAGGAGTATCAAGTCAAGGGTCTCCAATGGATGATCTCACTCTACAACAACAATCTGAACGGTATCTTGGCTGATGAAATGGGTCTCGGAAAGACCATTCAAACTATCAGTCTAATCACTTACCTGATTGAGAGGAAACAACAGGCTGGACCATACCTTGTCATTGTGCCTCTGAGTACGTTGACAAACTGGAACTTGGAATTCGAAAGATGGGCTCCTTCTGTGAGCCGTATTGTCTACAAGGGACCTCCCAATGCTCGCAAACAGCAGCAAGACAAGATTCGGCAAGGAGGGTTCCAAGTATTACTCACGACATATGAGTACATCATCAAGGATCGCCCTATTCTAAGCAAGATCAAGTGGTTCCACATGATTATTGATGAGGGTCATCGAATGAAGAACTCAAACTCCAAATTGAGCTTTACCATTCAGCAATACTATCATACCCGTTTTCGACTCATTCTCACCGGTACTCCTTTACAAAACAACCTCTCTGAACTCTGGGCTATGCTCAATTTTGTTCTGCCGAACATTTTCAAATCTGCAACGACTTTTGATGAGTGGTTCAATACCCCCTTCGCGAACACTGGCGGCCAGGATAAGATGGAACTTACCGAAGAAGAGCAAATTCTCGTCATCAGGCGTCTTCACAAGGTCTTGCGACCCTTCCTTCTCCGCCGTTTGAAAAAGGATGTCGAAAAGGACCTTCCCGACAAGACAGAGAAGGTCATCAAGTGCAAGTTCTCCGCCCTTCAGTCCAAGTTGTACAAACAGATGGTCACCCACAACAGACTCGTCGTTAGTGATGGCAAGGGCGGAAAGACTGGTGCTCGCGGATTGAGCAACATGATTATGCAGCTCCGGAAGCTATGCAACCACCCGTTCGTTTTCGATGTTGTAGAAAACGTCATGAATCCTATGAACGTCAGCAATGATCTCTTGTGGAGGACAGCAGGAAAATTCGAGCTGCTTGACAGAATTCTCCCTAAGTATCAAGCAACTGGGCATCGAGTCTTGATGTTCTTCCAGATGACTGCGATCATGGATATCATGGAAGATTATCTGCGTTACAAGCGATTCGAGTACCTCCGATTGGATGGTACGACCAAATCCGACGAGCGCTCCGACTTGCTTCGAGAGTTCAATGCCCCTGACTCTAAGTACTTCATGTTCTTGCTATCCACCCGCGCAGGTGGTCTTGGCCTCAATTTGCAGACCGCTGATACCGTCATTATCTACGATTCCGATTGGAATCCTCATCAGGATCTGCAGGCCCAGGATCGTGCTCATCGTATTGGCCAGAAGAATGAAGTCCGGATCCTCCGACTCATCAGCTCCAATTCAGTAGAAGAGAAGATTCTCGAGCGAGCAAGATTCAAACTTGATATGGATGGCAAGGTTATTCAGGCTGGTCGTTTCGACAACAAGTCATCTGAGACCGACCGTGACGCTATGCTTCGAACATTGTTGGAGACTGCTGATATGGCGGAATCCGGTGAGCAAGATGAGATGGAGGATGAAGAACTCAACATGCTCCTTGCGCGCAGTGATGATGAGATAACTGTGTTCCAGAAGATTGACGAGGAGAGACAGAGAACTTCGCCCTATGGCAATGGACCAGGCAGCAAACCTCGACTTATGGGTGAGGATGAATTGCCAGATATCTATTTGAATGAGGGCAATCCTATTTCGGATGAGACGGAGGATGTTGTGCTGGGTCGTGGTGCGCGTGAACGCACCAAAGTCAAATACGACGATGGTCTCACTGAAGAGCAATGGCTTATGGCTGTGGATGACGATGATGACTCTCCAGAAGCAGCTGCGGCTCGCAAGCAAGCCCGAAAGGACAGGCGAGAGAATAACAGACTGAAGAAGTCTGGAGTCTCCAACTCGGTGGACGAATCGCCATCGGGTAGTAGAGCAAGCACTGAGGAGATTGAAACCCCCAAGAAACGAGGTCGTAAACCAGGCAGCAAGAACGAGAAGCGCAAGGCCGAGGACGGTAATGATGAGCCTCCTCCTAAAAAGCGACGTGGGCCACAAGGACGCCCCAGCAAAGTCAGTCTGGAGTCACGACTTCCACCACATCAGCGGGAAGTCTTACAAAGGAGTCTCCGTAACTTGTACGATGCTCTAATGACTTTGGAGGTGGACGATATTGAACCCCCCGAGGATGACGAGTCGGATCCTGGCAAGCGTCTCATCATCGGACCCTTCGTCAAACTGCCTCCCAAGCGCGATTACGCGGACTACTATCTCATCATTCAGAACCCTATCTGCATGAACCAGATACAGACTCGGATCAAAAAGGAGGAATACACATCATTAAGTGGACTGCGAAAGGACATCGAATTGATGATCCGCAACTGTCAAACTTACAACGAGGATGGAAGCATTCTGTATCAAGATGCTAAGGTCATGAACGTAAGCATAATCTGTCTGTGGTTATTCGTCTGATTTGTCGCTAACGTGTTGTAGGAATTCTTTAACTCCAAGTACCAAGAGGAACTGGTGGCGCATCCTGAACTTCAAGAACTTGAAGAAGGGGTAAAGGACAGTTCAGTGGCGCCCTCTGGAGGAGGCGGCACTCCGCAGCCCAGTGGCACCCGGATCAAACTGATTTCTAGTGGCTCGAAAGAAGCAAACGGCGGTAGCACTGCTGCTCAAAGCGACGAGGAATGACAGATGCGGCTGCCAAGGGACGACTCTTGATCGACAAGATCGGGCCGCAAAATAGCCTGTAGAGTTGTATCGCCCAAAGCGGCGATTGTTTGATGATATATGCAATGGCGTTCGGCAGGACAGGTGTCAATAAACAACATGCGATCAGGGACAGGGAAAGAGAAAGCGAAGGGAATCGAGGACCAAATACCATACACAGCCGACGCATTGACGGAAGTCGTTTCATGGACCTCCCAATGGACGACTCTGGAGGGCGTCAAACCCTGCAAGGGGATGGCGAATTTGCACTGCGTGTTTAGATAAATAGTAGGATGTATTTTAATTAGAAATCTTACATGCAGTAACTTTTATTCATCTCTCTATCTATAACAGCGACAGCGGTGGTGATGATTTGATGCGATAACAGTCTGAGTTTGATAGTAAGTACAGGTCAGGTGTCTTGGATTTGATGCTTCCTCAACCCAGCTCAGCTCAGCTCAGCTCTGCTCTCTCTGCGCAACAAACCTAGACTTGTCCTCATTCGCCACACTCCCAACACGCCGACAGTCTTAGCTGGACCTTGACCAACATCTGCTTTCCGTTAGGGCGATCTTAATGGACAAAACTTCATAATGAAGAAGACGCTGCTTCTTTGTTTTATTCATGGTTTCAAGGTATACACATCCATAGCGTGCCTCTACCTCTCGCTGCCTCGTGTGTCGTCATAGTCAGTCTCAGCCATAATACTAATTTTATCAAGGGCGGCGAAGACACGTTCGGTGTTGATTATCAATTCACCAAGGACCTACGCGATTTGGTAGGGCAGGCTTTGCCAAAGGTTGATGTTGAAGTGGTTGTCTATCCCAAATATGAGACTCGTGGGGATTTGGGCAGTTGTGTGAGTCGCTTCCGCGACTGGTGAGTATTCCTTAGTGGACAGCTGCTGTTACAAGGGCATTAGCTAAAAGCGATTGCCATAGGCTTCAGAACAAGGTCATCGACATGGAGGTCGCAGCTGGCACACCGTCGCCAACGATAGAGCCTTCGGTGCGAACCATCCTCGTCGGCCATTCCATGGGTGGCATCGTGGCGGCCGAGATGCTTATCGGCTTAGCTTCTGAGAAGCCTATCTACACAGAAGACGGTATTCAAAAGACCGAGAAACCAACCTTTAATTCCCTCATGTTTCCCTACATCCAAGGTGTTCTCGCCTTTGATACTCCTTATCTTGGCATATCTCCTGGTGTGGTAGCTCACGGTGCAGAGGATCAGTACCAAAACGCTGCACAGGCTGTAGGTGCAATATCGCAGCTGAGCGGCCTCGGAGCATCACTCTGGGGCGCCAAAGCAGCAGGCTCCCCTTCAACGTCGCCCGCTCCCCCAAAGATAGCTGGAGCGCTGCCAGCTCCCTCCACATCTGGTGGCAACTCATGGCAAAAATGGGGCAAAATGGCTATGTACGCTGGCGCAGCTGGAGCGGTAGCAGCTGGTGGTGCTGCAGCATGGATGAAACGCGACCAACTCGGTGAAGGTTGGTCTTGGGCGTCGTCGCATCTCGAATTCGTGGGATGCCTTGCTAGAGGAGAAGAACTGCGCAAACGAGTGGCGTGTCTTCTTCAGTTGCGAGAAGAGTTAGACGTGGGCTTCGCCAACATATACACTCGTCTTGGTAAAGCAGCGCCGTCAAAGCAGATCAACGTCGTTGGTACCGTATTGGGGCAGGACAGGACATTTTGCAATCTTCCCAAAAAGCAGCCTGGAGGGGTGTGGATGGAAGCCATCAACAACAAGGCAACGGACGAGGCTGGAGCACATATGAGTAAGTCAAGCCGCTCGAGAGGCAATCGCTGTACTGAGACTTTTTCCAGATATGTTTACGCCGAGAGAAAATCCCGAGTACAACAGATTGGCACAGGATGCCACTGAAGTGATTCGTGGCTGGTTACAGAACGGCTGGTATGAGACGAGTGCTGAAGAACCACTCCTGTTGGAAGACACACCATTGACTGAGGACGGCCTTTTGCCCGAGACTCCACAGGTCGAAAAAGCTGTTTAACCTGCTGGATTTCTGTTTCTTTAGTTAGATATATCTACACCTAGACTATGTATATATGAGTGTTTGTGTGTGAATCACATCGAGGTAGTTTTTGGTTCCCCAAAGTCTTCCAGTTGTATGCTATTCAATGGCATTCTTCTCTCCTCTTTTCTTTACCGTTTAAATTCCTTTTATTGAGCCTTCTGACCCTGTGCTTTCAGATTTCGCATGACCTTGCGCCTCTGGCTCATCAAATGTGTATACAAGACATAAGATCCTGTGCTAGGTCAGTATTGCAGTCGCACACTCAGCCTCTTTTAGCTTACCAGGAACATAGATAACCAAGACGGCGTAAAGTGCCCACTTATAGAGCTCGTTAATGTTGCCCGCAGGATCAGTGGCGAACCAGATGAGCATACATTCACTCAAGATACCAATGGGGTAGAGCACAAAGAAAGTGTTATAACGCAACCAAGTAAGAAACTTGGGCTGGTAGCCGGACAGCGAGAGAGCGAAGAAAGAATAGCGGATAATCTCGGTGACGGACCAAGCGATGAGCATGGAGGAATAAAAGGGCGAGAGGGCGAGGAAGGGGAATACATCGACGATGGCCCAGACGAGCAGGAAACGCGAGGCGACCTGCATAAGAGTGGTCATAAAGGAAGCACGGACGACGCCTGTAGGGGACATTTTATGTTAGTATACACCACAATGCAATGTCAAGAAGCAGGGGAATTATACCAAGCATCGAATGCAGCACCTCCAACCCAGCCAGAGTCTGCGTCCATTTTGTATATTGGCCAATATTAGGATAGACGTACTCAGGCCCGTAGGCACTGGCAAGCATGGCGGTGCGGCCGAGCACAACAGACCATTGCACAGCTGAGAGGAAGTTGTAGAAGATCAGATAGGCCTTGTTTGCTGTTGAAGCCTCCTGTTTCAGGGGTCGTTTTGCGGCCGCAGTATTGGAGTCCATTGCTGCTAAGATCTGGGAGCCGGGAATTTCAAAGTCGAGCAGTAGACTATAGTTGGATCGAACAAGTGACTGCGAGTCAAAGGCAAAGTTGAAGCCTTGTGTTGGTGTGAGTGTTGACGATGGAAAACGGATGTTGAGTGTGGCATTGAATAAAGAAACCTCGAATTTCTTTATTGGGTTTAGCGCCTCGGTGCTGGGTGTTTTTGGTGGGGATAGCGAGTCGCCTAACCCACTGCAATCCAGATTCACATGCTAATGAATATCTACGTACACTCTAGTCTAGGTGCTCTCTATGAGACAACATTATCACAATACTTCACCGTCGCTTTTGGGTAGAAGAATTCTTCTTTGATCATGATTTGGCTAGTCTCGTACTAACACTATGCCATCTGAATCCAGAGGTACTCAAAGAGCGAGGCCTGTGTGCGTGGCCATGATGTTCTTAACAAAGCCGACTCTCAATACGTCGCAGTCAGTCTCTGGACCAGGTAATCACCACTATTGATACCTTCGTACTTCTTATCTTTCTCCGTACTGAACGTCCCCGGGATCGCCTCAATATAGCTTTTGAAGTTGGGGTTACAAAAGTATCTGCTACCAAGTCAGCCCGGAAACGCCACAGTAAAGCACTACTATACTCACGCAATGCTGTATCGAGGTGGGTATGATTCAGCTTGCTTCTGCGGTGGCTCAACAACTCTATGGATAGTGCTCTTGATGGTGTCGTTACTCCATCTCGCAAGCAAGTCGCCGGCATTGACGACGACTGTGCCCTCGATTGGTGTCGCGTCGACAAACTGTCCTGTTGGACTCTTGACTTGGAGCCCCCCTCGAGCATCTTGGAAGAGAAGAGTGATGGATCCATAGTCCTATTCTGCGGTCAGGTTGTGACTCGTAGGATCAGAAGAACTTACGCTATGTGCACCAGCTCGAACTGTGCCTGGCTTTGCTTTGAAGATATTGGACTCAACGGCTGGATAATGCAATAGCCGCAGCGTATTGTCTCCGACGTCGACAAAAGAGTCAAAGAAGCTATCATCGAGCCCCATTCCAACAGCAATAGCTTTCATGACCTCCACGTGCAGTTGGCGACACTTCTCAAAGAATCCAAGCATATCCTTTCGAAACCCAACAAGGTCGCCGGTTTCTTCAAGCCATCTATTCGGACGTCCGGGTTCATCTTCACGGCCAATCTCAAGACTTTCTTTCAAGTCCGGCAAAGCGGCACGCACTTTCTCAACCTCCTGGATATCCTTGAGCTGACTGACTTTCTCGCGTCCAGGGGCGGAATAGCCTCGGTTTGCCTCTGGAGTTGTCCAGACTACCTCCATCTTCTTCTCCAGGGGTTCCTTGAAGAAGCGGGCTGATAGATCAAATGCATGCTGTAAGTCTTTGGGGAGGATGGGATGGTTCTTGAGATAGATGAATCCAGCTGTTTTGAAACCGTCGAGAATGGCATTGGCCGTTTCGTTACGCTCCACAGGAGTTCCGCCGAGGAAGCGCGAGAAGTCAATGAGCTTGAAACAGGAGAAGCTTAGTTGGTAAGAGCTACAGTCTGCTGGGCATTGGATTACTGACGGGAATTGACAGACCCTCCTTGCTCACGGCTAAACCCGAGGCCATGGCAATGGTACTCGTAAAGGGAATCTAGTCGACAAGAAAAATGGATGGAAAAGGAACTAACTGCAGTATTTCAAAACAGGTTGCATAGAAAAACTAGTCGTGAGGGACGTCTTTGACTCTGGTGGCATCTGCTAGCTACATATACATAGGCACAACACCTCTAATACAAGCCGATAAGCGTGACGGCACATTCCTCGACTTGGCAAGTAGAAACGAAAGAGGCTTGCCGGCGGCCAACGCCTAACCCCTCAACGGTTACTGATAAGCAGGTGATACGACATCGCAAGGTTGTAGTGATAACAGCCATGCGGGGTTGGTATCGATCTCAATCGCTCCCGAGTAGCATCTCATGCGTGTCTCTCAACTTGGGTAACCCGATTTGTTGATCTGCAACGTTGCTACAGCTTGGCCCGCAAGACCTGATAATAAGTGTGTGCTGGCTGTGCCTCATCCAGACATTCTAGCTTGCTTCTTTACTCACTCGAAGCTTTGTCCAATTTCCATTCTCACACTCCCACCATCGCCTCTCTTCTCAGTAGCTGAAACACAATGTCGTCCTCTTCTTCCCGCGTGGTAGACATACATACACACATGTACCCTCCCTCATATATCAAAATCCTGGAATCGCGTTCTCATATCCCCCTCGTCCGCAAGTTTTCTCAAGCACCTGATCCAAGACTCATCCTTCTGGAGGCTGAGGTCAAAGCATTGGAGGAAGCGACACAAAACCCTGAGGCAAAACCACCTGGGCGACCTCT
Source organism: Fusarium fujikuroi IMI 58289 (assembly GCF_900079805.1). Lineage (NCBI taxonomy): Eukaryota > Fungi > Ascomycota > Sordariomycetes > Hypocreales > Nectriaceae > Fusarium > Fusarium fujikuroi. The sequence continues at coordinate 3,439,476 of NC_036624.1, forward strand.
AACATCGCACTATGCATCGCTTGCGCAAAAGTTGCACTTCATGGATACGCACAGGATTGATATATCTGTCATATCCCTAGCGAACCCGTGGCTAGACTTTCTGAGCCCGTCCGAGTCAGGCGCAATCGCGCAGTCCGTCAATGAAGAATTCTCGCGCATGTGCAGCGATCACCCTGGAAGACTCTTTTTCTTCGGAACACTTCCTTTGACAGCAGCTCTCGAGACTGTCCTCGCTTCTATAGAACATCTTCGGATCCTCAGATACTGTCGCGGGGTCATTCTGGGCACTTCAGGGCTCGGGAAAGGTCTAGACGACCCTGATCTTCTCCCCATCTTCGAGGCTCTCGCAACAACAGGACTGACTGTCTTCCTACATCCTCACTACGGTCTCCCGAATGATGTCTGGGGACCTCGAGCGAGCGCCGAATACGGGCATGTGCTTCCCTTGGCCCTCGGCTTCCCTATGGAGACAACAATCGCTGTCGCTAGGATGTACTTGGCTGGCGTTTTCGACAAAGTCCCAGAACTGCGCATGATCCTCGCCCACAGTGGTGGAACCCTACCTTTCCTTGCTGGCAGGATCGAAAGCTGCATCATGCATGACGGGCAGCTGCTTCGTGAAGGCAAGCTTAACAAGGGCCGCCGAACAGTGTGGGAGGTATTGAGGGAGCAGATTTATCTCGATGCTGTTATTTACTCAGAAGTTGGGCTCAAGGCGGCTGTCCAAGCTAGCGGTGCTGATAGGCTTATGTTTGGCACAGATCACCCCTTCTTTCCACCACTTTCGACTGATGAACAGGGTGAATGGGAGAGCGTGAGCCTGAATGCGGAGGCCATTGCTCTTGCAGTGGGACAAGACACGGGGGACTTCAAAAACGTCATGGGGATGAACGCTGTCAAAGTATTGCGGCTCGACGCTGAATCATGATTCTAAGGGATATATTAGCGTGAGATAGAACACTGCGTATAGACATAGTTACCAACCCGATTCCGTATCCTTTCTCTAAAAGACCTTTACGAAACAGATGCATGCTCCGCAAATCGAACTTCAGCCTGGTGTATCCTCGTTTTTGCATCAAGTAGACCTTGCTCCGCTTGTTGGTACTCTTCAGGGGTCCCTTCTTTCTGCCGTGAATTCCTGACTGCCTGAACCGCGCGGAGTTTGTCGCAAACAAGCTCCCAGTAAAACTTTTGTTCAGTACCGAAGTCAACCGGGAAGTCCCCTGGTACGTCCATGACACCATTGATTGGCCCAGGTGCTGGCTTGCCGTCTGCAGCCTCCGCGGCCCTTCGTGACTTGCGCAGAAACTTCTCTCTCGCCTCGTCCTGTTTCTTCTTCTCTTTCTTCTCCTTCAGTCGTCGGCGTGCTTCCGCAAGGTCTTCGACTTCTTGCGCTGCAGCGGCTTGGCGCCTTTCCTCTTCCTCGCGCATGCGCCTCTGTTCAACCAATCGTAACCTCTCCTTCTCGATCTCTTGTTTCTCCCGCTGCTCCTTTTCTGCTCTCTGTACCTTCCAAGCATTCTCTCGCGCCTCGAGGTCATCAACAAAAGCCTTACGCTGCTTGTCCATAGTCTCGCGCTCTTGTTTTCGTAGCAGGACAGCCTTGATGGCGCCGTCGTAAGCGCCGCGCGCCCCTGGCTCGGATAGGATGTCGCGGGCGCGTTCGAAAAGCTGCCATTTTTCCGCATCGAAATTGTCGCCTGCTTTGTCGGGATGGTATTTCAGAGATCGCTTGCGCCACGCGCGATGGATGTCTTCCTTGGGCGTCAGGGCATCGATGCCAAGGAGTTCATAAAGATCTACATCTTTGGAGGCATATTCTTGAGCGAATTGCAGCAAATCGGCGGCTTTTGTGTCAGACATATCGGAGTCTGCTGGATTATATGTGGCTCGTAAATAACTGTTCGAGTGTGGAGAAAAGCAGAAGCTTTGGACAATACCTAGGCAGGCTTGGTTGAAGAATCACGAAAGCACGTGACCTCGGAGCCATTAAGCCTTTGAGATGGAACTGTACTCCGTAATGATATTTGATAAAAGGCTATTAAGGTGGTTGAAAATCTCATGTCTCAAACAAAGTACTTGTTATGATGGATTTCCCAAATGCGAGGCGTTGACGCCTCGTATGGCCCGAAATATGTACCCACCATAAACGCAAGAAGACTTAATACGGTCTTAGAACAAGGTGAGAAGATACTGTCTTCAGAGAGCATGTTAAACTCATTGTCGGATATCATAAAGTAACGTAACATTATCTAAGTCTTTTCACCCTTGGGACTGGAGTCAGAAGAGTTCTGCCACCTCCTAACCACCAAGCCAGAGCCTTCAACTATTTACCGTGTCCGCAAAATGATACACATTCGGTGATCCTGCTGACAAGCTGAGTAAGTATCGCTCATAGGGTCCTAAAGGCTCTTCAACCATTATCCGTTGTCTTGCCTCTTTGGGGCCATCATTCTCATTGCCAACGTATTCCCAAACCCATCGCCCCTTCGACCAATCGTTAGGATGGCCCATATGATCTTTTCCACCGTTCGGACACCAATCAGGCTGGAATGGAACTGGATCGGTATATTTCTCCCGCGTTCGTTTGAGTTTCCAGTTACTGAGCAAGGCTGGGCAGTCCCAGACGTGGTCATCATTCAAGCCGAGGCCTTTGCAGACAAGCCTGATTCTTACGGAGCTGTGTATTCGCTCGTTTGTATCAAGAAGGTATCTTGACTTATCGCATTTCGATTGGCGGTCAGTTGGCCTATACAGACCTGGTGTACGAACTGTTTGGCCAGAGAGTTTGTAGAGGAGACCTGGAGCTTTACTTATTGTCCCAAGGCCCCAAGGTCTAAAGGGGCGGTTGTTCTCGTAGATTGGGTTGATCGCCCACTGGCGTTTCTTCGTCTTCTCTCTCCTCTTCCTCGACTTTATACTGAGTTTTGAGGGGGTTTTGTGGTAGAATTTGTTGGATAACTGATGCCCTTGTTTGTATGTATTTGCTGTTTGCCTTAGTTGCCTATAAGCAGGAAGCCTGGTTAGGCAGCTATAGGCAATCTTGATAGGTGAATGCCTGAGGACTATTATAAATAGTCCTCTCTTTCCGTAGCTAGCTTAGAAGAATCAAGCCTTTCCTTTTCACTAACTGAATTTGAAGTTCTGGAAGAAGCATCGTTCTAGTGCAGGGAGGTCGAACTCAACCCCAATTGAGGCCAGTTGGTCCATCATCCCTATCTCGAAGTCAGTCTCTAAGAACATGGTTGTTGAGTATAAGCCGTATGGAATCCTCACATGCAAGTGTGATGTTTGACATGCCCTGGTCTTCCCATCCGCCACCACAGTTACCATGATTCCCAGGAAACCATACCTGCCTGAGATCCGTTGTGTATTTGTTCTCCGGGAGCCTCTCCCAGACTGCTGGTGTGAAGGGGGGTCTTGTTTCATCTAGGGCGAGGGCCTGGAACGCATGTTCAATTCTATCTGACAGATTTGTGTCATGCCACTTGAATGTAAGAAGCTGGTCAGCAATCCGAGTTCTTGAAGATTTGGAGGTGAGACTTATTCATCATTGTCGGCACGAATTCCCAGTTTCTCCAGCCATAAAACTCTAGGAATTCCGAGGCTACCCACGGTATCCCAGACACCCACTGCTTTGATGGTGATGATGTCACCTTGTCCTTCACTCCGCCTCACACGAGTGTAGCCGAGTTGTTCCAAGCGAGCCCTGTAAACGTCCGCAGCGTCCTCTCCTTTGGGTTTATCAGGGAATGGAATGTTAGGGAATGGATCTTCATAATCATAGTCCATCCAATGCTGCATATCTTTGAAGATAGGGTAGAAGAACTCAACGCCCTCCCGTGTGAGTAGGCCTAAATTGCCAATCATACCTGCCACAGACCGGACTGTGAAAGCACCTCGGGAGAAACCAACGAGTATTATCTCATCGCCATCCATATAGTTGGAACATAGAAACGAATATGTTTCCCGCATACGCTAGAAGAAATGGTTAGCCAACATTCTTCATTATGATGCTCCAACACCCTCCCTCACCTCTGCGAGTCCCATACCAAAAGCACCGCCAGTAATACTATCGAGTACGTTGCTCCCTGTACCAACACCTGACTCATAGTTGACAACTTGAAGCTTGCCATCGCTGCACCTCTTCTCAAAGCAACGGGATATTCGAGTAACGTTGGAAGGTATCTGAAGAGAACCCTCTTTTCTTAGCAAGCCGGCTTCTTCGTAGCCATTGTCACTATCCATCCAGGTGCCATCGCAGCAAGCGATTAACCGCTTGATGGTCTTAGGGGTAGTCTCTGTCGCCATCGTCGAGATACAACCGCCCGTGGGACCGTGTGTTTCAGACACCAAGGAAATAAGGAGAGAAGGTATTCGTTAATCGATGGTAACGATGCAGACGTTCAGTGCGGCAGCTTCGACCATCAAATAAGGCCAGAACGGCAGAAAGCAATGAACAAGGCTGAAGACTCACAAATGCATCGCCGAGCCGTCAAATGTCGGCTCTGGAGAACTTTACCATCCATGAGATAATTTAAGCGACAGGCCAAGACCATCCCCGGTCTCAACTACAGGGCTGAGGCTCGCGAGATTACATAGGTAGTGTACAGTCAGACGATGATCCAAGTGTTAATTTCAACCTTCCTGTATGTAAGCCAAGGTCGCAGCAAAAGTACTTCATTCGATGTCGCTAGTTTAATTCAATTGCAAGACTACCTAATCAAAGTCAGCGAATGGCTCTTACAACCCAGCTCTTATTGTACAGGAGCTTGGGGAGGAAAGAAAACACAGGTCCTTAATCCTAAATAATAAAAAACTTAGGTAATATAGCCTAAGCTTAAGATGACTTTTACTAAATTTATTTTGATACCTTACAGTAAGGTTTGCTGTTTTCTTGCCCCCCGAGGAGGAGATATCCATGGCACACAGTTGGGGTCCGAAGCAATGCAAGCTGTTGCTTACTGCCTGTTTACCTACTAAAGAGGGCAAACACGGCGACTTGAGCCTTGTCCAACAAGATCCCGACCCACCTAATGCGTAAGGGCTAATTTGCTATGTATTTCAGTGATCAGCTCCGATGATCTTGTCCCTGGGTCTATGCCAGACTAGCCCAGTACAAACCTCAGCCCTTACTCCTGTTGGTCAGCATTCTTAGATACATTCGTTCAGTTTTCGCTCCAACCCGAATTCTGTGCACAGCCACAACACCCTGAAAGAAAATATGTAGGCTCAAAGTGCGATGATCAGTTTAAGAACTCATGACTGGTGGCAGTGTGAGCTTGCGCCATGTGTCACAATTTTGTCTTTACTCACTTACATAGGTAGTTAGTATGTATATTGGATATTGCGACAAGAAATCGACGTCCTACACGGACCAATAGATTCACTCCAAAGTGAACTCACCTCTGAAGGATATCATAAATACCTTCTAACGGATTGTTTCGGCCGTTGCCTTGTCCAGGAAACGTAGTCAGGAGGATCGCATAATCTGATTATTCCGCCATGCCACTGTAATAATATGATGCTGCCATGGCACGGTATAACCAGTGACAGGGGCTCTGTCTCAAAGAACAAAGTACGGTTTGGCATTGATTGAGAAAGAAGCTTAGTGAATATATTCAGATATGTCTCCAGCTGAGACATACAAGTATTGTATTTATACAGTATCTTACAGCACAACTTCATTTCTTACTGCTCTACTTTTCATTTCGCTGATTCTCAGCATCAAGACCTTCTCTCAACCACCCCGGCACAAAAGCCTTAACCTTTACTCTATTGCGGCTTTCCTCCTCGCCCCAATCTAGGACAAACTCGTCCTCGGGGTTGAAAGCCCCCGACGCCGCATCTCCCGGCAGTGTCACATCAGTCATGATCTCGAGGCGGCACAGCCCGAGCCCAATGTTTCCCACACCCTTGAGCCACTTGCCGGCACTTCGACCTCTTTTCTCAAATCGTCCGATGCTTGTGTCTCGTGGTATCATGTCTGTAGTCACGCTCTCAAGAGAAGACGTTATATCGTCCGCGTGATACTGAAGTGTTGTCGGCGGTGCATGCTCCATTTCGTAGACTACACAGGGCAGAATGCGTTTGCGAACTACACCACGATGTCTGGTGCGGATTGTAAGTTCCTGGCCAACATAGCAGCCTTTGTGGAAATCGATTCCTTTCATAATATCCATATTCGTTTCCTGAGGAAGAGCATGCTCTCGAGATATCTCATCCTGACCTTCGGGAATGCCATTTAAGTATCTTCGTATTGTGTAAGCTTCCTGAGTGCTTGGTTCGAGATCGAACTGGGGAGGGTGCTGATCCAGTTGCAGTAGCCGATACCCGAGACCGGGGGCTCTTGGATCCTGGAGAGAAAAGTTGGCCGACTTGACGATTGAGTTAGAGTTCGCAGAATTTGAGTCGTCCCACGCATGCCAAACTGTCGCCTCATCATTTTCCAATAAGCGAACGGCTAGCTTTGCTCTGAGCTTGTAACGTTTGATATGTTTCGCGAGCGTCGACGCTTGGTCTGCATCAACTTCAATCAGATATCCTGGCTCCTCGGCCGAAGCTCTTGAAGTATTGTGATTCGGGTAGATGAACACATCGTAAAGTACTCTGCCAGTCGCAGTCAAAAAAGCGGCATAGAACCCATCACTCCTCGGTTTTCCGTCCTTCGTGGTCACGTTGGCAGTCACAATTCCCTGCAGAAACTTTGCTGAGTCTGGGCCGGTGACGGATATGAGCCTTCGTGAAGTCAACGATGTGTATCCAGAAAGAGGCGGTGGGGGAGGAGAAAGCGAAGTCGCGTATTGGCGCCGTTGCAGCCGGTAAGTACGGCATGTGAAGCCCGGAGAAAGATCGTGAGCGAGGGCTCGCCTCGGGAGAAGTCGCATGATAGCAAATGTGCGGTTCTATCAAGACGTCGACATGTTTTACACTGAAAAGGCAACTGATTTGATTTGCGAAAAGCTACACAATGACGTACTGACAACGCTTGGTCCGTGCATTCGGCTCGCTCGCGGACTTCGGACTTTGGCAATCCACGAGAACAGGATCAACATCTATTCCCCAAGTCCGAAGTTTATTATGCGGAGGAGATTACTGCTTATCCTTGTTCCCGAGATCCAGGGGATTGTCTTTGGACATGATTAATAACTAATAGCTCCCGACGAATATCGTGGGTGTATCATCAGAGCGGTCAGCAGTAGCCGCAAGCAACTTATCTTATGTTGTCAGCAATATTTCCGAGAACTCTGAGATCTGCAATGGATTTAATAGCCAAGAGATAGTACTTAGAGGATGCTCTTGTCCAATACATATCGTGAATGCTAGCCCATTGACTGGCTGGCCTCATACCGCGTTGCCTCCCAGCAGGTCAGCAGGTCACCCCCAAGACTGGCAATAGATAACATTCAAATAGCGTGCTGTTGATCAGCAGACCCCTATGTTAGACTCAGCATCAACTAGTATATAAAGCTTATCAAACCCGCATGGTTTGCTCCCGCAGTCCCGATAACAGAAGGTCTATTACCTAGGTAAGCGTTTCGGCATGAGATCAAGTCTATCTCGGTCACACAGGCCACTTCCCCGGACTTATCTGAACCCCAGTGGCCTGATATCTGAAAAGCCAATGAGACGCGGTCCTGACGTCCGATTTCCGGCCCGGGATTGCTCGGAGAGAGAAGCGGAAAGATGTGGGCCATCTTCAGGTCCTGTGACCGACCAACGCCGGCCGATGCGACGCCGTGACTCCAATAATGTCCGTATCGGACCTTGTGTGAATTTTATCGACAGGTACTAAGGTAGTCTGGCCCGCAAAGAGTTACAGATTTGATACAGAGAACGCGCAACATAGACCCAGAAAACGCATAACGTTCCATGAAGAAGCTATGTGTTAAATAATTGCATGTATTTGACGATTTCACCATTCTCTCATACGATTCTTGCATTCTGATGCTGAGTTTTGTAGCATACGCGTATGCGTAACGAGCGATAATGAGCGATAAGGAGTGGAAAGGGCCTATCTGGTCTTATCAATCTCATGATCTGTGATCTTCCATCGGACCCCGGTTTCCCCCCAAACTCCTTCTAGAGATCGACTTTTAGCTCAACGGCCAATGCTTCCGAACACGAAGGCTGAAGCTTCCCCTTCTTCTCAGCTACGTGGTTATTGTGAAGAAGACCGTGCATAATCATACACAATGCCATGGCAAACAGTCCAGACACTTCGCTTAAGCAGGAAGCAGTCAATTCTCCTTTACCGCCTCTATCAAGCCAGTAAGGGGCTACTTGGGCTCATTCATTCGCAAACCGAGTCGATAATGGTGCATAGTACGTGCTTTGAAATCTTACTCCTCTAGGGGAGGAAAGAAAACAAAGGACCCCAAGCCTAAATGACAAAAAGACTTAGGTAATGTAGCCTAAGTTTAGGATGACTTTTTGCTAAGTTTATTTTGACACCCCACAGTAAGGTCCGCTGTTTTCTTGCCCCCCCGAGGGCTCCTGTAGGATGTCCTATCCAGTGCTGTCCTGCCAGGTCAGCCGTCGGTGAGAGACCCAGAAGCGGTCAGCTCAGCTTGCTTGAGCAAGACACGCCCTGGGCCCTTGCATGGTGAATGGTATGTACCTGAGATTATGGGGCCACGAGCCTCTCGGCTAAGAAAGCCAAGAAGGCAACGAGAGGATATTAGTGGGTAACGAGATCGAGTGGCCGGGAAACGTGTTCATGAATCTAAGGAATAAGAAAGAAAACTCGCGTCCCTTCTTTCTCAGGTCCGCCTCATCGTGATCCATCGGACAGGAGAATTCATAAGTTTATTGGGCGTCTCGACCCTGCCCAAGGTAACTAATGGAGCCCTGACCCGGCAGTACGTATGTAAGGTTTTAAAGAGTTCGACTCCAAGCGGAGGGCGACCCGCGTACGCAAATTTTGAGCATGGTTCTATCCTTGTTCACGATTGAGTTGTCTATGTCGACGTTTCGTAAGATATTTGAAAATTCTGAAGAAAACCACCACTTGTGGAACGCTAGATCCAGTTGGACCCATTTGAGGCTCGATGCGGCGACGGCTGGTGGGGGATGATGAAAAATCACTGTTAGTGGAAGATCCAAGCATAAAAAGATTGTAACATTGGGCATTGAATGACTCCTCAGGGATGTTTTGATAGTTCCGCCAAGCCTGTACTCGTAAGTCCTTCTTCTTCAGCCAAGGGATGGAAATGGCGGGCGGGCTATACGGCCTGGGCGGTTTCGTCCGTCTGTGGTTTTTGCCAGGGCCTCTTCTTTTCTTCTCCTCTCCTGCGCCCTGGCGTCGTCGTTTCCAGCCATCGGGGCTTGGTAATGTCCGCTGATAGTCTTGTCGTGATTGATGTCAAACGAGCCTTTCTTCGACTACGTACTGCTATGTCGCTGACATCCATAGCAAGAATGGAGAATTGAATGTCTCCGCTGACAAAACCCCGACCGTTATAGACGCCCTAATGTGTACAGTTCATGTATTGTGATTGGGTATCACAAACCCTGATGGTTGGGACGTCAAGATCTTTGATGATGGGCGGGCCTGGCTGATGAATCATTCACCGCAATCGAAGGGGGGAAAACCATAGAGTAAAAGGGGCGTGCATTAGAGGAGTCGGTGTAGCACTGCCAAGGTTCCGCACGCCCTTGACGGGTCTCACGGGCACCGCCTGTTGGTCGCAAAGACACCCCGATCGGACTTGGGCTTGCGACCGATCCCGATACTCTCAGTTATCACGAAATTTTTACCGCTGATAAGGATATCGACCGGCGAGTATGGTGTCAACGCCGGTAACCATTCATGATAGCCGGCTGCTGACCGAGGCATAGCATAGCAAGGTTCACAATTTGCAAGGAGATTCAAGATTGATATGATAGTTTTCAATGTTTTTTCTTATTTGTTTTTTGGGCTAATGAAAGCCTCTTTTGCTGAGCTATCTACCATTGGGGCGAAGCCTAGAAGGCTGCCACTCAACCGTGTTTCGGGAGCGGACCCAATCATGATGATATCCAATTCCCATCTGTCTGGTACAGTCCCTTCTTTGTCCTTCGTAGAGTGGTGAAATCCTTCTTTGTAATAACACAATGAAATCCGTAAAGTCATATGCTTTGTGACGAAAAGAAAACGCAAAAATGCTTTTTGTTGTATCCAAATCCGTGTGGTATCCCTTTGTATAGTAAACGCCATGCAATGCCGCCATCGCTGTGTACATGAAACAAGTCGCTAAAATCACAAATCAATCATCAAATGAGTTCCCGCTTAGTAGACCGAGATGGCCGACACAAGCCTCGCAGGGTTTCGAGGTGGCAGGTAGTACTCCTCATCATAGAGTGAATTGGATTCTTGTTCTTGTTGCGACTGCTCCTTGACATCCTTCTCATCGAAGGTGAGAATGGACTGAGGCGGCGAAGGGGGCATCGAGTCATCATCAGATGAATCTGAGTCGTGGTCGACAAGCTCGGGTGGTGAGTTGGAGTGGGATGGTGTTCGAACCAACTCTAGCTGAGCATAGTCTTCCTCAAGATCATCATCTTCCATGTCTTCGTCGAGCTCGATATGTGTGATTCGTGGGCTCATGGGCTTGGCGGGAAGAGAAGTATTGGCCATCTCAATATCGTCATCCTCTGAATCGTAGTCGTCGGAATCCGAAGAGTCCGAGTCGTAGTCATCCTCATCCTCTTCTTCGACGATGTTGTCGGCCCATTGCACCCTTCGTTCTTGCTGGGCATTGGTTGCTCCTCGAACAGATTGGTTGAACCATCGTTCTTGTTCTCGCTCAGCGTCGGCAAGCTCGAGCATCAGAGAATCGAGGAGGTTAGCGTGACCGACAAGCAGTCGAAGGTCATGATCTGGCTGAGCAGCCTCACGCGAGAGCTTGGCTCGGGCCTTGTGGGCGAGGTAGTAGGTTTGTGTGATAGACATGTTCTTCTTTAGCGTGGACTGTTGGAGAGAAGAAGTCTTGGAGGCAGTTGGCCTATGAATAGAAGTGGTTGTTGTTGTTGTAGTCGACATGTTGAAAAAGAGGGCCCAGATAAGGTAGGGGTCTTTGTCCTATGTATATAATGGCGGTTTGATGTTGTGAGTCAAGGCAGCGATCCCGATTGCGGCAGGCTTGAGGTTAGCGGCAGGGATGTCGGCTGTGGTGACAATGACTTGTGGGATTAGGTGATAAGGTGCTAGTCGAGTCCGTGGGTTTGTCTGAGACGACTGTGGAGATAGTTGACCTTGATAGAAGCTTTTGAGGCTTATTAGTAGTTGCTGTGATGATGCTGTGTTTATCTGATTGATGTTGTGAGAGAGATGAATCTTGGAACGGGGGGGACTCCGAATCTTTTTAACTCCAGTGATCCTTTACGGACTTTTCATGTTGTCTCACGGGTGTGGCATGGGATTATGAGTTATGCCCGACACGCCGCTAAGCGGACTTTGCGCACGCGGACCCGAGGAGTGCGAGAAATGTCCACAGTCCCCATTGCAAAGCAAGGGCCAAGGTTCAAAGGGTGTGTGGCTTAGTGATGATTGACATGGATATGGGTGTGTGTGGACGGATGACTCTTAGACACCGCGAAGCCGCGAAGCTTAGAAAGATCCACCCAAAAGGCTGCCACGGCACATCGATTTGCACAGGGCCCCTGTACCTTTCTGTCTTTTCATACTGGATGACATGACTGACGACACGTCTCGTCTATCCCGCAGCGAAACATCCCCGTCCGCGGCCCCGATGGAGCGGGCGGACGTTACGGAAGTCCATGTCAATCCCCGGGCTTGGGTACCTCAGTCAGGCCGCTACTTGACGGCCATGGCGCAGGTACCTCCTGTATTATGTGTACCCGAACTGGGCAGGCGGAGGTTCACTGCCCTGGATTCTTCCATGCCGTGTCCCTCAATAGGTACTTTGTTAGAGTTATCACAGCGACTGCATCTTCCGGCTAGGTATCAATACCTGCTACCAGTACCACTCTCAATCTTACTGGCAGTCTTACACTTCCTCTCCTCAATGGCGCAACAACCCCATTACTTTCACCATAACTCAGATCGAAACATGCTCGACTGTAAGGTAAGCACTGCCAGCACACGCCTGGAGTCGCAATTTCACACAGGGCTGGCGTGGGCGATTCATAATCGCAGGCTGTTTCGAGGTCCGTAAGCAGCCTGCAAATGTGTGTTTGATTAGAAACCCGGTGCCATTAGCGTTGACTCTTCAGCCTACCACAGTCGTTAATCTGGCCATGTCCGGTCTAGCTCCGCTAGGCACGACAAATCCGAGGATGGATTTACAAGCCTGCTCTTCAGGAACCTTACCTAAGGCAGATGCATTTCTCAGCATTGAGCGAACCTTATTCGTCCTTTGCGCCCTATCGGTGTCGCGATCACGTCTGACTCCGACACGGCGATGACTCTCGCTACAGAATCGATTTCCTAGATGGGATAGGCAGAGATCGAGGTGTGACGCTGATTTACAAACGCTGCATGCTGGCTCAGCAACAACATACCGATACGGACGGGAATTTGTATTATGTCCATGCATCCATCAAGACCAAATCCAAGACAACATTTTGCATCCCGTGCCTCCCTACAAAGCTAAGTTTCCGTCACGACGATAGGGAGTATGACCTTCAGTCCCCTACAGTGAATGCCCGCTGAGCCCAGCCCAGTTCAATTTGATGCTTATGCACCCACGATTCGCCAAAATCAAATTCGTAACGATTGTTTGAGTATGCTCCACGTCAATGTTGGCGAGTTTCACGTAGTGGCTGATTGATCAGTACAGATTGCGTCTTCCGCTTCGCATCGTATACCCTGAGGCATAACTCCGCCTCATGTGCTTGTCGTCAGCAGCCAAGGAATCATAGGGCATACTGCTAAAGGGGAGCTTGTTCCAGACAGCGAACTCAAGCGAAAGCGAGTGTGTGTACCATGGTAGGGCATCGTCCAGTAACAACGCGCGATGGTCACTGTGCCCCGTGCCTGACGCAGTCCGTGGGGAGTATGTACGTCCTCGTCCACGTATTGCTGTAATCAATCGTAGGGCTGAGCTCAGTCGGCCGCCATCTAATCCATGCATGGATGTCGGCTTTGTTGTTAAAGACCGAATTACGGTATACGAGCCAGTGATAGCCAGCAGGCCTGGCAATCACCACCGTTATGTTCAATGATAACGAGCAACAAGTAATCCGAATCCCTATATTCCTAAAACCGGTGCCTCATGGTCACTTGATAAGCTTTAACCAGGCAACTCTGAATCTGTTCTCGCTTTTGTCGTTTGGAGATCTAAGTCAGCACCAACTCGTTGTTGTATTGCTAGCATTGGATGTTTGTGTGTTATGATTGCCTAGTGTTTTCAAAGGTTAGGCACCTCTTTTCTCGCAGGTATTTTCCCGCCAGATACATCATAGATATTCCACAGCTACTAGGTAGGTAGGCCGTACCTCTTATCCTTGCTATGCGTAAGCTCATGTGAAGTAAGCAAATTTATTACATCTAATCCGAATATCCGTGAAGGCAGTCGTTCATTAGCTTTGATTCCCTCTTTTCTCGTTGCGGCACTCTTGACTCGGCTACACGGCTAACCTTAAGACGGCCTCTTAATCGGCCCAAGATGATGCCGACTCAGAAGAAGCCATGTTATTGCCGGACTAGGCCGGCCTATCTTGAATCCCGAGGTCGCCGACCACTAACCGTCCGTGACTGTCCGCTGGGCGGTCTAACGACGGGATTGACAAGAGTCACAGATTTTCTAAACTCCGCTTTTCTGGAAACATTTTTCGTTCTTTTTCGCTTCCATCGCCGAAAGGAGCTCCACGATGGGTCGTACGGTGCCTCGCTAATCAACACCAGCCAGCTCGGCGGTACTCAAATCGCGGATTTAAAGAATGGGTCTCTGTTGGTGTCGGACAACTCCTTGGGGTGTTCATTGGATGCAGATTTCTTCGATTCATGTTCCACTGGAAGTTCCAGCCATAGATGTGATGCAGGTTGGGAAATGATCCCAATACGTCCATCCACTCGGCTTCGGCCGATGTTCGAAGCATTTTCTTCTGCATGGATCCTGGTTTTGGGATGATTTGATATCATTTGACTCATCAAGCCTCAGAACAGGTGCATCGTAACTCGTACTCAAAGGGGTTTAACACCGACTAAATTCCGCGTATTCCCATGCCGATATGACACATCGCAACAGCTGCTGTAAATAACACAAGGCTCAGACTGTGCTTCACACAGAGGACCATAATTGGCGAGACTCATCGGTCGTGTGCGGACCATTGACCGCTGATCTGGTTAAGGTTGTCCACAACACAGTCAGCATCACAGCTTCGAAGGGCGGAGATTGATGAGAGTCACGACCATGGGCTCAAAGAAGCCCGCCAGCCAGCGCCCCGTCTGAGGCTCAGGCTTTAAGTCCAGGGACATGCGTTAGCGTTGAAGCTTTCTAGGCCCATGCCGAATTTGGCTCATTAAGCGGATGGTCCCTAATCTGCTTTGTCAGTCAATTCCACCACCATCTTCTCGGCCGAGGCTGATCAGGGGGTGTGCGTATCAGCACTGAGAACCTGCGAGACTGATTCCTAATCCGAGTATTGATAATATCATTGCTGAGTGAGAAGCTTCTACAAACTACGATTCATCCTTTATTTCCTCTCTCTTGGTAAATCCTAGATTGCGGACCTACTGCTTATCTCAAATTATCTTGAAAATATGGTTGTGCGAGGGTATCTGCCGCGAAGTAAGGTTGGTTGAAGTTTTCTGTCCTTGTGACCGACTTTCTGCGGACAATTTTCGCTTTCGGGTGCACGAAACATGCCGAGCCCACTTGCACACCCAGACAAGCACCTATGTACATATCAATCCGATCAGATCAGTGGGGGGATACTCACGACAATCTTTGCGCAGCTCACGGATTTCGTAGTGGCCGATGTACCGAGAACGTGGGGAAACAGACTAGGAACCTGGTAGGTATGATTCCAGTTCTCAATTCTTTATTAAACCCCGGCGATGGTGTTTACATACATACATCTAGCCCCGAAGGATCCGTCGTCCACTGTCGCAATTTTAGACAACCCCGTAAATTCCGATTTGCTTGACGATGTTATCATATGTATTGATTTGTGAGGGACCATGAATTTATTGCTCAGACGACTGTGTTGAAATATGTCGATGATTCCGAACTCGGGTTCAAAGTTAGTGTTGAACTCGATGACGTTAACGGTCGAATGCAGTTGAGCATGTCATTGACCCGCCAAGATTCATGGCCTACAAAGCTAGGCGTCGTCGGGCTCAGGAACAACGCCACAAGTTACGTCGTCAGCGACAAATGTAATAGTAAGACCACGCGATCTGGCGCTGTCGCATCTCTTACCCGGGAGAGACCAGCAACACATCGATCACACAATTCGCCTGACACCAAAGCAATCGGGAAGGCAGTTCGAGGATTTTGCCATCTGGCTTGGCTCAGGTTGTCCTAACCTACGTCACTCCAGGATATGCGTTGATCGACGAAATTTTCTGATCATCAAGTCCACTCTAGGTAGTTACCACTGCACTGGAGATCGGATCGATAAGAATGACGCAGGAGAGTGGTTCAATGTCAATGAGCATTTCTGTAAGGCTATTCAGCGAGTCCGACCTGAGATACGAAGTTTATGATCAGAATCCCGGATAGACACCTTAGCGGCTGATGATAAAACGGCAATGCCGGGCAATTATCAGCAAACCGGTGCGACGTGGACGCATATTGCCATTTCCAGTCCAGTACCTGTCACTTACGACAGAGAAACATACACCTGATTTGACCTAGGCGAGAAGCAGCCGATTCTACTCGGGTTTGATGAGGATCATCACAAGCTCAACATATATAGTTGTGGACGGCACTCGTCATCTTCTCGCGATGGGCGCGGGTGATTAACAACCGAAGCTTACAGATTATGTCGGCAATTCGTTCCAAGCCTCCATTTAAATTGGCTATTTTGTCACTTGGCTTTAGAACCCATATTATCTTAACATTAACTACACAGCTTTAAGGAGTATATATATCTATTGAGCATTAATAATTAAACTGTTGCCTATGCCGTTTCTAGAAAGGAGTTTGCATTTAAAAGGATTAGGCATCTAGTTAAGACTTAAGTATAAGGCATATTATTAAAAATATATCTATATAAACTTAAGTATATACTATAAATCCCTTAAGTAAGTAAATAAAAAACATAGCTTAATTTATATAATTTATAATATTATTAAAAATAAATGAATAATATACTGATGAGATTATGGAGACTGGCGCTTACTTTTCGGTTAAATTGCCAAGGAGCCTTATATACTGGAAATTTCCACCGTCGGCCGTGAGCCCCCATGGTGTAGTGGTTTATCACGCAGCTCTTATATGTCCAAGACTTCATGGAGGTATGCTGAGGTCGCGAGTTCAATCCTCGCTGGGGGCACCAATTTACCTTTTTGCACTTTTTGCATGCCAATTACACATCAAAGAAGTTAATCCTAAATTCTATGCAAAGAGTTGATATGGGATACCTGGTTGTTCTTTTGGCATGGCTTTCATTACTATAAGGATGTGCAGGTCGGTGGAGCTCTGCCTGTACGCAAATGTCTAAATGAGATGGATCATTAGCCTCTTGAAATCAATATTAAAAAAACACGCTTTTGTCTATCCATTTGAATCTAGAGAATCCAATAGTTTATTCCACTCGTAATTTTTGCTTTATGCGCTTTCGCTTGCCACCGACTTCCCTCCCTTCCTCCACCTCCAATAAGGCCTCGCGTTTCTTCTCTGACACGATCTTGAGGGCATCGCGAACCACACGAGTCTCGAGATTGACGCCCTCTTCCTCCCAAGATTCCATATCACGGCCGACACGCTTCTCGATTGTAAGGGCCAGTTCCACGTCACGCTGACCCACAAAGCTGACTGCCTCACCTTTGCGACCCGCACGGGCTGTACGACCGACTCGATGGATGTAGTCATCAGGGTCGCGTGGGAGATCATAGTTGATAACAAGGCTGACTTCAGGAATATCCAAACCACGAGCGGCAACGTCGGTTGCTACAAGGATACGCGCCGCTGAGGCGCGGAATCGAGCCAAGTTGTCGATTCGTTGTCTTTGGGGAAGTTTAGAGTGTAGAGAAGTGACTCGATGATCAAGCATTCGAAGAAGGTGATGAAGGTAGTCGGCTGTCGAGGTTCGGTTGCAGAATAGGATGGCAGTTTTGTCGACATTGGCTTCGGTGAGCAAAAAGACGTGGAGATAGTGCTCCTTGTGAGTGACGGGTGTCTTGATATACATCTGTTTCAAGGTTGTAGGTATAGCCAATGTCTGCGTGTCAACCTCACACACGAATACTGATTGCTTTCCAGGCTTGATTGGCATGTCCTTGAGAGCTCGAACTTCGGGAGTAATAGTAGCAGTAAACAGAAGCGTCTGTCTCTCGGTAGCTGGGGGAAGAACAGAGAGGCACTCTTCCACGTCAGGAAGCATACTGCCAGGCCCATTGGCGTTGAGAAGGCGATCAGCTTCATCAAGAACCACGTATCGAACTCTCCTCAATCCGCAAATGGTGTCCTCTCCCGAAGTTCGAATGTGATCCGCGAGACGACCAGGGGTTGCAATTATCACATGCGGTCGCTTTCCGATCTCAATGGCCTGTGTGCGCATATCTGAGCCTCCTGTCACCAAGATCGCCTTGAGGCTCTGAGGAGAAGAAATGGCCTTGAACTGCTCAAAAATCTGCAGCGCTAGTTCTCTTGTTGGTGTTAAGACGATAGCAAAGATGGCAGTAGGATCCTCTGACCATTTCTGCAAGATAGGCACAGCGAACGCTACTGTTTTACCGGAACCTGTTCGACTACCACCGATACAATCCCTGCCTTTCAAGATCTCGGGAATACAGCCCTTTTGAATCCCCGTCGGCCGTTTGATAGCCATATTTGCTAGTGACTGTACCAGCCATGGTCGCACGTCGAGGGAAGAAAAGGTGGTATTTGGGTCGGTAGGAGCCTGAATAGAGTTCTTGGGTGTAACTAAGGCTTTAGTTTGAGCCTCCTTCTGGTCGACTTGAACGGCTCGCTTGATTCGAGACGGGACCTGAATAGTAGAAAGGACTCTCCTCAACTCGTGGTCTTCCTCGTCCTCGTCTTCGATCTTGTCACCTTCAATCTGGGGCACTTCTGTTGTCCTCCGGCGTTTTCGAGATGTGGCGCTGTCGAGGTAGTCAGACTCGTCAGAGGATGAGGCGGCATCAGACAAAAATTCGTCGTCTGACGCAGCAGTCGCACGTTCGGGATCGGCAGGCGGTACCATGATTCGGGT
The DNA here is from genome assembly GCF_900079805.1 of Fusarium fujikuroi IMI 58289. Classification (NCBI taxonomy): domain Eukaryota; kingdom Fungi; phylum Ascomycota; class Sordariomycetes; order Hypocreales; family Nectriaceae; genus Fusarium; species Fusarium fujikuroi. The sequence goes on from NC_036624.1 coordinate 3,457,803, forward strand.
TTATAATAGCAGTAGCCAACTTGATCCTTTCAAAGACCAACCTCCCAAGCTAAGGTAGGTATGCAAAGTTGGATCTGACTGGACTGGAAATTTTTGGCGGTGGCAGGCGTCGCAAAATCGTGGGATGGGCACCCTTGACCCACTCTGGGCGCCACATGCAGACTGTCACCTAAACGCGCGCTTACAGCAATGGGGTATGCCACTAAAAATGCGATTTGAAAGGCTAACGATCCCTACGACATTCACCTATCGCGAATAGATTGATGACCGACTCCATTGTTTTCATCTTGGATTATCTAGTCATCTAGGGGAGGAAAGAAAATACAGGTCCTCAATCCTAAATGACAAAAAGACTTAGGTAATATAGCCTAAGCTTAAAATAACTCTTACTAAATTTATTTTGATACCTCACAGTAAGGTTTGCTGTTTTCTTGCCTCCCGAGGGTTATGTACCAATCATGACTAGTCTTATAATTCCGATAATGATAGAAAACGTATTTGAAGCCGACACTCGGGCGCCTGTTTTGCATCACACACCTGTAGGATCACCCGTAATACCACAGGGTTCCTGTGACGAATAGGGAGACATGCCTGGGATGTGTTCAGCTGCGACGTAGCTAGGTGATGTGACAGTCATTGTGTTTCGCCATCTGATTGGGTTTGTAGGTATTATGTTTTGATTGTCAATTGACTTCACAAACAACCTGTCCGGGGTCCTGGTGTTTTTTCAAATATCTAGCTCAGGGGCTTCCCAGGGTGACATTTTGACTTGTCACCTAAGAATTAGTAAGTTCTGTCTTACGACCACGATATTGCATATTACACTCAAAAGCTTTACGAATTAGATGCTGACCGAGGGCTTGAAGGATCTCCTCATTCCTACCTAGCCTTGAATTGCGGTTGGACCACGTTGATATGGGACAAGCGCTTCCGATGCAACTGACCCATGATGGTGCGAATCAACAGCTCCACTACCTACTAGGTTTGATGCCATGGAGTACTGTAGCCTGACTCTGAATTTCGAAACGAGGATGTGGAGGTTAATTCGGCATCGGAATATGAATGAGACCAAGTCAAACTGCACCGTTAGTACACCGACGGTTGGGGGCCATAGCAAAAAAACCTGAAATACTGCAGAGTGTGACGACGAGAATGACGGTGTGTGTGCAACCCAGCTATGAACTTGACAATGAGCTCATGGCTTTATGTGCCTGGATCCATTGTCTTTCAAAAGACCATGTCCAATATTGATATTCATTCTTTCACGATAGGTGCATTAAAAAACCCTGGCATGATAGATCGCAGAAGAAAGAAGAAAGAACCGAATCATGCCAACAAGAGCCTGTAGATTCATCCCACCATTCATCCCACTGATGGCAACCCTTGGATTTTATATCGGGCTGGCTTGGCTTCAGGTTGCTAGACTTCAGTCGCATTGGATGCGCGGTATCACCGTGTAAACATACTCACAACTAGATAGGGGGATAGTCAGGTAACTGGCCATCCTATCCCAATACACCTACCTACCTATAAAGTAACTTACCTCGGTCTGTGTTGTGGTTGTAGCCTGTAAGAAGTAATCAAGCGCGTGTTGTATTGAGCAAGTTCCTAAACCATTTCAGATGAGTTTGGCGAGAATCTGAGACATATCTCAAAACTACCAATACCTGGAAAGCCCACCAGCTTCCCATCCCTCCCCCTCAAGTCTACCTAAGTTTTCCAGGTTAGTAGGTACCACCTAAGGCAAAATACTGGGCTAGGTACTTGGAAGCCCAATCAATCACTCAACGCACCCGCGCCGCAAACAAAATGGAGAGCTCCCCGCTCGTGCATATGTGCTATGTACTACCCCTAAGGGCCCTGTGCATCTTCCACTGAGCCCTACCAGCCTAGGGGTAACAGATGCCCAAGCGCCCCGCCCTTCCTAGTCTCAGTGGCAGTCACAGTCACAAGCCCGCCCACCCAGACCCGATCCAATCAATAGCATCTATGGTGGACGCCATTCCCAGCTTACACGTCCTCTTTTCTCTAGCTCTCGCCCTCTCATATGATCTCACGTCCTTTCTCATCTTTTCCTCCTGCCGTTTCGGATTCACTCGACGACGTGTCGTTCGTTGCCACGCCTTTTTTTGGTCAGCTTAGGCCCTGTTTTGCGACGTTTTCTTGGGCATAACAACATTAGTATATCTACGAAGTCTACCTCACCTACTACCTCTAGTACTTACCTCTATACACCTAAACGCCGCCAACCATACTTTCCCCGCTCTTTTGCGTGGGCTCTTGTTACTCCTGCGGCTACCTCACTTGGTTCTTTGACGACGACATTCGTACCCTTTTCATTCTCAACTACCTGAAGCAGTCGGTTCAACCGATTCCCAACATTCGCTATTGCTGCTATTGCCAAATACTCGACGTTGAATTGTTGTAACCCTATATCCGTGTTCATACTTACGACGACGCTGGCCGCTCGACGACGCTTACTCCTCACACCCGACTATCACGATCGTCTCTGGTTGATACCACCTTCCCTAGGAGAGACTTCTTTTCAGAACAAAGAAATCACTTTCCATCTGATCCCCAACAAGACTTCATATTGTGAACACACTGTTGGAACCCGTGTCACCAGCGCAACAGCGAATATGGCCGACCAACAGCCTCAGAGTTCTGATTCGACTCCACTACCCGTACGCTCTCCTGATTGCTCTTCCTTGTCTTAATGTCTAACTCACGAATTATAGCAACAGCCTGCTGCTCCCACTCCAATTTCTCTGCCAACACATAACTCGGGCCCTTCTCCCGTGCCTCTCCTCCGACCCGCCATTCCTGGCGCCAGAAGTGGTGGAGCTCGTACTCCCAGGCTTGGCCTCGCTATCCCACCATCACCTAATGCCAAAGCTGTAGGCAATCAAGGAGCAGCCGCGGCTGCACCTTCAAGGCCCCCTTTGCCGACACTACACCTAGCAACCCCCATGGGTAGTCAAGTCACACCCCATGAACAATTACCACGATCCCAATGTGCAGCCCAAGCATCGGCAGGTGGTGGTAGTGAAAGTAGCGCGGCTCACTCAAGGTCTGGCAGTTTTGGCCCTCTAGATGGACGGGTGAGCAATCCCACTTCTGCAGGATCTCAGTATTCCGCTTTGTCCTTTGCTTCGCAGTATGGTATAGGTGTATCAAGACCTCAAGGTACTCCGGATCCGGTATCTGCTGTGGGATCTATGTATTCCGAGAGAAGCGAGGGCGGGGTATCTATGGAGCGTGATGGAAGTCTTCAAGGTTTGGAGGCATTCGATAAACTAAGCCTTGAGAAAGCCAGGACTCTAGATGTTGATGAGCTCGACGAGGAGGGTTGGAGAATCGCAAGTTTGGAGAAGAGAATTGTCGAGATTGGAAATCTAGGTGAAGGTGCTGGAGGTGCTGTCACAAGATGCAAGCTCAAGGGTGGGAACACGGTTTTTGCCCTCAAGGTGAGTTATTTCGACCATAAGCCACAGTTTGAATACTGACGTTTCAAGGTCATCACTACGAATCCGGACCCCGACGTCAAAAAGCAGATTCTCAGAGAGCTGGGATTTAACAAAGAGTGCGCTTCAGACCACATATGCAAGTACTATGGAGCCTTTGTCGATCCGGCTACAGCCACGATCTCAATTGCAATGGAGTTTTGTGAAGGCGGTTCGCTTGATAGTATTTACAAGGAGGTCAAGCGTTTGGGGGGCAGAACAGGAGAGAAGGTTTTAGGAAAGATCGCCGAGGGTGTTTTGGGCGGTCTCACGTACCTGCATACTCGACGAATCATTCACCGAGACATCAAACCTTCGAACATCCTGCTCTGCCGAGATGGTGCTGTGAAACTTTGCGATTTTGGTGTCTCTGGCGATTTCGGTACTAAGGGAGAGGCCAATACTTTTATCGGCACCAGCTATTATATGGCACCTGAGCGTATCACTGGACAGTCCTATACTATTACTTCGGATGTTTGGTCAACCGGAGTTACCCTTCTCGAGGTTGCGCAGCATCGTTTCCCGTTCCCAGCAGACGGCACAGAAATGCAACCGCGGGCTGGTCTTATAGATTTACTCACATACATCGTAAGACAGAACGTGCCCAAACTGAAGGACGAACCTGAAATGGACGTGTATTGGAGTGACAACTTCAAATATTTCATTGAGTGCTGGTAAGTCTCCCCCTCCCCGTCCTTTAGGGGCGTGTGCTAACATTGTCTGAGTTTGGAAAAACAACCCAACAGACGAGCCAGTCCTTGGAAGATGATGGAGCACCCATGGATGGTTGAAATGCGCTCCAAGCGTGTCAACATGGTGAAATATCTTTCTTTTGTCTGGGGCTGGGACGAACAACCTAAGGACTCTTAGAAAGATATACAACGAGCTCAAGCTTCGGAGCAGCAAGTTGTTAAAGCAGCACAGGATGTCAAATAATGGAAGGAGATCAAGGCGGTACAAGTTCTTGCAAAAGCAGACGAATTGATGAAGCTGGTCTTTGAAGAAGCAAATCGGAGAAACGGCCATGCAGCATAAACGCTTCACAGAGGGCCATGAACGAACCAGAAAAGGCCACATTCCCCATCAGCCGTTTACACTACGCCCACGATTATGTGAACAGAGGCTGCGGTCTTCGTTGTGAGCATAGCTCTTTAAATACATCGTCGCTGATGTTTGTTTCATGATTAAAAAAACTATGGGCTCAAGAATGAGTGCGCATAAACGGCCGGACCAGTCTGCAGTAAGTAGCTTCAGAAGACCCTCTTGTGGCATTATCATGTCCTCAGTAGTAGTGCATGGTTAGGATTGATGCAATTGCTACAGCCATCAAGCTGAGGGCTACCAGAATATAGCGAGCTTCGCATTAGATATATTTTATATTTGGCATCCAAGTACCTCAATTTTATTGTACCCCCACTTAAATACATGGGTATCAAATTCCTGTCGATGGTCCTCTACATTTTATTATTCAAGATATAGAACATCTGCTTTTCAAGTGTCCCTGGTCTCGGTATCCTCAGTAGGGTCGCCCATGAGCTCGCGTAACGCAATAGTTGCGTATGCACTGCGTCCAAGTTGAAACTTAACTACCACCGCAACCTTTGTAGGTTCTTGAGAAGCAGGAGCCGCTTCAGGGGCAGACCCATCATCTGATGTCTCTGCTTGGGCATATGTCATCTCAACCTCTGTAGAAGCGGGCGTACCATTTTCAACCTTCGTTTTCTTGACTGTCGAGCCGGAGTCAACTTCTTCATGAGAACGCTTCCTGCTAGGACCCTTCGAAGCTTTGATATTGTCCAAGTCAGTTGGGTGCATTTGCTCTGCATCATCCGAGTAGGCACGGACCTCAGCGGAGGGCGTGGCAAGGAATCGGTTCATGATTTTGCGGTATCGGCCAGGCAGACTGAACTCGCGGCGCATACGGCGCATTTTGTAGGGGTCTAGATTACCATTCTCGTCGCGACCCATGAAATCCTTGTAGAATTCCCCGATATCGTTCTCAGGATAAACGACGTCGTAGCCTGGTGTTGGCAGCACAATGTCGAAGATGGTGTAGTTACCACTGGCGGCCTCTTCGGCGGTAAGGGGACGAGCGCGAACGGGAGCATCTTCGTCGTCTTCGACAGGGTTGATAATGTCATCACCGTCTTGGTCCTGGCCGCTGACAAGAGGCACACTCTCCGTCGGAGCGATAATGAGATCGCCAGCAATCACATTCTCGCCGTGAAGCTCCCAGCGACGACTGGCGGCATGATTCCAGATATAGGACTGATAGGCATGAAGGTACATGGAGCGCAAGCCACGAGTGATGTGAACCAGAGAGCCAATGAAATCACGTCTAGACTGAGCGCCCTGCCGGTTCAGATGTCTGAAGATGCTGTTTTCGGCAGAAAATCGACGAGGCATGAGCTTGATGGCTCGGTCGACATCTTTGTCTGTAAGGAAGAGCATGCAGGCCTGGTTTCGCAAATACTCGTCTCTCTTGGAGGGTTCGTCGGGAATATCACCCGCCTCAGCCCTCTGTGCAATCTTAACATCGTAATGGAGTAGTGACATGACTGCTTCTTCATACTTGTCCCCCAAGATGAGTTGCCCAATCTGGTGTGTACCGACTTCGTGAGTTCCGAAGCGCTGGTGACCAAAATAGTTGATCCAGCCGTGTTCATTCATATGACTCAAAGCCTGATCAACATTCTTCTTCAGCACTTCTACCCGCTGGGCAATGGGCTGGTCGTTGGACTCGCCAACTATTTGACAACTCTTGATCGCAATCACGAACTCGTTGCCAAGAAGCTGTCCGAGATAAATTGGCTTGTCCTTATAGTCGTAATCTCCCGTAGAAACACCCCAGATCCTCCCATTGATACCAGCGAGGTTTCGTGGCCGCATGTATCGCACCGAGCATTGTTGCACTGTAGAAGCTCTGCGATCTTTGGTACCGGCGTATCCGATGACCTGGGGCTTGACCTTGAGGAAACGAGCAATCTGATTCACAGCATCCATTGTGTCGCGGTTCTCCTTGAACAGAGTAAAATGCAGGTATTCACCGGCAGGCTTTTCCTCACGGCCACCACCGCGGCCACCGCGGCCGCGCTTCTTGCTGTTGGCTTTTCGTGGGGGAATAAGAGTTGCGACAATAGCACCTTCGTCAGTTGTGTTGGTATCTATCCGAGACTTAAAGATGCGCCGGATCTCTTGGTGAACTTGGCCACGCTTTGCCCTATCGTCCATGGGCTCCGATGTAACAGACTTCCTCTTCTCGTGGTCGGCGCCATGACCAGACCGATATACTCCAATCAGCTCCTGAGAGAATCGCTGATCAGTCAGACCCTCAAGAATGGTGGCATCCTCAGGTGAGACGTCGTTGACCGCCTCAGGCTGAGGTGCCGACTCGGGTCTCATAGCGGTCTCACTGGATGGTTGCTTCAAGGAATCTTTCGCAGGCTCATCTGTTTTCGTTTCCTGGGCTGTAGACTCGCCGTTGAACTCTTTATTCACTACAACCGCCTGAGAAGAACTTAGTGAGTGCGCTAGGAAAGCTGTAGAGTCCGTTTCTGCTTACCGGTGCCTCTTCATCTGACAGGCCGACTTGTTGTAGGTGCAGGACTGTGCCGTCTTCTTTGATCTCATTGACTTGAAAGTCCGAGAATCTGCATTGCGTTAGTCTCTCAATTTCTGGCATGACCATGACTTCAATGTTCACCTTGTCCGCATTTCACCAGTCCATGGTGTCGCGAGTGGTGTCACACGCTGGCTAATTCCTATGGATCGCGTATAAGACGCAGTGCCACGCACCGCGTGATGAGACTGCTCCGCCATTATAAAGACTTAGACTGCAATATAGACGTATATCAATTCTGGCGAAAGCTTGCGACAGATGTGTTTGCTTCCGCTTGATGGTTGAATCAACTGGTGGGGGCACCTTTGCGATCTGTAATTTTCCCCCCGGCAGTATTTCATCTTAGATTCAAATCAGAAGGCGGTGAGTCGTATCTTACCAACCAGAACATGGTGCGGTGCCTCAAAAGGCAGGCGGTCGAAGATACGTATTTACCAACCTAATGGAGGGCAGCCTCTTGTCAAAATCTGTCTGTTTACCAGGCTGCCGAAAAGTTGAACTGGATAGAGAACAGATGCCAAGGAAGTATGTGCTATGGTGTTTGGCTGTTGATGGTTTTATTAAGTTAACTTGATGCTCATTATATGTTTTCTCGACTTTCGTATCAAGACCAGCTAGCATGCTAGCATGCATATGGTGGAGAGGCAAGGTGAGGCATGAAGACTTAATACCTGCATCCCTATCACGAGCAGCAAACAGGTTCAATTACCTAATTTACAATAACGTAGACTTAAAATGTAATAGGTCTTGAGACCAATCACTTTGTACAACTTAGCTTAGGGTCGGAATTTTCATGTTCCCTGATGAGGGATGAAACTTATCGTTAGGATTCTGTTCACACCTGGATTTTTAAGAGGCACACAACTTTGGCCTACCATAACTTAGTACCTTGTCGCGTACTCTACATTTCATTGTAGCGATACTGGAGGATGTGCACGACAGATAAGCGGCCTGAAGGTAAGGTTAGTAGCTACTGGTTTCTTTAGTAGCATACGGGGAATTACAACGCCAATGCCTACCTACTTAGGTAGTGTTGCAGTTCATATCTCTAATATGCGCACAATATGAAACAGTCTACCTATAGTAAGTGACTGTACATGAAGTTGATTCATGCTGGATGTTGACAAGTTATAAGCGGACTTTTTCAGCACAGGCAGTTCATGTGGCATGATGCACCCCAGCATCGACAGGAACTTTTACTTGTGCTGCATCCTGATTGCCGTCTTGGGAGAGCGGACAATCATAGCTACCCTAGCCTAGGTAGTAAATCACTAACAAACCATGTCTCCTCAGCATCTCAGGAGCCCCTCTCTTGTACGAGTCACTAAATACCTAGGTAGACGCTTGGTGAGTAGCCCGCATGACAAGTTCAGCTAAGCTTTTCTCTCTGCACCTAACTACTTACCTACCTAGTTGCTATGACTTATACCACCTACTTTACTGTGAGACCTCCTCGGCTGATCGGTGATGATAGTCACTTATTGGTCTATTGCTAGCTGCAAGGATCGTTTGCACACGACAAGGCGTGATCCAACCTCCCCTCCTCCAAAGTTCGGCCACTTTTAAAAATCTCCCTTATTGTCGAGGGGAAGAGTGAGGAGCAACACCAACACACTCTTTGCTGGTTTTTGGTTATTTTTGTTAATCCAAATTCCCTATTCCCATTTCTCCTCTTTGCTCGAGTTCTCTTCCAATCACTTCTCGCTTCTACGGTTGACTGCATTGGGCCCGCAATTGACATGTCAATCATGAGCCGTAAAGACAAAGGTCGGGAAAGACTCTGTCGTACGCAGCTTCGAGAGATCATCTGTTCTGACTGTCATCATAACGCAAGTGCAACTGAAGAGTGACCCAGGAACGATCCACGATCAAGATGCCTGTGATAAGAAGCGGCTCAACACGGGACATTTACAAGGTAAGGACGAACGGATATCCATTTTTGTATGGGCCGTCACAAACAATTCGTTCACTACATCCCACTGAATGCTTCAATATTGTGCCCAATTCGCATTATTTTGGATGGCAGTTCTCGGCCATATTCCTGAACAATTTCTTACCCACTCACAACGCTAATTTCTTTGCTTACAGGCACCCTTGTCTGCTGTCCTCCGTCGCCACGGTCGTGAGCGTCGTGAACGCTGGAGTCAAGGTGAAGACCCGGGTGACTTCATGCCTCCCCACCAAGGTGAGCTAACCCGGACACTGCTCTGCGATGCGGATCTACTCACTGCCCATAGACGAAGAGCCCAGCCATGAGCCTTCTGAATTCTCAAAAGGGAAACAACCTGAGCCTCAGCGTCTTCCATCGAGAGCTGGCTACGATACAGCTGTGCTTCTTGACTTGTGCGACACCATTCGCAGTAGCCTGCATGAGGGACGTCCCGAGGACAGGTGGGAAGAAGCCATGGGTTTTCTCGCGGCACTGCTTAGAGACGAGGAGCACTACAACCGCGCAATAGAATTCGAGACTATACGCGACACACACCTTGACAAGCTTATATCGGATCTCATCGATCCCAAATATCGCCACCCAAGAGTACCTATTAGATTTTCAAAAGATGTCGAAAGAGCAGAGGCCTTGGAACGGAAATGGGTTGAAAGGTTTCGAGGTCCCTACTTCAATATGGAGCAAAACCGCTATCGAGATCTCCCCAAGACGGGACGGCTTAGGGATGTGGCTCTGAACCCCAATGCAGACAATTCAGAAGAACGTTGGCAAGCTAAAGAAGGTAAGACCTTGTCAGAGCTGGAGGGTAATCTGGAAATCGAACCTGGGCAGTAAGAAGACCCGAACCCCATAGCAATCGAAACTTTTTGAAGGTTACTCACGCTTAAGATGCAGTTGGTGGCTCAACTTGGCTTGCGCGCATCGGGATGGTATTGTTGGTAGTGCTCGCGAGAAACCTACCAAGGGCAAATATGGAGTTGCCGCATTACCGTTGCTCACAGGGCAAGAGAAAATCGATGAAGGGGAGGGAACTCTGAAGTATGTCAGACAGGGAAGAATTACCGACATACATGTGTCGCTCATATCTCAAGTGGGAGCCACATTTCGAATCCTGCGAGGCCACCACCTCAGAAGCCCATATGCACCAAAGGTCGGCATTCGTTATGATGGTTTGTGGGTTCTCATGGCCTTTCCTACGGCTCCTACTCGCTAATAAGGCGCTAGGTATACGATACGCCGATATAGTCAATGGTTTAATGAAGTCAGCGACCGGCACCATATGATGCTCACTTTGGAAAGAGTTGAGGATCAGAAACCAATAGAGGATATTATGCACATACCCCGCCCATCCGAGATGGATGACTGGGAGCTCTATGAGAAATATGAGGGTGAGGCGATCAAAAAGCACAAGGGAAACAAGGCCCTTCTTGACTAGAAGTTAGAAATGGCACAAGAGAAAGTCGACCGGGAGGAGTATCAGAGGTCGCATGACTTCCGAAACTCGTTGGGTTATCAGTTCAACAAAGCAGGACTTTATTGATTTGAGGTGAAGCATGAATGATGGGACGTGGGGCTACGCTGCATCGATTGGCTTACAAGTCTAGTTCATAGCATTAATGGTAACGTTTAATTAGAGACCTCTGACATTGTCAGTTCCATCATCGCCTACCGAGTTTGGAAGTGTTGATATGACTTGGTTGGCGGTAGGTGGGTGCCTCAACTGAGAGCGGGGTATGTACCGCGTCGACACAAGACAATGGAAGGAAAGCTTTCAAGGGTGCACCTACAGCGGGGCATGTCATCCAAGTTCCATGGAACCCACCGCCACTACAGCTGTGGTCCCTAGTCCTCTTACATGACACCCTCACAAACAACATGGGGAAAAACGACAAGAAAGGTGCCGACAAGGGAGGCAAGGGCAAGGCAGACAAGGGTAAAGATGCAAGAGACTCTGGCGGCAAATCCAAAGGTGCTCAGAGTATCAACGTCCGTCACATTCTGGTGAGTTTCACACAAGTGTTCACCAATTAAAGTACTGACCGAGGGTTGCATAGTGCGAGAAACACGCTAAGAAGGAGGAGGCTTTGGCGAAGTTGAACGACGGCCTCAAGTTCGATGAGGTCGCACGAGAGTACTCAGAAGACAAGGCGAGGCAAGGTGGTTCACTGGGGTGGAAGACCAAGGGTAGCTTGGACCCCAAGTTTGAGGAGGTGGCTTTTGCTCTTGAGTCCAGCACAACCGCCAGTCCGAAATTTGTAGAGTGCAAGACGGAGTTTGGATATCATATCATCATGGTAAGTTCACAACTTCTTGCACAAGTATCGATCCGAGATTAACATTATGGGAGGTCGAGGGACGAAAGTAGATGGCAGAGCTTGAGGGAGTCACGCAATCCGGCATGACTGTTACGACAGAAGCACAAGAGACAGGTTGAGGATCTAATTTGATGCCCAATTTTTTTTATTCCTCTCAAATGCAATATGGCCATGAGATATGAGGCCTAAACCGTTTTAGATGCCAACCGAAGTGGCTAGAGTACAAGCAAAAAAGTCATGTCGAGCAGTCTCGAAACAAAGTCAAGTCCGCACCTCTAATCCTCTCCTTTCACATCCTACACCGTTTAAAGGCCCTTACTGCTCAGTCTGGAAGTAGTTGAGGAGGATAGATCGCTCCTGAGACTCCTCACCCCAGTCCTTGACGACGACGCAAGAGCAGTTGACGACCTTGCGGGCGTTACCCTCACGGTCAAGAACGCCTATAGGTATTAGTTAGTAAATCACTCCAGACCAAAGTAGATCCCATCAGGCGAAACGTACAGAGACCGGCCCACTCGCCGAGCTGCTTTCCATCGGGGATCTGGATCAAGGGGATGTTGTGCTCGTTGCAGAGAGCGACAACAAGCTTCTTGTAGGCCTCCTCCTCGCAGTTCTCGTTCAAGACACACATGTGTGCCTGTCGGCGATCGAGGGCCTTGGAAGCCTCACGGAGACCACGAGCGAGACCGTCGTGCATAAGAGAGAGCTTCAGGACACCCTTGAGAGCGTCGAGAATGGACATCTGGCCCTTGGGGGCATCGCCGGAAACCTCAACAACATCGGCGACCTCGGGGGTGTTGTCTTCTACGTCCGACTATCACGAGAAAATGTTAGCCAACATTTTTTCGATTTTTGGTGCTTCCCCCACCATCGCGAATTGACATCCGTTCGAGGTTGCAGTTGCGAGCCTCGACAGCGCAATTGACGACTAGAGGCGGCAAGACTTCAAAAACTCACCATCTTGGATAATCTTTTCTTGTCGGGCGATCCTCGAAGATTTCTATGTGTATCAAGGAAAAGTTGGAAGGGGGGGTAGAGTCGTGATCTGGGAAATGTCTTCGTTTAGTTCCACGTTGATTTGCCGAAATCTAAACGACCGAGTGCGCAGAGCCTTAGGGCAAGTGCACGGACCCACTATCCACACACTACACCTTCCTTTTTTTTTAATTTTTTTTTACTTCCTTTCCTATCCGCGTTCCTTGACTTTGTAGTTTTCATCAATCGACCAAGTAAATCTTCGAGGTATGTATACTACGAAACTCGCTCGCAGCGATCCGAATCCAGAAGGATGATGCTCTTCACCGTGGCAAGGGAGAGAAATCGAGAGCGTCGTTTTACGTGAGCCGATCTTTCAACAATGGCCGGGTACTATTCACGGCTGGCGACAGTTCCACGATACGCTTCTCCTCTTCAGCACTGGGCGGCAGAACCCTCGCGATCGATCGTTGGGGGCACTCTCCTCGCTCATGAGCCTTGAAAAGGCTAACAACTGTATTTCATGGCAGATACCTCATTTCCCGTCCCGACTTGAGAATCTCCTCAAAACTCCGCCACAATGGTCCGCACTTCCGTTCTCCACGATGCGCTCAACGCCATCAACAACGCCGAGAAGGCTGGCAAGCGCCAGGTCCTGATCCGACCTTCTTCCAAGGTCATCATCAAGTTCCTCCAGGTCATGCAGCGCCACGGTATGTCTCGGAACTTTTCATTCATTCATTTTTTCTGTATTCTTCGCCATTTGACCTCCACTGTTCAACATGACAATGCTTGGTAGTGGTTCTTCTCACCATGATCCAACTACCATGAGTCGTTGACAACTCTCGATCTCCTTATTCGGCATGATAACTAGGGCGACGGTCGATACTGCACCACGACCCAGCCCCTATAAGTTGCCGATAGATTCAAACTCGGAGATCTTACACGTTTTTCGGATTCTTTATACCCATGATGTCTAACGTTTAGTCTCTCGAAACATTACTGATTCGATCATTAGGATACATTGGAGAGTTCGAGGAGGTCGACGACCACCGATCCGGCAAGATCGTTGTCCAGCTCAACGGCCGCCTCAACAAGACTGGTGTCATCTCTCCCCGCTACAACGTGCGCCTCTCTGAGCTCGAGAAGTGGGTTGTCAAGTTGCTCCCTGCCCGTCAGTTCGGTTATGTCATCCTCACCACCTCTGCTGGCATCATGGACCACGAGGAGGCCCGACGCAAGCACGTTTCTGGCAAGATCATTGGCTTCTTCTACTAAATGGGACGGGATGCCAATCAAAAAGTGATTTTTACAAACAAAACAGGGCATTCTCGGCGTTGAGGCAGGATGATGATGACTATGACCGATGTGATTAATAGCAATGCCGCTTATCGCACACGCGAGCACAAGAATTGAACCTATACGAGATGCTCAGACTCGAGACTCCCTAGATGTGATGTGAAATTAAAGACAAATGTTCATGCTCAATCCTGACGTTATACCCATCTCGGACGGTACAATCCACCCATCAGATTGCTCTGGCTATGATTCCAGCAATCGAACCTCGTATGAATTCTATCAGCTCCAATAGACATGCCTTTGTAATGCTGCTCGAAAATTCCATACTGGTTATCACTAGAAAATTATTGTCCAATTCTTTTCTTGGCATGGTAATCCAACAGTCAAGTCGTTGTGCCAACAACGTCCCTGTCGAGCTATTGTTTATTTTTGGACGGTTAACCAATTAAAATGATGCAACCAACTCTAATCCACTCCTTTGTCTCATGGTCAATCTGCCGCTTCGCGCTGAGACAGACATCATGACCGGTGGTGAGTTCATGGCTACCAGGCTTTGCAATTGAATTCTTTTAGCAGATACTTTTGTATCAGCAAGCCGATGGAAATTTTAAACATACTTCCTACCATGACGATTTCGGTTTCTGTTTGACCCTGAAGCCAGCTATAAACATGATCCCCCTCTTATCGTTTCGCGCCTCTCAGCGGCGTCAACTCTTATCCATCACAGCTCTAACATTATTTTGTTTCTGCGCGTATAGTCTCTTGAGAATATCACCAAAACACACAAGAGAAATTCAAATCCAAACTCCCACTCAAACACCCCTAGAACCATCAACAACCCCAGGATCAGCGCCACAGGATGAACTTGTTCAAGGAAGCGCCGAACCAAGAAAGGTTTCCACTCCAGAAGTGCATCCTATAGGATATCTTACAAGGAATGCCCAGGAGGAGTTTAAAAAACTCAGGGCTCGACAGTCCAAGACGCTTGAAGAGGCTGTTCAGGAGTACCGTCGTCGATATGGTATTCCACCGCCACCTCTTTTTGACGAGTGGTTTCGATTTGCAAAAGACAACGACGTCAAATTGATAGACGAGTTCGACACGATTCATGATCTGATCACTCCATTCTGGGGACTAAAACCCAAGACTATCCGGACTCGAGCCAGAGAGGCATTGGGTTTTGATAACGGGCTGATTGGAGTATCCATTCGAGACCACAGGATCACTTATATACAAAATGGCGTTGAATGGCAGCAAAATGCCACGAAGAGGATGATGGGCAAATTTCTCAAGTACCTTCCAGACATGGACCTGGCCTTCAACTTTCACGACGAGTCCCGCGTTGTCCTTTCGTATGAGGACCTGACGAGGTTAATGAAAATAGCCAAAGAGCAGAACATGCCCGCAGCGTTTGCGAAATCACAACTCGCCAACGACTTCACTCAAACGAACTCGGAGCTATATGATGGGAAGTCGTTCGACGAGATAAGTCTCACACGCTTCAACTCTTTTGCCCATCAATCAACCTGGTCTCATTCTCGCCTGTCCTGTCCGCCAGATACTCCAGCTCGCTGTCTCGAGGAGGAAGAGGCTGTGGACTATAGAAACAGGTATGGCATGAGTGATCTTGGATTTGTTTACAACACGACCGCCATGTCAGACATATGCCTATCGCCCAGCCTCAAATCTAACTTTGGCTTCTTCGGTGGACCCAATACATATAGAATTGTCCAGGATTTGTTTCCCATATTCTCCCAGTCCAAGATTTCTTCTTACAGCGACCTTGTATACCCGTCTCCCTGGGACTGGGCCGGCATGGTAAAATACGAGGAGGACATGGACGTGGAGTGGGTTAAGAAGGAGAGCAAGCTATATTGGCGTGGCTCGACCACTGGGGGCTACAGCCGGAATGGCCGTTGGAGACATCAGCACCGTCAACGTCTTGTACAAAAGCTTAACGCGCGCGACCAGGCTCATATTCTCACTAAGCAAAACGGCCGTTCCTGGGCGACCAGCGAGGTCCCGCGCGGCGACTACAGCGAGATGATTGATGTGCATTTCTCTCACATTGGACAATGTGACCAAGGTGACTGCGAGGCGCAACGTGCATTTTTCAATGTCACCGAGGCTGTAGATCAGCAAGATGCTTGGTCATATAAATATCTACTTGATATGGATGGAAACGCCTTTTCCGGTCGCTTCACTGCCTTCCTTCGCAGTCGCAGCCTCACATTTAAACTCGCAGTGTTCCGTGAGTGGCACGCTGAGTGGCTCAAGCCGTGGGCACATTACGTGCCTCTGAGTATCCAGGGAGACGACTGGCTTGAGATAGTTCGATTCCTCGAGAACGAGGAAGCTGGCCGTGAAGAAGGCGAGCGCATTGCGGCTGCTAGTCGAGAGTGGGCCAAGCAGGCTCTTCGCCAGGTTGACATGGAAGCATGGTTCTTCCGCCTCATGCTTGAGTAAGCGCTATAGTCTCGTATATTTTGATCATTTTCATTCTGATGCTAACATGACACAGATATGCTCGAGTGATAGACGATAAGAGAGAAGTAATTGGTTATGATCGTCGTAGCGCCAATATGAGGCTACCAAAGATTGAGAGTTGATGAATGAATGAATGATTACACTGAGTGAATGACATATACGCATAGGGGGTCAGAGCATAGCAAAAGGCACGTATACCACTGGAAACGGCATCAAGGTTCATATTACCAACACGGGTACTGGTGTTTCAGAGGAGTGAGAGAATCATACGTGTGTATATTATGTTGAATATGGAATAATTTTATTACGCCTCAGATCTATGATTAAAGATTGCAAACTATACGCCACGATGCCCCTGTTCGCCAAATACATGCCATTTCCGTCCTCGCAACTCTCGATTATCTCGAGGCAAATGTCGCATAAAGGACATATGCTTTTGTTCTCGCTTCCTCTAGAGCACACCGCTTTCGCCTTAGCTATATGCATCGCGATAAACTGCCGTTTACTCTTCGTCTTCCCCTTCTGCATCATGTTCTTCAGAGGCCGACCTCGAACGACGGGCTGCTGGACTGTGGTGTTCTCCTTCTTCCTCGCCTTCAGCATCCTGGCCCTCGTGGTGCTCCTCCTCATTTCCTTCTTCCTCATCAGCCTGTCCTGTGCCGAGGGGGTGATCGCGATGCGCCTTGATCATGTCGCGGATATCCTCTCTTGGATCCTCGACGGTGACGTCGAGTTGGTCAACAACTTGCTCCTCATCGGTAATACCAATGTTTCGCGCAATGTTCTTTGTTCGCTGGGGTCGAATCACAGATTTTTGCATAACAGGATAGTAGTATACGGCCTTCTGGTTGGGGTAGAAAGTGTCTTCGTTGTAAGCCAGGAGAACCTCTGCGTCGAACTTGGTCTCATGGTCGTAATTGGTCTCCTGAGCTGTCTCATACGCTCTGAGCCGGTTGTATTGGAAGCATCCACCATTGACAGAGTCATGAGTGTAGAGTTCGTCCTCGTTGTGGTCGGCATCCTCAACATCGAACTTGCGACGAAATCGATCCCCCACGTCAGGAGTTGCCGCCAAGTAATAGTCAAAATTCATCCAGTTCTGAGGCTTGGGGTTGTTTTCAGGATCTTGCTCATGAGCTGCCACAGCTGCCTCATACGCTTCCTCTTCCTCGGCTGTCCGATCAATGGGCCGGAACAAACCACTGAGAAGACGTCTGTCATAATCCTTGGTGCTGACCACAGGGTTCTGGTGGAATTTGATGGTAACGTACGCGCCCGAGTCGGGGAAAGCCTCGAGATCTGGGATGAAAGGCGACACATCGACAACCTTGAGATTTCTCTTGCTTGGATGTTTGGCGCGTTTGGGGTCTTTGAATTCGTGCTCAGCAATGTCGAAGCCCTTGTCAATCTTTCGCTTAATGACGTGAGGAGCATCAGCTGCAGGCTCCGGGATGCGTCGATTCTTGTTGGCTTTAGTGAGTAGAGCGCGGGGTGCAGCGCCATCTTGTCGCTTAGTGACCGTAGAAGATATGTATTCTGTCCGGCGAAGGAAGGAAACATTGGCTTCTGCGACCTTGTGTTTTCCCAAAGCGGCGATGGGTCTTAGAAGGGGTCGATCATGAGGATGAAGAGCAGGTGGATGAGGAGGAGCCTGAATAGCTGGGGAGGCGTCAGCTTTGTGAAGTCAAAACACGATAAACAGTCAACCTACATCGTTCATCGCCATCGAAAACGCCAGGCATGCCGACCAAGTCAAGGGGCATTCCCAGCTCAGCATCTGCCTCAATATTGAGCGGCTGCTCCCTCGCAAGGCGCGAAGCAAAGCCTGGTGTCGTATATTGACCGCTAGCAAGACCGGTATTAGGTATGTCGAGCAGCTTAGGAGGATGGGGTGGTGGAGGGAGCGCATTGGAGAATCGGATGCGTGCGATGAAGTCCTGGTGAACCAAGCGCTCACCTGTGCGAGGAGCTGAAGAAGACATGCTGGTCAAATTGGCAGGGGGCGCCGAGGAAGACGTTGGTGAGGGCGTGAAGTCTTGATGTATTTGAAGGATGTTGGCGCGCGATTCTTTTGAATGTATGGCTTGATGGAGAAGCTTGGGCGCGGGCGCGGCTGAGTTTCGAGGTCAAAGATATCCGAGAATTGCGGCGCGAGGCTGGCCTTGTCCAAGCTCCACGTTTGGCGTAGCCACTAATTAAGGCTTCCTCATGAAACTTGCTCCAAATGCCTAAACAGCAATTGAACAAAGAAATAGAACAATAACGCAGAAAAAGGGGTTTTCGGGTGATATAAACATCCTTAACATGTTTCCGTCCTGAATTGTTTAGCAATAATGTCACGATCAACCTGCATATAGTGTTATACTGAAGAGCGCGGCCCTACTTTTTTGGTTCATATAATGGTCATTTTCATTAAATAGTTCATCTGCTCTGTTTGTCATGGCCCCCAAATCCGTCCAAGTCTATAATAACTAAGGTTCGTTTGTGTCACACGACCCAAGTTCCTTTCTTTATTGCCAATCCCCCATGTGTGTTGTCACCAGTCAATTTCCCCTCGTCGTTGAAATACACGCCTCGGAACACGCATCGCATTATTGTGCAGCTTGATAAAGCTGGCCGTCATGTTTATACAACGCACGCGGGCACTCGTTCATCGGAGATGCCCGCTGTGCTGAAGAAAAGTATCCCGAAAGTCGCATCTATTTACGAGTTGTTCTTGGCGTAGTTCTTCTTACCGACAGTGAAGGGTACGTAGCGGTACTTGATCATGTGCTGAATTTGCTTGCGCACTAGAAACAATTAATATACGCAGTTTTCTGTATTTCATATGGAACTTACTAGTCAGGAAGAAGAGGATGAACCAGTACATGACCAGAACGGGCCAGAAAACTGGCACGTTAAAGATCTCGAACCAGCTGCAGAAGAAGCTAATGATAATAGCTCGGGTAGCCCAGTACCAGAACTTGAACTCAGGAAGTCGACGAATGAAGGGCTTGAACTCCTCGTCCTGCTTGGTGGGAAGAGTGCCCACAGAGCCGTCCTCCATCTCGTTATCGGCCTCTTCGTTGGAGGGGTCGAACTTGGGCTGCAGGAAAGCCAGGAACAGGTTTAAAAGATAGATACCGAGCGCATAGGCAACTGCGCAGTCGTAAGTAAGATGATCCAGGAGTATGATTTGCGGGTTCGAGCCTACCGATATACCAGCCCTGCGCAAGAAGGATTCGAAGAAAGAAGAGGAGGAGGCAGACAACAGTACCGACCCATCGGTAGAGGACGAAAGGGGTCGACTGGTCCAGCAAAGCTTGGTATTTCTAATCCGGTGTCAGAAGAGTCGCAATGCATTACAGTCTATTTCGAGAGACATACCCGCTGAAGCCTCGAGGTATGGACGCTGACAGCCTCGAAAGGGGTCTGCTCAGGCTCTGGCGCATTCATCTTGTGAAGAGGATCGGTCGACCGTTGTGAATCGGGACAGTTAATGGGGAGGAGGCGCAGATTATTTGGATAGAATAATCGAGTGCAATTGTGCGGAACAATGACTACGACGCCGTGAGAAAAGTTGAAGTTGACGGGAAGAAAGAAAAAAAAGAAGTGATGACGGATTTGCGATTGGGGGGGCAGGACTTCCAACTTTTGGACCTTTGACGATGCAGCCACGTAAGGTTTGTTAAGCTCTTGGTACGGAGTACAGGCAAGGCTAATCAATTCCCCGGTCCTTTACCGGACAAAGGAGGAGTTGATGAACCGCTGACAGGCAGTTTGTTTGGTGGCGTCCCTGAAACTGACAGTTAGCCTATGATTTTATTGGTGATTCAGCCGAATTGCTGCTGAGCGATCAAAGAAGGCCCTCCTAGGCCCCTTGACCCCACATGCAAATGTGGCGCAGTCTTTAATTATCTATTACTGAGTACCGCGTCGCGTCGAGTTGCCTACCCCTGTAAGAAAGCTCATGCTGTACGGAGTATGTATTCAGCGTACAGAATACGGCATATTATATTACTGATCTTACTACCTAGATACTCTGAACAGAGGCACAGTTCAATTTATAAGCTCATCGCTACCTAGATGACGACATTCTATCTTAAAGCTGCGATTTATCCTTTATTCTAGGCATATACTGAAGGCAATACGATTCCGGTTGTTCCTCTACCGCGGAGCTTGGCCACTACCTCCGCTGCAACATCAATAGAAGATTTGTGAAAAAGATTGTCAACGAGTCATGTTGGAGGAGCTCCCTTCTTAACCACGAGGAGTTGTTAAGGTGCTTAGATCGATCTCTCACGTGACGCTCAATCATAAATCTGGTCGTCGGCTTTGCCATGGGTATGGGCGGCCCATGTTATCCTCGGCTCTGTTGCGTCACTGGGGAAGCTAAAGCTCTCCGGTTATCAATGCAGCTCCAATACTCCGTACTTACATATAGCTCCTGAGTGATCAAATTCTTAACTCATACAATAGTGACCGTACCAACCCTTTCAGTTGTGGAACCAACAGATAACGGTTTTACATCACAATATTGATCGTTCACCGTCTTTCTCATCATATCCATTCTCTAGTATCACAATGAACACTTTCCGCTGCATGAGACCAGTGGCAGGTCGAGTGGCCTTCCAAAGGGCTACTCTTCCTCGCGTTGCTCGAGCTTACAGCTCGGGGACTTATGAGTATATCCAGGTTTCTCAACCCAAGCCCGGTGTCGGACAAGGTATGAATGATACTGAAACAATGCAATCTCTCGGTTTGTACATCGAAAAGTATCTAACGATGGTTACCTAGTTACCTTGAACCGTCCCAAGGCCCTCAACGCCCTGTGCACGCCTCTCATCAAAGAGCTTAACCAGGCTCTTCTTGAATTTAATGTGGCTGATGATACGTCAGTCATTATTTTAACCGGCTCCCAAAAGGCGTTTGCAGCTGGTGCTGATATCAAGGAGATGGCCCCTCTTACCTTCGCCGAAGCTTACACCAAGTCCTTCATCGAGTCCTGGTCAGACCTCACCACTCAGGTGAAAAAGCCCATCATCGCTGCAGTCTCAGGGCATGCACTTGGTGGAGGCTGCGAGCTCGCCATGATGTGTGATCTCATCTATTGTACTGAGAATGCGAACTTCGGCCAACCCGAGATCAAACTCGGGACTGTTCCTGGAGCTGGTGGCAGCCAGCGCCTTACTCGTGCCATCGGCAAGTCAAAGGCAATGGAACTCATTCTGACCGGAAAGTCACTTTCTGGTGTCGATGCCGAGAAATGGGGACTAGCTGCCAGGGTCTTTCCCACGCATGAGGCTCTGATGGAGGAGACGCTCAAGACAGCCGAGATAATTGCTGGCTACTCCAAGGTGGCTGTCCAAGCCGCCAAGGAGGTTGTCAACAAGAGTCAAGATCTGGCCCTACGTGACGGTGTGGAGTATGAGAGACGGGTCTTCCACAGCTTGTTTGGTAGTCAAGATCAGAAGATTGGCATGAAGGCATTCGCAGAAAAGAAGAAGGCTGAGTGGAGCCACTCATAAGGGCTATTTGTAATTTAACAATGTGCCTTGGCGGCGACTATATAAAAATATGAATGCAAAAGCTACTGTAGCTATGAAAACCACCACGACGTCCGTCTGTTTATTAGGTGAATCAAGTGTGAGATTGAGATAGTTGTTCACAGGTGGGTTGGACCGCAGGAGAAGTTCGGGGCGACTTTGTGCAATGATAATGCAACAATCCAATGGATCCATGGATTTCTTAAAATACCCCGCGAGCACCTATACATGTACAGCATGTTCGTCTTCATTTGCAGATTTTTCTTGCCTTTTTACATTATGCTGTGGCCCAACAGCCAACACATCTCTACCTAGATATAACCTGTGCCAAAAACAGTGTGTTGTCGTTAACAGCTGTTTCTGATAATCCCTGGCAGAGTCTTGACGCCTAGACCGACCCCGCCACCCACTCACACATGGGAGTTTAGTATGTACCAGCAGGCACCTAATGGAGGTCACTTAGATACTAACTACCTTAAGCAGTTAGGTACCGACCTACCTAAGGCATACCCACGAGTACCTACCTTATGGTTAGTAGTTAGTAACATACCTAGTACGGGGTAGGTAGCTGGCGTATTGGCTGCATCGTAGCTTTCCTAGCCAACAGCCCAACATCAGTAATCCCTTTGCCTTCGATCAACATATTCTCTTCGGCACAACCTTGTTTCTTCACACGCATCCTATTTTCATCCCAATCATGGGCCGGGATTAGCCAGATATCATGAATGGAGCCCACAAACGCTGGCTTGGACTTGGAAAAGGAGCTGACGTGCTCTGTAAATCTCCCCGCCTTTTTGTCTACAAAGTCTGACCTTGTCTGTAGATCTGCACGGAGCTCCTATACCAGCCTTTGACTCTTCTTGATTGCCTTCACACCTTTTGCGGTGCCTGTCTGAAGGAATGGTTTACTTTCCAGGCTGCGACGGCCGAGCGGGCGCCAAACCCGCCTGCTCCTGGTACAAACATTTTTACATGCCCGTCATGTCGGGCTACTGTACGAACGACCCAACATAATGCGACCGTTGTCACTCTCTTGGATATGTTTATAGCAGCAAGCCCTGGCAAGGATCGTTCAGCAGCAGAGAAGGAAGAGATGGCAAAGAAGTATAAACCCGGCGACCAAGTCCTTCCAACGATAAATACACATCGAACGGCGGATGAGCGGCGCATTGATGCTGAAGACAGAAGGTTGGTGGAGGAGGTCCGAGAACTGAGTTTACAAGAGGCAGGAGTATCTTCGGGGCCACCAAGGACACGGCGGAGGCGTGAGAGTCGATCCGCGGACGACAGAAGAAGGACAAGCAGAGATAGGGAAAGGGACCGAGGTAGAGATAGAAGCGTCGATAGCCGCCATCAGCCACGAGGAAGCCGCCGCCCACGAGTTGACGAGGGAGGTCGGCATAGCTCCGATCAACTCCACGTCGAAGGCGAGAGACGACGTCGACGAAGCGAGTCGAGGCAGCGCCAGATTGAGCACCAGTCATCAATTCGGTCACTAATCAGTTCGGGAGATATGAGTGAGAGGGATATCGAACGAGAAATAGAGTCCTTTGCCAGACAGATCCAGGAAGAAGGTCTCCTCGACGGGCTCGATTTGGACAACATCGATTTGAGTCGCGACGACGAGCTCAGCAGGAGGATCACTGAAGCATACAGACGTCGGCAAAGGGATCGAACACGCCAAGAAACGAGGAGGAACAATGGAAATAACTATCCTCCGTTGACAAGATATGCTGAGAATGCGGCAGTTGGGGATCCTCGCATGTTGGCCCCAGAAGGAGGACGACCAAGAGAAAGGTCTCGACCACATTCTCGATCTGCTAGCGCTGCAAGTGCTACCAGTGCTGCGAGTCAGACAGAGGAACGGAGTCGCCCCCCAACATCTACGACCTCAGCAAACTTGGAGGTCCAGGAGCCAGTCCGAAGGCCTAGGAGACGGACTGCTAGCGGAGGTCGAAGCTCAACCACTCCAGTATTTCCGACCACTGCTGAGCCCAGGCCTGCTGCTCGGTCATCTACGGACCTGGGATCGAGGCCCCAGGCTTCCGACATAACGCAGTCCCGACCTAGCTTTAGCGAGGGACGCAGTACCAGCACACCCATCCATACCGTGCCGTTTCTCAACCCAACAGAAGCGGCTTCATTCAGCAACAATATCGGGAATATGTCATTTGCTAGTCGTCAAGGAACCTCTCAAAGCGCATCGGTCCCTCCTCTATTCTCCCATCATGATGCAACAGCTGGTCGGGCAAACAGACCTCGTCCGGTTGATCTGGCTATTGTTCATCAGACTGTGACCAGCCCGATTAGTAGTCCCGCTGTCTCAGGACACCAGAGGACCAGGTCACAGCTCTACCCAGAACCTTCAGTCAGCTGCTCACGATGTAACAAGCAGCACATTGAATATGAGCTCCATTACAATTGCTCCATTTGCGCCAATGGACAGTGGAACATATGCCTCAACTGTTATCGGGCTGGCAAAGGCTGTCATCACTGGTTTGGGTTCGGCCATGGTGCTTTTTCAAAATGGGAAAAGATTCGTCAGCAGAGAGGGGATGCTTCACTACCACAGCCACATACGCTGACCGCTCTCCGTTACCGTCCTCCCCGCTCATCTCCTGGCGGGGCAGACGGACGAAAGACACTGACAACGGACGATCCTCGACATCGTTTGGAAAGCGGTACTTTCTGCGCCAAATGCTCCGCTTGGACGAACGAGTGTTATTGGCGGTGCGATATATGTAACGAGGGCGACTGGGGCTTTTGCAACGACTGTGTAAACCAGGGAAGATCATGCACGCATCCCTTACTTCCAATGGCTCACGAAGCCACCCAGTCTAATCAACACAGGCCTGGAAGTCCTCCCAGATCGCCCGGTCGACCCACGGCAGCAACAATATTTCAAGGCCCTAATGCATCCAGCATCAAACCATTCGAATACTTGTCATTCACCACAAGATGCGACTTGTGTCAGGAGCCCATCCAACCGAATCAAGCACGATACCACTGCTATCAGTGTACAAGCTCTTTGGTATCAGATGCTGCACCAGGTGATTACGACATATGTTCTTCGTGTTATGGGAACTTGATTATACAAAGACAGATCAGCCCTGAAAACGGCCATTCAGGTTGGAGGAGATGTCTTAACGGCCATAGAATAGTAGTCATCGCTTTTACGGATGGGAAGAGTGGGCGATGGAGGTATATAGCCCAGGACTTGGTAGGAGGTCAAGGACTAAAGCCAGAGGCAGCTGATAAGGCAGAACATCGCGAGAAAGGACTTCAGAAATGGGTCTGGCACGAAAATGGTCAAGATCTGGCCCGGCTTGTCACCAAAGACGTGTCAGAAACGGCGCCAAGTGAGAGCAGTTTCGCAAAGAGCTTACCACCTGATGGCGGAGTCGGACTGAAGGCGACCGCGAGGTTTGGATGGTATCCCAGACCGGAAGCAGACGACGAACTTCTCTTTCCAAAAGGAGCGGAAATCAAAGAGATCGAGGATGTGAACGGAGAATGGTTCTTTGGAGCATATATGGGTACTCGGGGCTTGTTCCCTGCGCCATATGTGCGGTTAGAACAAGATGCCTAAAATGCAAGAGCTGACGACGCCGTGATAGACACGCAAGAATCTAATACTTATTTACTTATATAATGGCTGCGTTAGTGATTTGTTGGTACTCAGGCTTCAAGCCGTATGGAAGTCGGTGCGGGACTTGGTCATCCAACACCGACAGCCCGGGATTGCGCCATTGCCGATTGCGGCCCCACCATCCAAATACATTTCCCTTTGATCTCTTCTATAAGCTCAACTTATTCCTTCTGTGGCAAACCCGGACCTGGTGACTGTCAATTGATCTGTTCAAGATCGCGCCACTTCACATATCAAATCATGTTCCGCCCCAGCGCTAGGCGGCTTGCAGCTGCCGCGGCCAAAGCTGCGGCAGCTCCCAGCTCTCATACCCTCGGTGTGTCTCGAGCTCAAGGTGTCTCCAGAGGTTTGACAGGAGGTACGCCTATCATCAATGTAATCCCGGTCCTCGAAAGGGAATCTGACCTACAATAGCTATTGGAAATACCCCTCTCATCCGTCTGAATCATCTCTCCGAGGAGACTGGCTGTGAGATCCTCGGCAAGGCAGAGTTCATGAACCCTGGTGGTTCCGTCAAGGACCGCGCAGCGCTGTACGTTGTTAAGGACGCCGAGGAGCGCGGTCTTCTCAAACCTGGCGGCACTGTCGTCGAAGGGACCGCAGGAAACACCGGTATCGGTCTCGCTCATGTGTGTCGTTCGCGTGGCTATAAGCTCGTTATATACATGCCAAACACCCAGTCTCAGGGCAAGATCGATCTTTTACGGCTCCTTGGCGCTGAGGTCTACCCTGTCCCTGCTGTCGCGTTCGATAATCCCGAGAACTACAACCACCAGGCCCGCCGACACGCTGAGCGACTCGACAACGCCGTTTGGACGAACCAATTCGACAACACAGCCAATCGCCGTGCGCATATTGAGACGACGGGCCCTGAGATCTGGGCGCAGACAGATGGTAAGGTTGACGCTTTCACATGCGCCACTGGCACTGCTGGTACCCTAGCCGGTATTACGAGGTATCTGAAGGACGTCTCTGATGGCCGAGTCAAGAGCTTCCTTGCCGACCCTCCTGGCAGTGTGCTTCATTCTTTTGTGTCCTCCGGCGGCAAGCTTACCGAGCGCACGGGTTCCAGCATCACCGAGGGTATTGGACAAGGTCGCATTACCGACAATCTCCAGCCTGATATTGGCCTGGTGGACGGTTCACTGCACATCTCAGACGAGAAGAGCATCGAAATGGTCTACCGATGCTTGGATGAGGAGGGGTTGTACCTCGGTGCCAGCTCATCTCTCAACGTTGTAGCTGCCAAGGAGGTCGCTGAGAAGCTGGGCAAAGGTCATACTGTTGTCACTGTCCTCTGTGACGGTGCTTACAGATACGCTGACCGACTGTTCTCGCGAAAGTGGTTGACAGACAAGAAGCTTCTGGGCGCTATTCCCAGCCACCTGGAGAAGTACATCGTTTTGCCTTGAAAATAGGCATTTCGAATAAAAAGAATCTCGTTGTTACATATATAGTACATGGTAATTCCCCCGCTATCCGTGACAGATTGTCCTCATGTAGACTCCGGGTTTTCTCAGAGTGCATGAACATTTGTGCCTAATTATCCTCTATATCGTTCCTAGGGCGGGGCGCATCAGGCAAATGTTGTTTCCAGCTGGGCTGTCGGCCTGTGGCTCTCTCATACGCCATGTCCCAGCCAAAAGAGTTATTATCGGGACTCATCATAACAAAATCTTCGATGTGTTTTTCCATTAGATCGTGGACAGGCTGCAGGTCTTTGGCATCTTCACCGGTGATCTCCTGTGCTAGTTCTATCGCCCTTATGTTTTGGGCAAGAGTCCAAATGTAGTTGAAGGGAGAAAGGTGTTGCCTTTCGCGTACGTAGTTGTCGCTGTTGGGCTTGACTCGGCTGTTGATAGAATTCAGGTAGGGTGAGCTTGTCAAGTCATCGGATTCTCGTTCAGCCCATGCGCTGGTGATAAACTCAATATTGTCTCGAAGCTCTCGGATCAAATCATCGACGGGTGCTCCGGCTGCCTGTTGCTCCTTGACTGCAGATGCTTGGGAGAAGAGAATCATACCCCGGATGACGGGGTTCATATGAGGCTGACGGCGAGGGGGTGTGTTCTTAGCAAGGTGCTCAGAGCGCTGAATGATATCCCAGACCATTTTGTTCCACTTCAGAGCCTGTTGCGTCTCGCTCTCCTCTCCTTTCGGGGATATGATCTTACGGTTAATAGATCCCAACAGCAGGATGACAGTGCTGTCCCGCTGTAGACTTAGTCCGGTCTTTTCAACTTGCTGGGCGCATTCAATGACCACATACGGCTGCCTATTATGGCCTGCACGTCGAGTCACGGCGTCGGCATGCCAGCGTTTGAGTTTAATTCCAGCTTTCTTATAGCCAGCGAGCAGGGTGCTTATGTTATCCCATTCCTCCTTGGTTTTCATGAGCTTTGTTGCCTCTGCAAAAGCCTTCATCGAGTTTGGGACACCGTTGAATCGATCAATCGTCTTGAAAGTGTGCTCGAGCCCATCGACTTCGATGGTGACGGGATTTCGCTGGATGTAGTCGCTCTTCTTGGGGTCGAAAACGAGCTTCCTCGCTTTCTCCGGTAGATGGGCAGGGAGAATGATCTTTTCTTGAATTTCGATGAGAATTTCGTTCAACTGAGGATTTTTGGTCTCGGCGAACACTGCACTGAAACCTTGTCGATTGTCAGCTTCCTATATTATAAGTGTTGCACTTTTTTTTTTTTTTTCACTTACTGCGTGCAGAAGATATACTGAAGCGTCTGTACTGGATAGCAGGCAGTGCAAGGGACGTCCGCGGGCCAGCCACAGGCCTCAAGCCCAAAATCAAGGATCTGTTCAGCATTATGCTGACTGTCCCACAGAGCCGTGATAATTTTTGAGGTTTCAAAGCTTGGGCAATTCCTACTGGATCGGAAGGTACTAGGTAAGTAGGTTCATGGGAAGGTACTGTTCTGCGTCTCATGGATGGGAAAAGACACCGGATGAACTGTCAGCCGAGCCAATCAGCAGGGAGAATTGAAAGCATCGGGAGCAAGGTAGCTCCAGAAATTCTAGCGCCTGTCTCAACCTCAACTACTTGTATAACTCACAATAAGTCAATTTACGATGAACCTCGCCATCGTGGGACGGCCAGTTGGCTGTCTCAAATCTGCTCTTCGACGGACAAGACTCCTGAGGACTTTCGAAAGGAGGGTTTCCTCAGCAGCCGTTGAGCCTGTGCCCAAGCCGATACCGAACGCTTTCAGCGCTGAACAACGTATGTATCTTTACGATCTGCAATATTGCGAAAACAAAGTCGCTGACATTAACACCAGGGGCGGACCTCACGAAGGTTAGCAAATTTCATATCTACCCTCGAGTCCCGAGTATCCGTACCACCCACCCCGATCCCATGCCCGCACTTCTGCAAAAGCAACTCGCGAAACTCGATCCGACTGGCGCACGCACACGATTGTTCTCAAGAGAGCACGCCGACAGCGCTAAGGTTGGCGACGTTCTGATGGTGACGACGAAGGGTGGGGAGCCCTTTGCCGGCGCTTTTATACAAATCCGACGCCGAGGCCAGGATACAGCGATCCAACTGCGTGGACAGATGATGAAGGTTGGTGTGGAGATGTGGTTCAAGATCTACAGCCCGACTGTGACGGGTATCGATATCATCTGGCGACGGCCCAAGAGGGCACGACGAGCACGCCTCACGTACATGCGGAAGCCCAAACACGACATGGGTAGTGTGGATCAAATGGTGTTTGCATGGAAGAAGGAGAGATATACCCTACGGTCACGAGCAACTCAGTCTGGAAAACCCTCTGGAAGACAGCATGCCAAGATTCTTGGACAGAAGAAGAAGTAGACGAAAAGATGCACGGAATGTGGCTGTATGATATATTGTGTATAAGAACTTATTGAGACATGTAAAAATCGTTTGCTCAAATCTATTCCTATCATACCAGTAAGCTAAAGGATGAAATGATGGTCTTCACTGATTGTATAATAGCATGGGAACCTGTAGCTACGACTCTAGCGTCAGACCATTTGATTGAACTGTTTTATACTGCCAGGTCGCCAAACACATAGCTCATTGTACGGATTCCTAGCCATTACTAATCACATACTCAATGGTGTTCATATTATCGATCGTTAAAAGTAGCCTGTTGTTGACGATCTGTCTGTGGTACAGGTCAGGGTATATATTTCATAGTAAACAAAAACGCGGCCAATCCTCAAGAAGCTGGGGGGATTCGTCCGATGCAATGTCGGACTTCTCGATATCCTACTGTATTTATTCGAGTGTTGCGGTATATGTTCATGCAAGCTTGTTTGAGTGTGGAAGATCGAAACAGGTCTCGTCTGATGTTGATTGTTTCTGTGAAAACCATGTCATACTCATCATTTGTTTGAATCCCTACAGGTGCTAGAAGGCGTTCGAACACGATGAGCCTCGTAGAAGACGCAGAATAGCATCGTCGACATGGCATGAGAATATTCAAAACTGCCCTGGTTAATCAATTCATGTAAAGCGCTGGACATTGTTGCCAGTTCCTGGTTCAAATTCGGTTGAAGCTACCTTTCAACTTCTCAACTACCAATAGAATGTACTAAGCCCGTTGCATAATACTAGGGTTTCACAGAAGGTTCTACAAGACGTTAATTAATAAACGTTTAACCTAGCCGTTTACTCTGTATACACATTGATGTTTATTAGCTTGATCTAACCCCAATGACAGGCAGTTGAGACAGCCCAGCGCCATGCATCGGGATTTACAGCCGGTTGATCGACCCCAGCGTTTCGTTCCTCGCGCAGGGTCCATCCACCCTGGTCAAAGTGAACCCTCTAAATTCAACGGCTCACAGTATGTTTCTCACTCAAAGGAATGCTAGTTGTTTCAAACGAACCAACAAACAAAAAGGGAAAGACAAAAAAGACATATCAAATTAGTCCCAAGTCTATTTATATCACACTGTGCATTGTCTCGAGGATATATCCCGGAGGAAGCCACGGTACGTTCTCATGAGAGGAGGTGTACGGAGTAGGATGCTTGGGACCAACTGATAGAACCCAACGCCCAGGTATAAACCTGACGCCGGCCTCACCATTTGGATGTGTAACTTATTTATGGCCAATTGCCTACCTTTTTAGTTACCATGTGTGGCCATCTAAAATTTCAGGTCGAAATTTCTTGCAGGGAACGGATATTCAACATCAATTCAAATCGACAAAACCCCGGTCTATCAAGAGTTAGGCCCATTAACTAACGTTAGCCACTCCTAGCAAGCGCTGAAAGACAGCTAAAAATGGATGTTACGAAGGATTCCCCTCAGGGGATGCTTCCACTGCAACCCGGCAACGTGATGGGCAACGAGAAGTTCCCCAATTTTTGTTTACACGCGGACGCCCAATCCAGCGACGACTGCGACTGCAACCAGCAGCAGCGCTACCAAGGGAACAAAGAAGACTACTACGCCTACCACGCAGATCTCAGCATCAACAACAACAGCAATTGTAATCAGTATCATCAACATTTCCACAATTCTCCATCCGCTTCAATATCGGCATCATCTCGCTTATCGTACATCTCCACCGTCTCGGCCTCGGCTTCATCTTCATCCTCAAGGATATCTACCGCTTCATTCGAGTCACTTCCTATTACCCCAATTTCCGTATTCGAGGCCTCCCCACACTCTCCTCGCTGTTTGTCTAACAGGCTCTCCTCGTCCGTAACTGGATTTATCGCCCGTCATCGAACACTCACACAGGATTCTTGTTCGATCTCATACTCTCCACCATCTTCACCGACCCCACGCACAAGGCGGGACAAGTTACAGCTGCATGCGACTCGAGTGCAGCGGTCAGGCAGCAAATCTACAAATACAACATTTATTCTAGGTCTTCAGAAAAGGAAACTGTCAACCAATTCGCGAAGGTTCCCGCCCAGCGCATCTAATCCTGCAGACGCTCTTGCTGCTGTTGAGCCTCCGCATGACCAGAGGTCGACGAGAATGGCTTTTGCAGAGCAGCAAAGATGGGTCACGGTCCAACAAAAGACCTTCACAAAATGGTATTTATGTTTTGAAATTTTGGCCTGCAGTATGCTCACGTCCTTTTCCCAGGCTCAACACGAAGATCGAGGCTCGAAACCTTGAGGTTAAAGACCTCGTGAAAGATCTTAGCGATGGTGTAAGTTTACTTTCTGTATGATTTCCCCTGACTGTTACTGACATCTATGCATAGGTCATGTTGATTCATCTCCTCGAATGTCTTTCACACGAATCGCTCGGCCGTTATGCCTCAAAACCCAAGCTTCGAGTACAAAAATTTGAGAATGCGAACCTGGCACTTGACTTCGTCAAGTCCAGGGGTATTCAAATGACCAACATCGGTGCCGAGGATGTGGTTGATGGCAACCAAAAGATTGTTCTTGGTCTCATCTGGACCTTGATTCTTCGATTTACCATCAGTGACATTAATGAGGAGGGCATGTCAGCAAAGGAGGGCCTCCTGCTGTGGTGTCAACGGAAGACGGCGTGTTACGACGAGGTCGAGGTGCGAGACTTTAGCGCCAGCTGGAATGATGGTTTGGCGTTCTGTGCTCTATTGGATATCCACCGACCCGACCTCATCGACTATGACGCCCTGGACAAGAAGGATCATCGAGGCAACATGCAACTAGCATTCGATATCGCACATAAGGAGATTGGTATCCCTAAACTGCTTGATGTGGAAGATGTGTGCGATGTGGCCAAGCCCGATGAACGATCTCTGATGACTTATATTGCGTATTGGTTTCATGCATTCTCGCAAATGGAAAAGGTCGAGAACGCTGGACGTCGCGTCGAAAAGTTTGTCAACAACATGCAAGGGGCTTGGGAGATGCAAAGTGCCTACGAAAGACGGATGCGGGCGCTCCTACAAGCCATTCAAGAGCAGATCGAGGTGTGGAAGCAGGCTACCTTCGAAGGAACATACGCCGATGCCAAAGCTCAATCAAACCAGTTCTTTGAGTACAAAAAGGGTAAAAAAAGACAATGGGTCGCCGAGAAGAGTGACCTGGCAACGTTGCTCGGAAACATCAAGACCAAATTGGGGACTTATCGCCTACGGCCATACGATCCACCTGCGGAGTTGAGCCTGGATGCTCTCGAGAGGAAGTGGGCAGAGTTAGCATCAAATGAGATGACACGTGCCCAGCTAATAAACGAGACGATCCGAGAGTAAGTCGACTTTCCTCAATAGATGCCCTCTCCTCCTTTTCTTCGATTAACATTGTTATAGCATCAAAAACGCCCTCCGCAAATCCTTTGCTGACAAGGCAAATGACTTCGCAATGGCTCTCAATACCATGCAGTTGGCCCTCTCTGGCCTTGACGGTGACGTGGAAGACCAATTGCACCATGTAAGGAAGCTGAGTGAGAGTCTTTCTCCCTTAGACCAATACTTGGACAAAATTTCAGAGCTGGACCAGAAGTGCCAAGAGGCCAATATCGAGGAGAACGACTTTACTACCTACACATACGACGAGCTTTCATACGAGCTTGGTCTTGTTAAAACTTCGGTGCAGAAGAAGCTTGCATTTTTGGAGAACCAGATGGTAGCTCGGAGCATGACAAACCTGACCCCTATCCAGCTGGAAGAGTTTGAGAGTGTTTTCCGTCACTTCGATCGTGACGATACAAACTCTTTGCAGGAACTTGAATTCAGCGCGGCACTTGCGTCACTGGGGCTTGTGTTCTCAGAGGATGAAATGCACGACTATTTTCACGAAACATCTGGTGGGCGCGACTATGTAACGTTTGAACAGTTTATCCGGTTCATGGTGGATGTGACAGAAGACCAGAACACGGCAGAACAAGTCTACCAGTCGTTCCGCGAGGTGGCTGACGGCAAGCCATACGTGACAGAGATGGATTTACGACACAGCTTGGTGCCCGACGAAGTGATTGACCAACTTATCGAGATCATGCCACCTCACAGTGGGCCAGACATGTCGGAGGATAGAGGAATGCCACAGTACGACTACATCTCCTTCATGGAGAAGCTGATCAACGATCAAAATAATCAGCAAGAGAACTCAGAAGCTACACAACGGAGTAGGAGCGACGCTGAGCCACAAAGCCCTCACACAAACGGGGTCTAGGAGAAACAGGGTGAAGACCCATGGCTAGAGATGCACGCATCAGTTCAAATGGAACTGAGTATGAAACTTGGCATCACGAGTCCGAAAAGGAAGGAGGGGTAAAATATGGAGAGAAACCCTGGCGAGATACAGTATACTTACATGTCCCTTCTTAACGATGCATCGCCTAGTGGCGTTTTAACTTGTGCTAGTGAAGACGGAGGGTGCATTTCACTTACGAACAAATATCCCATAAACTTATACCAGAGAGAGTATGACTATTTGGAGGGAGCGAATGGACTGCCGACCAGGATAACTACACATTAGGCGTCCATCCCAGCTTTCCTGGGAGCATCGCCGTAGGAATGTGTCTCTTTTTAATTTCTCCTTTTTAGTTAATACCATCAAGAATTAAATACCTGACAGGCCGAAGTTTCTGTTTATTTGTTCCATCTACCATATACTCACGTCAAGTTGACGACCCAACAGTACCTTGGAGACGATTGGGGGGCGTAGTGATTTGAGGCCGGGACTTTGTTATCGTGCCATGGATGTCATATTATGTGCGCGGACTTTGCAAGCTACCTCTAGGTGTCTATCTCTATAGGTATTCAAAGTGTGAGAGATGCAAGAAGGTTGACTCTCTTCATCTAAAGAAAGAGCCGGATCATGCTACGAGGCCAAATTTATCGCAGAATCCTCAACTTCATATTTTTTTCTCGAAGATTGCGTTAAATCCTCACAACATATTCTTTGTTAATTTTGAGTGTACCTATCTGCTCAGACGACAGGCAACTGCTCCTTCAGGTAGCTATATTCGATGCTTTTGAGCGACAGGCTGCCCCCCACGATCATAGAATATGAGATAACACTTGGGAAACTCGGGCGAAGGATCAGCATTTAGAAATTTCACCAAGCTCGCGGCCCGTTCGCCTCGGTTGGGGTTAACCAGAAATTTCAGCCTGGCCGTGAGGAAGACAGAATGATTATTTGTTTTGTGTTTGATGTGTCATGCAACTGCAGACCTTATGCGGAAGCACATCGACGTAAGTGCAACATTTGCCTTCTCTTATTTGCTTTTTACTCATCTAAATTGCCTTCTCCTCCATTAGAGCGCAGGCCCATAGTAGGTCCGCGTTACTTGGACAGTGACTCAACTCGACATTCGATGCTTGAGTTACATTCTCAAGACTGAGGGCGCCGAAGATGTGTTGATTCCCGAATCGAAATTTAGCGACCAGCCGCTCGGATAGTATCATACTATCCGGCGTCAAATGAATTTCGACGCAAGAGTGCTGTTCTTGCAACCCTCGAAGCTCTACAGAGCCTTGTTCCCTGAGGATCGGAGGTCTACGTTTGATGGAGTTCAGTGTAGTTCGTAGTTGTGTGGACAGAGCAACCAACAGTGCTGACTAACCAGGCCAAGGCGCGGACGTTCTGGGTTTCGTGGTATTTAGGTAGACAGTACATAGGTACCTCCTAAGGTACCTAAGAATAACAGGTACGGTTAACTTGTCTATCTACATAGGTAGTATGAAGTGCCAACTTTTTGGACTTGTCCATCGAGGATGGTGGAGAGGACTTCTTTTGAACGGAAGATTATGTCTTTCTGAAGAGGTGGGAGGAAATACGGCAAAAGTGGGGGTTCACCGACGTCGAGCAGGGTATTTTTATTCGGCATAAAGTCGATTTCGCCGAATTACATTGACTGAGTGGAACAAGTACCTTACATTTGAACATGCAAACTTCTGGACCGTTGAGAAAACAATGTGTTAGGCATCCAATAGGGCGATGCCGGACGGTGGCGGTAACTGTATCGGCGTCTTCTAGACGGGTGAAGAGGTTGTCAGACTTTGTTCAGTTAGATAGATGCCTTAGGTAGTAGGTACAGGCATGTATGGCCGGTCGGATCCATTGCGTGAGAGGGATGAAAGGTGGGCTCCGCAGTTTCTTAGCCTTGCGCAATAGATAAAATGTTACTGGGGCGATATGGACTACGGCATCAGATTCTCTTCCTCTCTTGTAATTCTACCTCTAGATAGACAATTGGGATACTGGAATCAAGATCTGCACGGTCCATTCGATCCACAGTCTATCTTCCCAGCATGTCGTGTCGTCCACAGCTCCTCCGTGCCTTGAGAGGATCCGCCTCCAGCTCCGGTGGCCGGAGGACTGTTTCTCTAAGGACCAACATCCTCGAGAGAAGCCTTGCTCTCTCAAAAACGCCCACCCGATGCATCGCGACTACAGCCCCGAGGCTCATCTCCCAGACTCGGGTACAGCAAAGCAAGCTGACATCCGAGACGTACCCGCAACTGGAGCGTGACGCCCGGTTCGCCCAGGTGACCCCCGAGCACGTTGCGAGGTTTCGTGAGATCTTGGGCAACAACCCCTCGGCCATTATTGACGGAATCACGGGCGGCGGAGCGGGCGTCGATGCGGCCGACTTTGAAACGTATAATGAGGACTGGATGCACAAGTACAAGGGCCAGTCGAAGTTGGTGCTGCGTCCAGGCACCACTGACGAAGTTAGCGGCATCCTCAAGTACTGCAATGAACAGCATTTGGCCGTGGTACCCCAGGGAGGAAACACAGGCCTTGTGGGAGGCTCCATTCCCGTTTTCGACGAGATCGTCATTAGCATGGCTCGCATGAACGAGATTCGTTCATTCGACGAAGTCAGTGGCTCACTTGTTATTGACGCCGGCTGTGTGCTCGAGACTGTCGACTCATACCTTGCCCAAAAGGGTTATATTTTTCCTCTCGACCTCGGCGCCAAGGGCTCGTGCCACGTCGGTGGAAATGTTGCCACAAATGCTGGCGGTCTGCGATTGCTCCGTTATGGGAGCTTACATGGCACCGTCCTCGGTGTTGAGGCTGTTCTGCCTAATGGTACCGTCATCAATGACCTGTGTACCCTGCGAAAGAACAACACCGGCTACGATGTGAAGCAGCTCTTCATTGGTGCAGAGGGAACTTTGGGGATTATCACAAAGATCGCTATTCAATGTCCCCAGCGATCTCCCGCTGTTAATGTTGCTGTGTTTGGCATAGAGTCGTATGATAAAGCTCAGCTTGCCTTCCGTGAGGCCAAGAAGCAGCTATCAGAAATTCTATCTGCTTTTGAGCTAATGGACGGCCGCAGCCAGAGAATTGTTTCAGAGGTTAAGGGTCAGGAACATCCTCTCGAAGGAGAATACCCTTTCTACTGCCTGATTGAGACGAGTGGCTCCAACGGCGAGCATGATTACGCAAAACTAGAGACTTTCCTTGAGGATGTTATGACCCGGGAAGTTATTGCTGACGGCGTCGTCGCCCAGGACGAGACGCAGCTTCGCAACCTGTGGGGCTGGCGTGAGGGCATCACCGAGTGCCTTGGTCATTGGGGTGGCACCTACAAGTACGATATCTCTATTCCCCTCGACGAGATGTATACCATTGTTGAAGATACCAAGGCTCGTCTGGTCGATCTGGGTCTTCTGGGTGACACGTCTGACCACCCGGTTGTTGACGTACTTGGCTATGGCCATATGGGCGATTCCAATCTGCACCTCAACATTCCGGTGCGTCGTTACGATCCCGCAGTCGAGAAGGCCTTGGAGCCTTGGGTGTACGAATGGATTCAGAAGCGTAGTGGTAGTATCAGTGCTGAGCATGGGCTGGGAATTGCGAAAAAGAAGTTTATCGGTTACAGCCGAGACGACACAACGATTGGTCTGATGAAGCAGATCAAGAATCTCTTTGATCCCGTGAGTTTGCTCCCCTTGCCCCATCCATCGAGCGCTGCGTCGTGGAACTCTATTTTCACCTCAACTCTCTGTTACAATTCCCCGGCATTAGGGCTGACACCTGACCCAGAATGGCATCATGAACCCCTACAAGTATATTTGATACCCCGGTCTCTTGGGCTCGTACCCGAGTGGCAGCATATGTGACTCCCCCCCCCCTCTCCCTTCATTGGGGTATGCTGCAGCGTCATTCGTACTGCTCAGTAATTCCAGCTGTGGCTGGCCAAACGACCTCGATAGCCCCGCTGACCTAAGCGAGCGCGAGTGAGCCAAAAAACTGGAATAAGGAGGCCTAAAGCGTTGTAAACCTAAGCAAAAGTACTGTGCACATTGCGGTTATGGCTGTTTTGTGTATAGCCATTAAAAAACAGCCATGACCCTCAAACACCCAAGTACGTCTGCATATATGCACGGACATCCTTGGATAGAAGAGTCGTTAGCCGATTTAAATAGCGTTGGTGGTAGTCAATCAATCCACAGGGCGGAACCATCTCCGTCACCTTGCGAAACGTGCAGGTCACTGCTTATCTTCAGCCAACAACACATTATCAGGTAAATTAATGCCTAAGTATTCGCAAGGCGCAAGTCAATACGACTTGAGGTCAGAAACATGACTCAACCGGTTAATGTTGACACTTCGTAATGAGTTGGTTGTGTCTCATTGCATGTCAAAGGCCCCCTGCCTGTGCCTGTGCCCATGCTCAAGCCCATGCCCATGCCCACGTCCTCGTCATTTGGAATCTGTCAAACAGGAGTAACGGAGCTACCCTCCACTCCGTGTTGTTTGTCAAATAGCCAGCTTCAGCTCTTAAACTTGATAGCCAACGAGGAGCCAATGCCGCCCTTCCTCACACACCTCCCTGTCAGCCTTATGGGGCGGACGCTACAGCTTCTCCACAGGGAGCCGATGCGCTAGGCCAAAAGTTCCCTGTAAGTGAAGACTTGCTCGTTCGCATATTCCTATCTCAGTCCAAAGTCCCCGTCGTGGGTCCCTGACCGTTGACGTCGTCGGCCCAAATCGACTCCAATTGGATTGTTTCGTCATACCTAGCATGTGCCGAGCCATGGCCCTTGAGAGCTTTACACCCGGTGGATGTTGTGTTGTGAGCGGCCGTCGCCAACTAGGTCAGGTCGAACCAGAGCACTTAACACTCCTTATTCGTCGTACATGGTGGCCCTCATCACCGCGATGAAACTTCACCTGGTTATTACCATGAAAGGAGCCATCTTTGCACTTCCCCGTCAAGGTGGCTCTAATGACTGCGTGCAAGATGGACTTCCGCAATGTGTGGGGTGATAGACAGTTGACAGGATGCCTCATTGCAACAGAGGCCGAAGACAGTCTAGGTGCAGCATCGCAGACGGGGTAGCCGAAATCCTGGCCATCACATAGTTCCTTCATTATAATAGAAGCTACCCCGAACATAACTTGTCAAGATGGCATCCTGCAACTCAACCTCCTCACCAAGATAAACATGGTTGGCGTCCCTGGGAAATACAAAGGCTGCGAAACTTGCCGGCGTAGAAGAGTCAAGGTAGGTCTCCATCATCTCATCGCAACTCTGCTATCCAAGTTTACATTCTCGAACAGTGCAGCAACGAGAGGCCTTACTGCCAGAAATGTATATCGAGTGGAAGGCAATGTGAAGGCTATGAACGAGAACGAGTCTTCATCACCGGGACGCCGCAGAACAAAGGCAGAGTAGCCTCCCATCCGAAGAAAGGCTCATCTTCCAAGAAGGGGAGCTCGCCTCTGTACGAGGAACCTCCCAGAACTCTCGGTATCACGCCAGTCCATCCTCTCACCTCAGCTTGGGACGACCACACACTTGTTTCAAACCAAGGAGTGGAGTATTCGGTTCTCGTCTCAGCCTTGCACACTAGGCTTCCATGCACTCTTCCAGATCATTCAGCGGATGACTCCACACCTTTCCGCATCACCTTCCCGCCATATACGCCGACAGACTTTCAGTCATTACTGGGTGAAGGAGAATTTGGTGTAAGAGCACAATGCTTAGCACGCTTACCGAGCGTGTATGAGCAAGATGACTCGGCACAAAGTTACTGCATCTTCTTCTTCGAGGTTTGTGCAATGTCCCTACTGATTCCAAATGACTGCTGACAATTAGCTAGCACGAAACAGCATATGCATTTGGCGAATCAGAGTCTCAACGGATGAGACGAATGGGGCCGGCGTATTTTAGTCTCTTTCCCAATCATCATTTCTTTGTGCGGGTGTATCGACCTCTAGCTGTAAGTAGCGTTCAACGATCCATGTTATTTCGTTCTGCTGAGTGCAAGATAGACCGGCTTCGCTCTCCTGAGGCGACAAGATACGTTTGTATCATCCCCAGATTGGAAGACTGTTCCTTGGCAGAGACATCCGAAGTCTCTCCTCGACCATCTCCTCGACCTTGTTCTTCTGCTGCCAGCCATCCTTTCTCAAGTTGATCAGATTGTTCCGGCAGAGCCAACCCTCCATCGACGGCACAGCGCCCAGCAGCTTCTCCGGGATTGCCTTTCCCTCGAGAGACATCTTGATGCTTGGTTTCAGATGGCTAACCGTCCCAGTTTTGAACAGCCCGTGGCCTACTGGACTGAGGAGCTTATCAGCCCCGGAGGCCTTATTCCTTTCACAAATTCGTACGCTTTCAGGGACGCAAACACCGGACTTGCCTTCCTATATTACTGGATGACACAAATCCTCTTTCACCAATGCATTGAAAGCTTGCAC
Source organism: Fusarium fujikuroi IMI 58289 (assembly GCF_900079805.1). Classification (NCBI taxonomy): domain Eukaryota; kingdom Fungi; phylum Ascomycota; class Sordariomycetes; order Hypocreales; family Nectriaceae; genus Fusarium; species Fusarium fujikuroi. The sequence continues at coordinate 3,497,738 of NC_036624.1, forward strand.
CGAGCCATCTACCAGCCAGTCATCGACGCTTACCCAAATATGTGGCCTGACTTGCCATTCGACTTGCAGATCGACCTCAATCGATATCAGCATGGGCGCATGTTTGCGGCAGATATCTGCCGTGGACTCGATTCAGTCTTGCATGACACTGTTCAACCTGACATGCTGATTATGCCGATGACCGTGGCGATGGATTTGTACAGAGATATCAATTCAGTTTCGCAGGATGGACTCATGGAGATCATGTGGATCGACAACTTTCGATCGCGGCTCATTGAGAAAGGCCAACATGTTGCCGGTGTTTTGCAGAGTCAAACATGGTCCGAAGTGGCGACTTTCTAACCTCGGGGATAATTGACATGGTTTTAATTCAGAAACAATAGGCTTACCTTGTACCCTTCTTTGATTGTCCTTGCATCATGAGAAATGACAAATCCATTGTTTTCATTTGTCAACAGTCAGCTTCGCACATAGTTGACGTAGGGATCTGAGAGACATGTATAGACTGCAAGACCGCAAAAGCTGGATCAATGAGGCTATAGACGTGGATTTCAGTATGCAAGCACTAGTTAAGCGGAGTATATGAAACCATGATGTGAACAATTGTCTCCAGGGGCAGTTGATTGCTTGTGCGGATATGAAGTCGATATAAACATGTAGAAGAGAGCCCGTAGGACAGAAATTGGAGGTCCGTGCACATTATGCGGAACACGCAACGGTGTTTTTCCGGCCCGTTGCTAACTGGGAGCTACAGCTCTCAGCCTTCCGTGGGTAGGTAGGTACCAGGCAGGCTACCGTTCTGACGAAGCTGAGCACCCAATACATCAACGTCAACACTCCTTGAGCCTCGCAACGACTCCACGATTCGCCTTCATACACCAAAAAAGCACACTGTATACTCCCAAACATAGTGATTTCGCAACAACTCTTCTTTAACTCGACACCATGGCATCCGGCTACGACAGAGCTCTGTCGGGTGAGTTCACACAACGGGCCCGTGTTCAATGATATATCCATCGCTAACAATAAGTGCAGTATTCAGGTCAGTACCATAACAACACTCGCGACAAGCTTCCTAACATCGAATAGTCCCGACGGCCACGTTTTCCAGGTCGAATATGCCGGTGAAGCTGTCAAGCGAGGTAAGTATCAGGTTCTTGGTCAACAGCTTTGTTCCGGTGGCTTATACCTTCAATAGGAACTTGTGCTGTCGGTGTCAAGGGTGCCGATGTTGTGGTGCTAGGATGTGAGAAGCGCTCCGCCATGAAGCTGCAAGATACTCGCATCACCCCTTCCAAAATCCAGCTCCTCGATCACCACGTCGCCCTCGCCTTCGCTGGCCTAAATGCGGATGCTCGCATCCTCGTCGACAAGGCTCGATTAGAGGCACAGTCCCATCGTTTGTCAGTTGAAGACCCTGTTACTATCGACTACATTACCAAATATGTCGCTGGCGTCCAGCAACGGTACACACAGGCTGGTGGCGTCCGACCATTTGGCATTAGCACTCTGATTGTTGGGTTCGATAACGGCAGCGATGTCCCTCGACTGTACCAGACTGAGCCCTCCGGCATCTACTCTGCCTGGTGCGTTATTCAAAATGATAAAAAAAACATTCGGCCAAGTTTCGAAACTAACGATCTAACAGGAAGGCAAACGCTATCGGTCGTTCAAGCAAGACTGTTCGTGAGTTCCTCGAGCGAAACTACAAGGAGGAGATGGACCGAGAGGCTACCATCCGGCTTGCAATCAAGTCGCTGCTCGAGGTTGTTCAGACCGGAGCCAAGAACATCGAGATTTCTCTCATGGCACCTGGCGCCACCATCGAAACACTACCTACGTCCGAGATTGAAGGCTACGTCAAGGAAATCGAGCAGGAGAAGCAGGAAGAAGCTGCCAAGAAGAAGACGGGACGGACCCCTGGAACCGGCAGTGCTGCCATCCTGACCCGATCTCAGGATGACTCCGCTGCGGAATAGAGAGGCGTATGGGAAGAGTTTACATAGACAAGAGCACGAGTCTCTAAAGTCGGGACCCAGTGCCATTGTATTAACATAACTAATGATGCACACCCAAGTTCTCTCAGAACGCATCCCGTGGAAGTGACAAATCGCTATGTATCCTAAACGCCATGGCTTTCCTCTTTTTATCTGATCTTGTTCTGGATTATCCCAGCTTGTCGGCTTCCTCTGTCGGGTCAAAGATGGACCTAAGTCCCTTTGTCTTTTGTCTGTCGTCCTTGAGCATCTTGTTATCCATTCGTACGTCGTCGCTCTCAATCGAAAGAGCTGCTTGAGGGGTCTTTGCGTCGATAACAAAATGGTTGTCGCAATGAGGGCAAAACTCGTCGGCCTCTTCGAACTCCTTCACATCCTTTCTGAAGCACTTTCTGCACTTCTTGCACGCGAAAATCATCTCGAAGCTTTCCTTAAGAGGGTGTGACTCCTGTTCGCTGTGGCATTCGACACAGTCGAACCATTTTCGGCCTGTAGTTAAAATTAGTTGGTAAGGTGGGCGGGCAACAACTTAAAATCGCGAAGACTGGCTTCAATAAACTTAGCACGTACAACAGGGCGATCGAACGGAAACCTGGGCGTTGAGAATGTGTTTGCTGGACATTGATTAGTCGCAGGATAATAAAGAGAAACGAGGCATACCATACCACATGGTAGCAAGTTATAAGTAATCCCCTTAAGTTGTGCAATATAGTCTGCGTCGTTGGAAGAAGTGTTCACAGCTGAATTATGGTGTCTGAGAATAGTTCCAGGTTGAGTTCAGATCAATGTCGGTAGAGTTTTGGTGGGGTATAGTAATCAGGCTTTCGGGATGCACTTTACGGGCCCTGCGCCTACCTACCTAGTACCTAGTACCTACCTACCTACTCCGTACTTTCCATTGCTTACTCGAGCAGGCACTTCGATAACATGGACCCACTTAAGTACATTGGTTAGTCATCGTCATTCAGTGACGCCCTTAGCAGCACTTGTTCACATCGCATACGACCTTCTCGTTCTCCTTTCCTTCATCAGCTTTCATACGACCACCGCCAACCGCGCCCTGATTGCCCGGCCCGGAAACTTAGAAACGATGCCGCCCAAGAGGAAAGCAGGTGCTGCTGTACAGGGTGGGGGAAAAGTGGGAAGGTCTTCGCGCATGTCAACACCTGGAGCTGCAACGCCACGAACGATCGATAGCAATGAGGACATGCCCGATGAGGAGGAGGGCCCCGTCGACGAGGCCTTGGAACGTGATTTGAACAAGAATATAGACATCTTTTCTTTGGATCGCTATCAGAAGAGACATGCGATCCGGGACCCCCTACCACACATCTTTGGCGACCGTGATTTCTCATACCTGGTCTTGAAGAAAGATCATCAGAATCGACCTCTCTGGATAGACCCTCAGAAAGGCCGCATCATTTTAGAGAGTTTTAATCCACTGGCGGAGCAGGCTCAGGATTTCCTCATCACTATTTCTGAGCCCTTGTCTCGACCGACTTTCATGCACGAATACGCCCTTACAACACACAGCCTGTACGCTGCCGTCTCTGTCGGCTTGTCGCCAGAGGACATCATCAATACACTAGATCGATTTCTTAAGACACCTCTGCCGGATGAGATTCGAAATTTCATTACAAGTTGCACTCAGAGTTATGGCAAGGTGAAGCTGGTTCTCAAGAACACAAAGTACTACGTCGAAAGTCCTGATCCAAACATGCTCCAAACTCTCCTCAAGAACCCAAAAATTGGTCCCCTACGCGTCCAAGGAACGGAAGAGATCACAACATCAGTTGCGCCTAAGATTGGCGGCCTTGTCATTCCCGGAACACAGAATGCCGCCGGAGTGAAGCAGGCTAATGGCCTTAGCCAAGCAGGCGAACAGGGCAAAGATGGACAACCCGTTCAGGAGGGCGAAGTCTATGCCACGCTCAACGAGGAGGACGATGAGGACCAGGAAGTGACGCATTCCTTTGAAATTGCAGACAAGGATGTCGAAACGGTACAGAAAGAATGCCTGAATCTGGGATACCCAGTTCTGGAGGAGTATGACTTTCGGAGGGATGAAGCCAACGCAAATTTGGATATCGATCTGAAGCCTGGTACTCAGATTCGGCCTTATCAGGAAAAAAGCTTGAGCAAGATGTTTGGTAACGGTCGAGCCAAGAGTGGACTAATCGTCCTGCCCTGTGGTGCTGGAAAGACACTTGTGGGTATCACAGCAGCGTGCACTATCAAGAAGGGTGTCATCGTCCTATGCACGAGTTCAATGTCCGTTGTGCAATGGAGGAATGAATTTTTGAAATGGTCCAACATCAATCCCGATGATATTGTTGCCTTCACATCCGATTCCAAGAACAATGTCTTCACCGGAAGCACTGGGATCATCGTCACGACCTATGCAATGGTCACACAATCGCGGGCCCGATCTTACGATGCGGAGAAGATGATGAAGTTCTTGACAGG